>NC_143026.1:58515681-58823863 GCF_057628025.1 Oncorhynchus mykiss
AGGTCCCCACCTAGTAATTTTTTTTCATTATAATCTAAACGGCAAAACTGATCCCAGATCAGCAGGCCTCTTACGGCGTCTGCATGCTTCCCAGACAAAACAGTTCGGAAGAGATTGCGCATATATTATGACAACATTTTGTGATATTTTTGTTAGCGTTGGACTTCGGTAATGGTTTTTGTCTGTCCCGGCATACATTTTCCCTCGAGGCAAGCCGATGACTACGCCCCCCCCCGTCTGATTAGTCCACAGCAGGGATTATTCAATAAAGCATTTGTCATTCAATGAGAGAACTCATTTTCATTCACATTTTTTCATTCACATTTTTTCATTGTGAAATACTGCAAATACTGCAAAACGGACAAACAGTAATATTGCCTAAGGGAGTATGTGAGCACACTCGTTCAGTTCGCCTAGCTGAGCTCAAAGCATGCCAACGCCTTTACTCTAAGCTTTATGAATACTGGCCCAGAGGTTATCAGTGTGTGCCAGAGAGTTTGAGTCATTTGTTTCCCTTAACAGGTGCACTGCATACACCTCCTAACTCTGCTCCCAAGAGAACAAACTGTGTTGTTGTAGAAACAGACAATCTAAAAAAGAAAGAAAAAAAAAAAACAACCTACGGATGCATCTGCTGATGGCAATTTAAAAATAGTAGCCACTACTGCCAAACAAAATACAATGAGCAAGATTTTCCCTTCTCAATATTTTCCAATTTCTCCACAGTTGACAACTTCCCCTGTATGTATGGCCTTAGAAATGTTCATGTGGATGCACTACTTCACTCACCATCCAATCAGATTTTACAGTTTCACATCCTAGCATAGACATGCTAGGCATTCTCTGTCGGATGTTGCCGACTAGTGGTACATCGTGTACTGTACACTTCACAGACCAAGCTGCAAGCAAGCACAAGAACAGTGGATTTCTCACCTTTCTTCCCAAGAGCTGACCCTGCAAATATACAGCCAGTGGAAGACTCTGCGATGATTCTGGTAAGGATAGACAGCATGTCAAAAATGAGGTAGAACTGCTAAGCTTTTAAGACGGCAGATCACCCATGGCAGTAAAAAAAAAAAAAAAAAAACTTCTCGTCTATCCACCAAACTAGGGACACAACATTATGCAAGCCACCAGTCTACTTATGAAAACAATTTCAGATGACGCCATCAATACACCCTCTACTAGTGCAAGTGGTTTGACAAGGATCATCTATAAAACATTGGCATAGTGACTGATACAGGTTTACTGAGGTCATAGGGTATTGGCATCTTTTGACAGTGTTTTACAGTCTGAGGGTTCACGGAACGGTAAACCGTCAGGTATAAGCTCACATGATGCCGTTGCCGCTCCCACAGGCCATGTCCTTCTCCTGCAGCGTTTGGATGTTTATGTATAGGTCCTTTATCTCTCTCCTGATAACTCTTGTCGCCGTCGTTGCCATGTCCTTGGCGAGCTGGAGGAAAACAAGTACGAGCTCACTCAAAATGTAGTTCATATTTTTCTCCCACGTGCATAGAGGATAGCACATGTATGGGTGGAAAGAACTGCCCCGTGGCATAAATTTCACCTGTCCAGAAACATCTAATTCATTGTGGAATAAGGATGAAAACCAATCAACTCCATTACTAGAGTAGTATATTATTACACAGGTAAAACATTAACTTAATGTAAAATTCCTAGGCAATTCTAACCCAAAGCCATTCCTTTGTACTGTACCTTATAGGGTAGCACCCCAGCAACAAAGGACCTGCCATATATCTTGGTGATGGTCCCTCGTTCGGTCATGGTGACGGGGCTCAACTCACTCACTGGGTTTACCTTGGCCACCACCTCACCTCCACCTTTGGGGTAGTAGCCCCTATTCGAGACAGAAGAACAGTCATTTTTTGGGGGGCCAGGCAGTATTATCCCACCAACAATTCTCCCAACATGGGAAGGGATACAAACCTCATTCTCAAATCACAGTCAAAATGTACTCCAAACTTCTCCACGATGGGCTTGAATACCTGGAAGACATTTGTATGTATTAAAGTATTTCCAATGGCATTTAACAATAATAGGAGAATGGCAAATAAGAGGATGTCAAGTGAGTCATATACCAAGCGGTCATCTGCGGGCTTATCTACAGACACAGGGTATATAACTTGAGAGAAGTCCAATTCATGATTTCCCAGGAACACAAGACGCCATTACACCCGCTGGCACCTCTACAAACACAGGTTAGGTTAACCATACCTTTATGGTGTAGTCAATCTGCGGGGCCATGTCTGCGTTGGTGCCCCCCTTCAGACATAGCTCCGAGGGTCCGTCAGCATACAGGGCACAGGGTAGAGAGACCTGCAGCAGCAGCCCAACACTCCTGGCATAGAGCGACACAGAAGTACGAGTTCGATGGAGACTAATGTAGTACGTTTTTTCCTATTTGTTTGGTGAAATTAAAGTATTGAATTCTATAGACACTTCTAGATATTATTTTGGATAGTGTTTCTACGACTATAAAATATGTCAGGTTGATAGTAACTACAAGGTTTTTAACACAACAAACTGTCTGTCCCATACTCTATTTGAATGTGTAGTTTGGAAGAACAGAGAAGCAGCCTGACATGATTTACCCTGCTGTTTGGGGGTCTGCGGTGTGCTTCCCAGCCTTTATTTTCCCAGGGGTGAGTGTGACTTCAGTAGATCCCACTGTGCCACCCTCTAGATTTCCACAACAAATGTCTCTCACCAACTCCAACCCTGACAGATGTTGTGGTCTTGTGAAAAGGGGAAGGGGGGTGGCGGGTTAACAATGAAAGAAACAAACGTCTTAATTCACTATAAAAAATAAGTAGGCTTTGATATTATCTGTGCAGAATAATATAGGCGATGAAGGGAAAGTTGAGTAGGCTAGTTCAGTTGTTGATAGGAATAAGTGAACAGCCATGTGCTAGCGCATTAACCAACAAAGGATCACATGAAAAATGTAACGAGGGCATCTGCCGTTCAATATAAAACAAATTAGACAGTTACAAATAAAGGCTGTAAAACGGTTATCAATTGTTTGTCGGAGACGTACGTTAATGCTACATCTACTTTGAAAAGAAAGGTCCTTTAGACCAACTTTGCTTTGTTTTCTGATTCACTAAACTTCTGTCTGGCGTCGCCGGGAATCGCCCCAGGGCTATAGACTGCGACTATAGTGAAGCTTTCATTTATTAGTAATGACATGTGGCTTTTGTTGTTATACATACTCTCTATAATAGTATGGCAAATATTTATTAAATTAATTACCTTAATCCTGGTGTACTTCTACCTGCGCGGATTTTGTGTATTCTGATGGATGCGCCGTTGATGCAACTCAGTGCGGCGGTTACTCTCAAAATTTGCCCGCCCTGAAAGAGGACAAAACATGACAATGTACACAGTAAATACATATCCTAAGTTTACTGTCAAACCATTTTTATAAAATATGTAGTAGAAAGTGTATTTTAATCGTGTGAAATACTCACACCCTCCATTATACTTCCGTCCATTTCCACTGCTGCGGCCATTTTTGAAAAAATAAGACAAATATTTATACTTTTCAATGACTTCACCGCTCTAAGAAATGTATTATTGCGGTCTTTAATGATGCGAAAACACGCCAATGTGGATGGTCTGCTCTGAAGTAGCCTTGGACAGCGCTTGTAGAAGACACTCGGCGGTGTCTGGGGCAGACAATACAGCAAGTCCAACCGCGAACTTCCCCCAACAGTCACTGCGCAGTGCGGTAGTACTTAGGCCTAATCAATTAACGCAATTTCTTATCACTGAGAAAAAAGTTACATCCACAATGGTCCCAAAAACGGGTTATATTTGAACTGGGATGTTCACGTTATTCAAAAAAGTCCATGGAATATATTGCTCAGCATAGGCTGCTACTCTTGAGTCTGTTGATAGTTAGCACATGCGCACTCGTGATCAGCAACGCAATGAACCCCACTCCCCCTGTTCAAACTTGGTAGTGGGGGGGAAAGGGTGATGGCTAGAAGGATTCCAGTTTTAGTCAAATTAAGGTCAAAAGTTGTTGTTTTGTTCTTGCATTTTAGGTAACAATTTTTCTAGCCTTAACCGAATTATCATAACCTGCTACGTTAAGGCTAGGAAAAGAGTTTGGGTTAGCAAAAGTGCTAAAAAATAATACACTTTTGACCGTAATTTGTCAAAAGCTGGATCCCTTCTAGCCACGTCTGGAAAAAAAGCCTAGGATAAAGGAGATTCCCGAAAAACATGGCACTTCCATACAGCTACGACTTTTTCTTCGCAGGTTAGGATAATTAACGTATCAGGTTAGGAGCTATAGGTTAAGGTTAGGGAAAGGGTTAGTGAAAAGTCACTTGTAATGAAGTAGCGTGTTTTTATGGAGTCCCAGAAAAAAGTGGCACCAAATTATCTCATCGCAAAGTGACATATCGGAATTATCAACGTGCGGTTGTTGTACTGTGTGTGACTATGTTATGTAGGGAATTTGTTATTAATGTATTGTCAAATAACGCGTAACCAAACGTTATAGGTGAATCAACAGCCAAGGTAAGTGGCAAATCAAGTTGGTTATTTTGACTCCATTTACGGATTTGTAGCCCAGTCTGAATATACTAGTGGACCACTAGTCCAATAACTCCAATCAAATGAATTTAATTCGCCACTCAGTGCAAGCAAAGATTTTGATAACTAACCCAAGACAGACCACAAGGTGTCATTTCCAATGGGAGCAAATTAAGCAGAGTGGGCAGAAAAGGTAAGGAGGTGGGCAGGGCTAACACGAGCTAGCGTTCTAGCATGTATTTGCATATTTCCGTTAGGAACGCCTACTGTGAAGCGCTTGTGTGCAATAACAGTTTGCCCTTGCCCTTCTAAACAAAAATGTAAACTTTTGAAAGGGTAAAGTCTACAAATCTTAGTGCACTCTGTTCGTAACATTACAGTTTTGGGAACGGAAAACTGTTTTGAGATCGAATGTTTCATCAATAAGAAAATCAGAAGAATGTTGGCCAAGTTTCATCGAGCTCTATCTTCTCCCACTTCCCATCAATGGACTTCCTCTCAAAAAATATCACCCCCCCAAATGCTAACCTCCCGTTATTGTAATGTTGACACTATGTACAAAAAGTGCTTGTACTTTTTATATGGTTTACCCGATGTGGATGAAAATACCCTTAAATTAAAACTGACATGCACTTTAACTTCAAAGTCAATGTTTAATTTCAAATCCAAACTTGTGGAGTGTAGAGCCAAGAGAAGAACAAATGCTTCACTGTCCCAATAATTACAGAGGGCACTGTTTTATCTGTGGTGCAAGTATGGGTAGCTGCAGCCCAATATGGCGACCGGAGTATGGGCGAGTCAGTGTGTTGATGGGAGTGGGTGTATGGAAAGCGAATCAGTTAATTCAGCAGATGTGTTGCCACCATTTGCCAGTGCAAATGACTAGTGCACCAGTGTTGTATAGAGCTGCTTGCTGACCTGAGATGCTTCCCACAGGGCAGCTGTATCAGGATGTCGCCGGCTGTAGCTAACATGTTGACCAGTGCAAAGGTGTTGTATCAAGGTGCCTGCCAACCTGAGGTGCTTCCCACTGGGCAGCTGTATCACGGTGTCACAGGCAGTAGCTCACGTGGCAATTTATTCCATCACATAATTTTATTTCAAGTGGGATAGCAGCCTACACAAGAAATAACTTATATTGAAAACCAATTTGGATGTCACCTTTTTAAAAATGTTATTCTTTGGATACATACCGTCTACTCAATGTGGAGGGTATGAACGGCAACAACACCGGTGTCCTTCGCTCCCACTTGACAAGCACCACTGTCCCGCAAGGGTCGTGGGAAGATAGCAACCTAGAAGCCAATATCAGGGAGACAGACACCGTAAGCCCACACATACAACGCATACAAGCAACAGTACATCCATCATCAGTACATTTAATCAAAAATAAACAATTGTTTGAGTTTATTTTATTTTTACAGGGACAGTACACATTAATCAACGTTTCAGCAAAAGTGCCGGTTTTAGCCAGCCGGCTAATTTTCAACCGTAGTCCCTGGGCAGGTTATTAAAAACAATTACAATATAGACAATCATTGAGCAGTGAGCACATGCAGAGCAACATAGGACAAGCAAGACGTAGCATACAGACAGAGCAACATAGAACAAAAAGCAGCAAGTCAAAATTCATAAAAGCAACAAAGTGTTTCCACACTTCACAAGCTACAGATGACAGACAACATGGAAAGCGACAATACACAGCTAGGGATTATGATCACAAATCTGATTGACCTTTAGCCATGTATTCATACATTTTGTGAAAGTGTGATAGATGGTGCAGTTATGTGTGTCTGATGGCAGTGTATTCCAGACATGGGAAGCTCTCACAGAGAAAGCAGATTTACTAAAGTTGCTTTTCCTTAAGGGAACTATAAAGTCACCTCTCATGGCGGACCTTGTGGATCTGCTGCCATATGTTTGGGTTTTCTGTTTAACAAAAATACTGAGTGGAGGGGGAACCAGGCCATTTAGGATTTTGAATAGAAGACATGCTTCAGTGTATTGCACAAGATTTTCCCAACTCAGAAGCTCATGCTTTCTGAGGATGTAACAGTGATGATGGCTTTTGGGCTTCCTATCAAAGCACTTTGAGAGCCTGTTTGTAGACAGACGGAATAGGTTTTAATGTTGTAAAGCAAGCTTGGGCCCAACTAGTCAAGCAGTATGTTAAGTGGGGGAGTATCATAGATTTGAAGTACAGTTTTGCTACCTCTGTAGTCAAACAATTTCATATAAATCGGAAAATTAGCTAGGTTGAATTTGGTTATCTGAATGAACTTTTTCACATGCTTTTTAAAAGAGAGGTTGGAATCAAGTATGATGCCGAGGTACTTAAAATCAGATACCACCTGTGGCTTCTTCCCTGACACATAGACATCAGGTTCAATAGCATCTGTTGCCCTCTTTGTAAAGAACATGCAAACAGTTTTTTTCACATTGTTAATATGATATCTGAGCGAGAGTGATTCATGAAATGAATGGGGGCCCCCTGGAGGTCAGGGCACCTGGGCACGGGCACTGTGTGCCTGGTCTGTAATTCGGCCATGATTACTACAGTCGTGGCCAAAAGTTTTGAAAATGACACAAATATTAATTTTCACAAAGTTTGCTGCTTCAGTGTCTTTAGATATTTTTGTCAGATGTTACTATGGAATACTGAAGTATAGTTACAAGCATTTCATAAGTGTCAAAGGCTTTTATTGACAATTACATGAAGTTGATGCAAAGAGTCAATATTTGCAGTGTTGACCCTTCTTTTTCAAGACCTCTGCAATCTGCCCTGGCATGCTGTCAATGAACTTCTGGTTCACATCCTGATTGATGGCTGCCCATTCTTGCATAATCAATGCTTGGAGTTTGTCATAATTTGTGGGTTTTTGTTTGTCCACCCACCTCTTGAGGATTGACCACAAGTTCTCAATGGGATTAAGGTCTGGGGAGTTTCCTGGCCATGGACCCAAACTATCGATGTTTTGTTCCCCGAGCCACTTAGTTATCACTTTTGCCTTATGGCAATGTGCTCCATCATGCTGGAAAAGGCATTGTTCGTCACCAAACTGTTCCTGGATGGTTGGGAGAAGTTGCTCTCGGAGGATGTGTTGGTACCATTCTTTATTCACGGCTGTGTTCTTAGGCAAAATTGTGAGTGAGCCCACTCCCTTGGCTGAGAAGCAACCCCACACATGAACGGTCTCAGGATGCTTTACTGTTGACATGACACAGGACTGATGGTAGAGCTCACCTGGTCTTCTCCGGACAAGATTTTTTCGGGATGCCCCAAACAATCGGAAAGGGGATTCATCAGAGAAAAGGACTTTATCCCAGTCCTCAGCAGTCCAATCCCTGTACCTTTTGCAGAATATCAGTCTGTCCCTGATGTTTTTCCTGGAGAGAAGTGGCTTCTTTGCTGCCCTTCTTGACACCAGGCCATCCTCCAAAAGTCTTTGCCTCACTGTGCGTGCAGATGCACTCACACCTGCCTGCTGCCATTCCTGAGCAAGCTCTGTACTGGTGGTGCCCCGATCCCGCAGCTGAATCAACTTTAGGAGACGGTCCTGGCGCTTGCTGCACTTTCTTGGGCGCCCTGAAGCCTTCTTCACAACAATTGAACTGCTCTCTATGAAGTTCTTGATGATCCGATAAATGGTTGATTTAGGTGCCATCTTACTGGCAGCAAGTCTGTTATTCAAACTCAATCAGCATGACAGAGTGATCTCCAGCCTTGTCCTCATCAACACTCACACCTGTGTTAACGAGAGAATCACTGACATGATGTCAGCTGGTCCTTTTGTAGCAGGGCTGAAATGCAGTGTAAATGTTTTTTTGGGGATTCAGTTCATTTGCATGGCAAAGAGGGACTTTGCAATTAATTGCAATTCACCTGATCACTTTTCATAACATTCTGGAGCATATGCAAATTGCCATCATACAAACTGAGGCAGCAGACTTTGTGAAAATTAATATTTGTGTCATTCTCAACACATTTGGCCATGACTGTACAAGTTTAGATAGTTTAGTGTTTGTCTAGCCAGCTAATTTACCAATCAACATTTTTTGTTGTTGACATGGGCTAATTGAGTGACTGTCATTGAGTGACATTAGAAGAGGAAAAGTACTGATGCCCAACCACGTTTCGAAATTGCACCTTGTGTATTCTGCTATTCTAACTCAAATTTAATCAAATGTTATTTGTCACATGCACCGAATTTAACTGGTGTAGACTTTACCGTGAAATGCTTGCTTATGAGCCTTCCCAACGATGCAGAGTAAAATGAAATAGTAACAATATAAATAAAATACACAACAATGGAGCTGTATAAAGCGAGTACCAGTACCAGATCAATGAGCAGAGGTACAAGGTAGTTGAGGTAGATATGTAGATGAAGGCAGGGTAAAGAGACTAGGTATCAGGGTATTTAGTAATAAGAGTACAATAAAGAACAGAGTAGCAGCAGCAAATGATAAGTGTAAAAGTGTTTTTGTTTGTGTTTGCATGTAATGTGCATGTATGTGTTTGTGTTGTGTCGGAATGCCTGCGTTATGTGTGTGCGTATGTGGTGTACCTGTATGTGAATGTGTGTGAGTGAGTGTGTATATAGTGTGTACTGTTTAGTCTAGTGAGTGTGTGTAGGGTCAGTGCAGATCAGTTGGGTACCATTAATTTAGTATTTAGAAGTCTGGCTATGGCTTGGGGGTAGAAGTAGTCTTGGAGCCTGTTGGTCCGAGAGCTGATGCTCCCGTACCATTTGCCGGACTTTAAGCAGAGTGAACAGTTTATGGCTTGGGTGGCTGGAGTTTTTGGCCATTTCTTTGGGCCTTCCTCTGACAGGACCTGGATGGCAGGGAGCTCGGCCCCAGTGATGTACTGGGCTTTCCACACCACCCCCCATAGTGCTTGCAGCTGTATAACATTTTGAGTATCTGAGGATCACTGCCAAATCTTTTCAGCCTCCTAAATGGGGAAGAGGTGCCATTTTCACGACTGTGCGGGTGTGTGTGGACCATGTTAGGTCCTTAGTGATGTGGATGCCAAAGAACTCTTGACCCGCTCCACAACGGCCCAGTCGATGTGGATGGGGGTGTGCTCTCCCCTCTTTCTCCTATAGTCCATGATCAGCTCTCTGGTTTTACTGATATTGAGGGAGACGTTGTTGTCCTGGCACCACACTGCTAAGTCTCTGACCTCCTTCCTGTACACGGTCTCATCGCCGTCGGTGATCAGGCCTAACACCGTTGTGTCGCCAGCAAACTTGATGATGGTGTTGGAGTCGTGCATGGCCAAGCAGTCGTGAGTGAACAGGGAGTACAAGATGGACCTAAGCACACATCCCATACCCTCACCACCTGGGACCAGCCTGTCAGGAAGTACAGGATCGAGTTGCTAGTGCTGAGCAATTAACCAAAATGTTGGTTATTTTTCATTTTTTAAATAACTAATTGACCGAAGTTGGTTAAATTATTCATTATTCCAGTTCGTTCATTTTTTTTATGTGAGCTTGATGAGCAGTTTCTGTAGAGCCTGAAATGTGCAATGTAGTAGGAAGTTGTAGTTTCCAACAGGCCAATATTCTACATAGTTTAGCTCAGAAAACATGTTAATTAACTACAATGACCATAATCCATTGTGCGCCCACTTAAACTTGTCCGGTCTGTGTGGAGCAGACATCGAGACTGAGAGAAAAGAGCATGCACTATAGAGAGGGATAGAAAGCCATTGCTTTGCAAGCCTGAAAATACATGATCTAAGTGATTGGTAGTTGGTTCTCAACAGTCATAAATGTATGCCTTATTTACTTTGAAGACATACTAAAATAGTCATTTTATCAGACAACATAGGCAACAGCTCTATAGAGATGAGATGATGACTTGGAAGGAAATAATAAAGTGATCAAATAAAACAAATATTTTATTAAAGTAAAGTGAATAAATGATAAATAAAAAATAAGTGATAAGCAGTAATGGGCAGCCACTACCATCATGGGACTTTTATTCATTGTTTTATTCAGTGTTTGTACAACATTCAACCCACATAATGCAGAGTGCATTTAATGTTTTAAAGAATAATCGAAAAACTGTGATAATTTTTTAATAATCGAACCAAAACCAACCAACCTCAAAAAGCACTAAACGCTCAGCCCTACTAGACGGAGAGGGAGGGGTTCAGTCCCAGGGTCCCTAGCTTGGTGATGAGCTTGAAGGAGACTATGGTATTGAACGCTGATCTGTAATCTATGAACAGCATTCTCACAGTAAGTTGAGACCCTGATTGAATTCCGAATGTCCGGACCTCTCCAATAGTGTGTGATTGCGGCCCTCAATTTGGATGTTCCTGCATGTGTGCATTCATGAATCAGCAAGAACGCCCCTCCTCGAGCATCCCATTGGTTCCTGCTTGTGTTTAAGTGACACTTTTTATATTCTGGATTTACCCTACTTGTCTATAGGGTTCAAATGTGGGTCAAAAGGGAAATAAAAGTATTATGAGTTTTTCAGTTTGGCTATGACAGTATAATTAATGTACAATGTAGTAAACAAAAAAGCATGAAACAAACATTTTACTTAGATTAGATTCTTCAAAGTAACCACCCTTTATGACAGCTTTGCACACTCTTGGCATTCTCTCAACCAGCTTCACCTGGAATGCTTTTCCAGTCTTGAAGGAGTTCCCACATGCTGAGCACTTGTTGGCTGCTTTTCCTTCACTCTGCAGTCCAACTCATCCCAAACCATCTCAATTGGGTTGAGGTCAAGTGATTGTGGAGGCCAGGTCATCTGATGCAGCACTCCATCACTCTCCTTCTTGGTCAAATAGCCCTTAGCCTGGAGGTGTGTTGGGTCATTGTCCTGTTGAAAAACAAATGATAGTCCCACAAAGTGCAAACCAGATGGGATGGCGTATCGCTGCAGAATGCTGTGGTAGCCATGCTGGTTAAGTGTGCCTTCAATTGTAAATAAATCACTGACAGTGTCACCAGCAAAGTACCATCACACCTCCTCCTCCATGCTTCATGGTGGGAACCACACATGGGGAGATCATCCGTTCACCTACTCTGTGTCTCACAAAGACACAGCGCTTGGAACCAAAAATCTCAAATTTGGACTCATCAGACCAAAAAACAGATTTACACCAGTCTAATGTCCATTAGTCGTGTTTCTTGGCCCTAGCAAGTCTCTTATTATTATTGGTGTCCTTTAGTAGTGGTTTCTTTGCTGAACTCTATGAAGCAATTATTTGGGCTGCAATTTCTAATGCTGGTAACTCTAATGAACTTATCCTCTGCAGCAGAGGTAACTCTGGGTCTGGGTCCTTTCCTGTAGCGGTCCTCATGAGAGGAACCAGTTTCATCATAGGGCTTGATGGTTTTTGCGACTGCACTTGAAGAAACTTTCAAAGATCTTGCTCCAAATGCTCCAAATTGACTGACCTTCATGTCTTAAAGTAATGATGGACTGTCGTTTCTCTTTGCTTATTTGAACGGTTCTTGCCACAATACATGGTATTTTACGAAATCTTCTGTATAGTACCCCTAACTTGTCACAACACAACTGATTGGCTCAAACGCATTAAGAAGGAAAGAAATTCCACAAATGGACTTTTAAGAAGGAAACCTGCTAATTTAAAAGCATTCCAGGTGAATACCTCATGAAGTTGGTTGAGAGAATGCCAAGAGTGTGCAAAGCTGTAATCAAGGCAAAGGGTGGATACTTTGAAGAATCTCAAATATATTTAGATTTGTTTAACACTTTTTTGGTTACTACATGATTGATGTGTTATTTCATAGTTTTGATGTCTTCACTATTATTATACAGTGTAGGAAATAGCAAAATACAGAAAAACCCTTGAATGAGTAGCTGTGTCCAAACTTTTGACTGGTACTGTATTAGATACCATTTCACTGATTCCGCTCCAGTCCTTACCACAAGCCTGTTCTCCCCAAATAAGGTGCCACCAACCTCCAGTGCACCCTTCCTAACTGTCTTACATTCCCTGAGACCAACCAGAAAATGTTCCTAGGCCAAATATTCCCAGATTTTGTGCTCTCCCGTTTCTGCATTGCCAAATTCTGCACAGGCAAAGGAGTAGGCTGGGTGCACGTCAATTGCTCATTAGGTGCATAGACTGCAGGGGTGTCGTAGCACCTCCGCCACTTCTTACAATGGTGCTCCTTTAGTAAAGTTTAGATCAAAGCTGAATCAATGTCTTGGACAGTGGCGACCCATCATTCAGGGCAGGTGGGGCTGTTTTGAGCCCCACTTATTTAGCTAATATGTATATATACAAGTTTGGACACACCCAGGGTTTTTCTTTATTTTTACTATAAAAATAAAGAAAAACCCTTGAATGAGTAGGTCTGTCCAAACTTCTGACTGGTACTGTACATCAAACACATGATTTACAGGTGGACCGTTTAGAAATTACAGCACATTTTGTACATAGTCCAAAAGATATTGGGACAAATTCAGTTATATGTGTATTAAACACAGGAGGTTGGTGGCACCTTAATGGCTGGAGCAGAATCAGTGTAACGGTATCAAATACATAGTTTCCAGGTGTTTGATGCCATTCCATTTGCTCTGTTGTGGCCATTATTATGAGCCGCCATTATTATCCCCTCACCAGACTCCACTGGAAGGGACTTTTAAATGAAGTAGCAGTAAATACACTATATATACAAAAGTATGTTGACAACCTTTCAAATTAGTGGATTCGGCTATTTCGGCTAAGGGAAATCTTAATGCTACAGCATTCAATGACATTCTAGACGATTCTGTGCTTCCAACTTTGTGGCAACAGTTTGAGGAAGGTCCTTTACCGTTTCAGCCTGACAATGCCTCCATGTAGAATCTCCACATGAGACCTGGACAGAGTCTGAGGACAAAGTGAGGGAAATTATCTCTGGAGAATTGAAGATGGACCACAGGAAGATTTAGGTGGAGAGCGCCCACAGGACTGGAAAACTCACCACCGGCCCAGATGACAAGCACAGGCCGATAGTGGTCAAGTTCCTGAGGTTCAAGGACACGATAGATGTTCTGGAACGAGCCACTAACTTGAGAGGAACGTATATCTTCCTCAATGAGGACTATCCGGAAGCTGTGCGCCAGAAGAGGAAATAACTTATCACAGCCATGAAAGCTGCCAGAGTGCGTGGAGACATTGCTTACATCTGCCATGACAGGCTCATTTTCCACCCTTCCTCCCAGAAGACTGGAAGGGATGAGTAAGCCAAGCCTATTGGTTTGTTGCTTCAACCCCGCAGAACACACACACACACACCAATTGATTAATGGACTGCTGAATGTAGATTCTTTGTTTGCTCTTCTCTATATTATGTCTATCTCTGATAAGTTTAAAGCCGGATTTGGATACAAAAAGATTTCCCAAGCTTTAAACATCCCAAGGAGCACTGTGCAAGCGATAATATTGAAATGGAAGGAGTGTCAGACCACTTCAAATCTACCAAGACCTGGCCGTCCCTCTAAACTTTCAGCTCATACAAGGAGAAGACGATGCAGCCAAGAGGCCCATGATCACTCTGGATGAACTGCAGAGATCTACAGCTGAGGTGGGAGACTCTGTCCATAGGACAACAATCAGTCCTATATTGCACAAATCTGGCCTTTATGGAAGAGTGGCAAGAAGAAAGCCATTTCTTAAAGATATCCATAAAAAGTGTTGTTTAAAGTTTGCCACAAGCCACCTGGGAGACACACCAAACATGTGGAAGAAGGTGCTCTGGTCAGATGAAACCAAAATTGAACTTTTTGGCAACAATGCAAAACGTTATGTTTGGCGTAAAAGCAACACAGCTGAACACACCATCCCCACTGTCAAACATGGTGGTGGCAGCATCATGGTTTGGGCCTGCTTTTCTTCAGCAGGGACAGTGAAGATGGTTAAAATTGATGGGAAGATGGATGGAGCCAAATACAGGACCATTCTGGAAGAAAACCTGATGGAGTCTGCAAAAGACCTGAGACTGGGACGGAGATTTGTCTTCCAACAAGACAATGATCCAAAACATAAAGCAAAATCTACAATGGAATGGTTAAAAAATAAACATATCCAGGTTGTTGTTATTTTATTTTTTTGTCATTTTGCACGCCCAATTTTTCAGTTTTTGATTTGTTAAAAAAGTTTGAAATATCCAATAAATGTCGTTCCACTTCATGATTGTGTCCCACTTGTTGTTGAATCTTCACAAAAAAATACAGTTTTATATCTTTATGTTTGAAGCCTGAAATGTGGCAAAAGGTCGCAAAGTTCAAGGGGGCCGAATACTTTCGCAAGGCACTGTATTTCTGTATATAGCCATATCTCTGTAATGCTTAGAGAAGATCTTATGTCATGTGTTATTGAAGTATTGTGGTTGCACGTTCACTTGGCACATCTAAAGTGCTAACAATCCGTATCTAAATAATATGTTTGAAATGCTTGATAGTGTATGTGATGTAAACAGAGAGGTCTACTTTCTTGGGGACCTGAATATTGGCTGGTTTTCATCAAGCTGTCCGCTCAAGAGGAAGCTTCTTACTGTAACCAGTGCCTGAAATCTGGTTCAGGTTATTAATCAACCTACCAGGGTGTTTACAAACACTATAGGAACAAAATCATGCACATGTATCGATCACATTTTTACTAATACTGTAGAACTTTGTTCTAAAGCTGTACCTGTACCCATTGGATGCAGTGATCACAATATAGTGGCTATATCCAGGAAAGCCAAAGATCCAACAGCTGGGCCTAAAATAGTGTATAAGAGATCATACAAAAGATTTTGCTGTGACTCGTGGATGATGTTAAAAATATTTGTTGGCCTAATGTGATTAATAAGGAGCATTGAGATGCTGCACTTAATGAATTTATGAAATTTCTTCTTCCAATCATTGATAAACACGCACCTGTTAAGAAACTGACTGTTAGAACTGTTAAGGCTCCATGGATTGATGAGGAATTGAAAAACTGTATGGTTGAAAGATGGGGCAAAATGAGTGGCTAATAAGTCTGGTTACATATCTGACTGGCTGACTTACTGCGAATTGAGAAATTATGTGACTAAACTCAACAAAAAGAAGAAATTGTATTATGAAGACAAGATCAATGATATAAAGATGGGAAAAAACATTGGAGTACTTTAAATGAAATTATGGGCAGAAAGACACATTTAACTCCCATCTTCCAACGAATAAGATGGCTTACTCATCACAAAACCATTTGATGCTGCCAATTATTTTAATGATTACTTCATTGGCAAAGTAGGCAAACTTAGGCCGGAAATGCCAACAACAAACAGTGAGCCATCGTATTCATGCATTAAAAAAAATAATGGAAGAAAAGCATTACAAGTTTGAATTTTGTAAAGTTCATGTGAGAGAGGTGGAAAGATTATTGTTATCAATCAATAATGACTAACCTCCTGCCATTGACAACTTAGATGGAGAGCTACTGAGGATGGTAGCTGACTCTATAGCCACTCCTATCAGTCATATATTTAATCTGAGCCTAGAGGAAAGTCTTTGTCCTCAGGCCTGGATGGAAGCCAACGTAATTCCGCTACCCAAGACTGGTAAAGTGGCCTTTACTGGTTCTAACAGCAGACCTATAGGCTTGCTGCTAGCTCTATGTCCATGATTTTGTAATGAGATGTTTGACGAGCAGGTGTCCACATACTTTTGGTCATGTAGTGCATGTTGAATGAGAAACTAATCAGCATGGAGAGCCCCCTTTGGCGAAAACATTTACAGCACCCCCACCCCCAAACACCTCTCAGCGGCTTTGTCACCAGTCGGCTTAGGCTACCACATCCTTATATATATTTCATAAACGCAACATGACTCCAAGGGATAGGTTGGAATGTCTGACTGAAATACGGAACACATTAAAAAAAAAAATTATTTGGTATTAGCGGTGTTTGAATTTGTTGATAAAATGCAAAAACACAAGACTGTTCTTCACAATCCGGGAGATGTGGTCACCCTACACATGAAAACCAGAGAAAGGCGAATATCGGAATCCCATTAGGCAATGAATTGAAGATCCTGTAACGCCTCACACAGCAGATTGTCGACCAATCGCGTTCCCGTTGTCATGCTGCGTCACGCGGTTGCTAAACTAATCGTCACGAAATCCCGTCTCAAATTTTTTTATTTTATTTTATTTTACCTTTATTTAACCAGGTAGGCAAGTTGAGAACAAGTTCTCATTTACAATTGCGACCTGGCCAAGATAAAGCAAAGCAGTTCGACAGATACAACAACACAGAGTTACACATGGAGTAAAACAAACATACAGTCAATAATAAAGTATAAACAAGTCTATATACAATGTGAGCAAATGAGGTGAGAAGGGAGGTAAAGGCAAAAAAAGGCCTTGGTGGCAAGGTAAATACAATATAGCAAGTAAAACACTGGAATGGTAGTTTTGCAATGGAAGAATGTGCAAAGTAGAAATAAAAATAATGGGGTGCAAAGGAGCAAAATAAATAAATAAATAAAATACAGTTGGGAAAGAGGTAGTTGATAGGGCTAAATTATATGTGGGCTATGTACAGGTGCAGTAATCTGTGAGCTGCTCTGACAGTTGGTGCTTAAAGCTAGTGAGGGAGATGAGTGTTTCCAGTTTCAGAGATTTTTGTAGTTCGTTCCAGTCATTGGCAGCAGAGAACTGGAAAGAGAGGCGGCCAAAGAAAGAATTGGTTTTGGGGGTGACTAGAGAGAGGGTATGAAAAAATCAAAAAAATCAGGGTATGAGTCGAGAAACCTGCATATTTTCCTTGAAAGTACGTAGTCACGATTCCCCAGCTATACGATATAACAGATAACCAATTAATTATCTCGGAAAAGATTTGTAATGTTGACGAAATTCATGCTAATGTTGGGTTTTTGAGCTAGCGCCCAATTGACTCTCATTCACCGCTTGAAGGAGAGCTTTTCTTGTCCCAGAAAAGTCCAGAATGCATCGCGCGGTCCATTGACGACGCATGGTCAAAGTACACACGTTAATACGAGTTTCCCTCCACATCTGCTCTACTTCTATTGTATAGACGACCAAAATAAAATAAACCGATTTGATCACTACACAGGCTCGGGCGTCTTCCAGCGCCAGTAAAACGTTTTTACAAGTCCCAACCATTTGTCTGCGCAACCACAATGTCCAGTTTCTTCTGAGGCTTGAGTTGTACAGGTTGAGTTGTACATCTTTTGACTTGCAGCAAACAGTTATTTCAGCATGTGGTGCATCCACTACCATATTTTCACGAGCATCACTTGTTTTCTCAATTATTTTGCCACCTCAATCTCCTTCACCGGGCACTCCAGGAACTCAGGATCCCCACAACTGCAATATAGTTTTTCTTCTACACACTGTTCTTCAGTATACTCCGTCCGTCTGCCCACACTTGAAACAAATCCTTTACAGTTCTTACACTGCAGTGGTTTGGAGACTAAAGCTCTTACAGTGTGTCTTACTTAACCACGCTTCACATGAGTAGCATAGGAGGTTGGTTGCACATTAATTGGGGAAGACGGCTCATGGTAGCGACATAAGTGGAACAGACTTTATTATTTTTCGCCATTCACCCATTCAATCTTCCTTTGTTCTTCAGAAATACAATGAATCAAAATAAGACCACTCCTGGTCACTGACACATTCCACTTTTCCCAGCGTGTACATCACCATTTGACACCTCAAATGGGTTTCCCAGACATGCATTCTTACTCAACAAGAAGCGATTCATTATCATTCATAGACGTTTCCTCCACTCCAATTTCAGACTATTTCATTTTTGTTACAGTTTTTGAAACTACTGTTGTCCCTTCAGGACATGCATCTTCACCAACTTTGTTCAGCATGCTGCTTAATTCGAACTCAGCATCCACTTCTACCATTTTACCTGTCTGACCTGGAACAATGTGACACCTTTCCCACCCAACAGGAAATATGATTTATTCTCAGTTAGGGGTAATTGTTCCCATCTCCTCAAAAGTATGTCTGACTCATATAGTGAATTTATGCCGCGTTCACAACCCCGTTGAAACTAGGAAATCCGGATATTCTGACTTGATAACTGTTTGAACATGGCACGTGTTTCCTAGTTCCGACTGGCCTACGAACACAGCAACATCTCTATAATGACTGATCTCTGATTGGCCATTGAAAGGGGCGTGCGTTGGATCCGGACGAAGAGAAACAAAGATGGCGGCAGTTACCAGAGGCTCATTCACATTTATTAGACGCTTGGTAGGTTTGTTAAAAGTTTTTCCAGATGTGTAAACCGACGTGAAAGCTTTACGAGATAGTTGATGATGCACAAGGATCATACATTTAGAAATACTGCTACTGTACATCAATATAGATACGCTTCCCATGCAGCTGCTAGCCTGACTAGCAAACAAGCTAATTCGAGTCTGTTACAGTGAAGTGGGATTGAAATAGACAATTTTTTCCTAATTGTTTTGTAGTTATGAATAATTGCTGGGAATAATTGCTATCTGTTGGTCACTACTACCCAGATAGTCAACTATTTATTTGACTCAAACTGTTGACACTGTGTGTTTGAACTTGAATGCCAATACAATGTCATCCCTAACCCATTCATAGACCACTGTAACTAACGTTACCTTTATCGCCTGACGATAGTACTGTAATATTTTGTTAAGATTTTCTACGCTAGTTCTGAACGTTAAAACGCATCGCTTGGAATCAAGTTACGTATTTTTCATATCAGCGACAAATACATTTCTTAAATCAAAAGGTTAAATTACGAGACACCTTTTATAGGGTTAGCGTTTGTGATAGGGTTTCCACACGGCAATCTCTGTTATATTACAACCTTTGTTTACGGAAGACAGGCGGCCACCTTTGCTAATTGGCTATTTAGCGTTCTCCGAACACCTGTGTGTAAACTTAACTGGGGAGGAAGTGTAGTTCGTCAACTGGAGGCATACACTGCGTATGGATTTGTGCAACACTTACCTTAGCAGTTTATCTTTGTTATTTGAAAGATTATTTCTCATTGGTATTTTTATTTCACCTTTATTTAACCAGGTAAGCTAGTTGAGAACAAGTTCTCATTTACAACTGCGACCTGGCCAAGATAAAGCAAAGCAGTGCGACATAAACAACACAGTTACATGCAATAAACAAGCGTACAGTCTATAACACAATAGAAAAAAAGAAAGCCTATATACAGTGTGCTACTTTGAAGAATCACAAATATAAAATATATTTAGATTTGTTTAACACTTCCTTTTGGTTACTACACAATTCCATATGTGTTATTTCATAGTTTTGATGTCCTAACTATTATTCTACAATGTAGAAAATAGTAAAAATAAAGAAAAAACGTTGAATGAGGTGTCAACTTTTGATTGGTACTGTGTGTGTGTAACATTAGATTGTTAAACTAAACTTGCTCTGCAGCTAGTCAACTGTTGAAAGCTACGAAGTCATGCTAGCTATATCTTTAGATGCTGAAATGGTATAGAAGTATCCATTAACAAAGCCTAGTCCTGAAACGTGACCCCATCTAATGACTGTTCATGACATGGATCTATTTCTCGTTTATCATCGCAGCTCTTGGCACATCGGTACAAGCTTTGCTGCTCCAGGGTCCAAACTGGCCGACCAGACTACACCCGTCATCCCCACACTGTCTTCATCCCTCAGCTGTGCAGCTCTAGGTTTTTCCACACCAGTTATGGTAAGTAGGCTTCGGAATCGGCGCACAGGGATGTGGAATGAGGAAGATGCTACTGCTGACAGTGTACACTCCGTACAGACAATAAACTAATCAATCTTAAATGCACAAAAGGCTATGTGGAAGTTATAGGTTAAAGAATGGATGTTTCATTTTTAATGATCATTTGCTTTCTTTAGTCACATCAGGACCAATTCTGCCATTCAAACTGTCAGATATTGGCGAGGGCATCATGGAGGTGACGGTGAAGGAATGGTATGTTTTCAAAATATAGTACAGCAACATACAAAGCTGTATATGAATTATGTTTTGTTAAGAGTTGCCACTAGAGGGCACACAAGTTCAATGATTACTAAGCATTGCTACTCCAAGAGAAAGATGTTAAGGTTGTCTTTCTGTTTCCATAGGTATGTGAAGGAAGGAGACAAAGTCTCCCAGTTTGATAGCATCTGTGAGGTACAGAGTGACAAGGCATCTGTCACCATCACAAGTCGCTATGACGGTGTCATTAAAAAGCTCTACTATGAGGTTGATGCCACAGCCTTAGTGGGCACACCCCTGGTGGATATCGAGACAGAGCCCGGTCCGGGTAGGTATACCGCCAAAGCACCAACAATGGCATAATGGGAATCTCCCAACTTTTTATGTATCAAATGTTTAGACAATAGAACTGAAACTTGAAGCCAGTTCATATTACCTGGGTCACGTTTATAATAATAATAAATAAAAACAGTTTGGAACACCAAATTATCTAAGTTCAAAACAACGTTGGCTTCTGTTGGAAGGTGGGAATAGTGACTTTGGTCGATCTTTCAGAGGTGGTCCATGAGGAGGATGTTGTGGAGACCCCGGCGATGTCAAACGATGAGCACACACACCAGGAAATCAAGGGACACAAGACCCAGGCCACTCCTGCAGTCCGTCGTTTAGCCATGGAGAACAATGTGAGTTGTTATTAAAAGACCGACACATACACATGCAAGCATGCATTCACTGCAAGATGGCACTACAGCACAAGATTTAGCACCACCCCTTTAAACCTGAAATGGCCAACTACTGGGTTAACCAGGCTTTTGTGATGATTGTCTATTTACCTCTTTGCCGCCTACTTTCCATTCCTCCTTAGATCAAGCTGAGTGAAGTGGTCGGTACCGGGAGAGACGGACGGATCCTCAAAGAGGACATCCTCAACTTCCTGGCCAAACAGACAGGGGCCATCTTACCCCCGACCCCATTCCATGAGATCCAGCCACCCCCTCCCGCAGCATCCGCCCCCTCCTCGGCCTCCATGCCCAAGATGAAGCCCACACCAAGTGTCCAGCTCCCTGTCGTCTCCAGGCCCGTCTTCACGGGCAAGGACAGCACTGAGCCCCTGAAAGGTAGAGGGAGCATTACAGAGATGGTTAATGGTTCCAATAAATGTGTTTGCTTTCTGGGATACATTTCTGATTCAGAGAATAACCCATAGACAGGTTAAATCTAGTCTATTATAATTAGAGTAGCAGTGATGTTTTGAACGTGTTTCAAAAAGCAACTCACTGTATTTAAATTCCCAATCTAGGTTCAGTCCAGGTTCCAAACAACTTCCTTCTGGCTTTGTTTGTAACAGTCTAAAGTGACCTGACCGGACAGGTGGTAACTTAGCAATATAGTACTGGCTTCATCAAAACACATCCCTTTTTTCCAATGTGTTCTTCTGAACGACCAGGTTTTCACAAAGCAATGGTGAAGACCATGACTGCAGCTTTGAAGATCCCCCACTTTGGTTATAAAGATGAAGTGGATTTGACGAGGCTGGTGCAGTTGCGCAAGGAGCTGAAGGGCCTGTCAGAGGCTCGCGGTGTCAAGCTCAGCTACATGCCCTTCTTCATCAAGGTGACCTTTGACTCCTGACATGCTGTAATATGAAGTTGTGAGGTGACATATCTAGTGTCAAAGTGACGCTATTGCCAAAATGCATGGGGAACACCTAATAAGATGTGTTCGTTATGATGTTGAAATGTCAGCTCATGCCAGATCATGTACTCTTGTTATGACAGAGGTAGCAGCTTGTGTTATGTGACGGAAGTGTTATAATGCCCTGCACAGAAACTTCATTATTACAGGGGTGTCATGAAAGAATCATTGCACGTCATACCTGAAGTACTATGCCAGAGGATTTGGGTAAATAGCCTGCTTGCTGCGGTTTGGATCACAACATAGTCCCTGTGCCCATGAAAGCGAAGGTAATTGACTTAACGCCCCTTAGTACTCAACGTCGGTAGCCATGAAGTGCTTTAAAAGGCTGGTCATGGCTTACATCAGCGCCATCATCCCGGAAACCCTAGACCCACTCCAGTTTGCATATTGCCCCAACAGATCCACAGATGACGCAATCTCAATCACACTCCACACTGTCCTTTCCTACCTGGACAAAAGTAACCTTATGTGAGAATGCTGTTCATTCATACAGCTCAGCGTTCAACACTAGTGCCCACAAAGCTCATCACTAAGCTAAGGATCCTGGGACTAAACACCTCCCTCTGCAACTGGATCCTGGACTTCCTGACGGGCCATCCCCAGGTGGTAAGGGTAGGCAACAACACATCTGCTACATCTGCTACACTGATCCTCAACACGTTGGCCCCTCGTGTATTCCCTGTTCTCCCACGACTGTGTGGCCAAGCACGACTCCAACACCAACATTACATTTGCTGACGTCACAACAGTGATCACCGACAAATATGAGACCGCCTATAGGGAGGAGGTCAGAGACCTGGCAGTGTGGTGCCAGGACAACAACTCCTTTAACGTGCTTAAGACAAAGGAGCTGAATGTGGACTACAGGAAAAGGAGGGCCCGAGCATCACATCGACGGGGTTGTAGTGGAGCAGGTTGAGATTTTCAAGTTCCTTGATGTCCCCATCACCAACAAACTATCATGGTCCAAACACACCAAGAAAGTTGTAAAGAGGGCACGACAATGCCTTTTCCCCCTCAGAAGACTGAAAAGATTTGGCATCCTCAGTTATACAGCTGCACCATCGAGAGCATCCTGACCGGTTGCATCACTGGCTGGTATGGCAACTGTTCTGCATCTGACCGTAAGGTGCTACAGAGGGTAGTGCGTGCGGCCCAGTACATCACTAGGGCCAAGCTTCCTGCATCCAGGACTTATAATACTAGGCGGTGTCAGAGGAAGGCCCAAAAAATTATCAACGACTCTAGTCACCCAAGTCATAGACTGTTCTCGGCAAGCAGTACCGGAGTTCCAAATCTAGGTACAAAAGGCTCCTTAACAGCTTCTACCCCAAAGCTGTAAGACTGCTGAACAATGAATCAAATGGCCAACCAGATTATTTGCGTTGACACCCCCCGTTGTTTTTACACTGCTGCTACTCGCTGTTTATCAATGCATAGTGACTTTACCCCTACGTACATGTACAAATTACCTCGACTAACCTGTTCCCCCACACACTGACTCCGTATATAGCCTCGTTATTGGTATTTTGTGTTATAATTTTTTACTTTAGTTTATTTTTTTTTTTTAATTGTCTTCACTCTAACTGCATTGTTGGTTAAGGGCTTGTAAGTAAGCGTTACACGGTAAGGCCTGTTGTAATCGGCGCATGTGACAAATAAAATGTCATTTGAAGATAATCATGATTTTCTGTTTGAGCAGGCTGCTTCCCTGGGCCTTCTCCATTTCCCTATCCTCAACGCCTCGGTGGACGAGGCTGTTCATAACATCACCTACAAGGTAAGGCTGCAGGAAGGGGGGATGGTGTTGGGGAGACATTGCTTCCCTTTCAGTCAGTCAACTTTGGTACAACATACTATGGGGAGTTGCACTCTCAACTTCTGTTGAAAATCTAAAATCACTCCTGACAAGGCCAATAAAATCCTTTCCTCTCTGGAAGCCCCGCCTTCCACAGGTGATAAGTGTGAGGCTAGAATTAATTCTTTCCATTATTCCGCTCTTCATCTCGGTGTAGACAGGAACGATTCACGCTACTAAAACAAACAATTGGAACACGAGACTGTCTCACGTTGCGCCAACTAAACTGCCCCTTTGTGGTAGAGCGTGCGCACCCCTGGATGTTGTGTGCTGGAGTTTGTATGGTTCTTATAGTTTCCTAATCACAAAAAATGTGTTATTCTTCTGATTGTTTGGCCTGGCTATAGCAATGAGTTAAGATTGCTAAAAATGCAACCTAGATGACGAAGGCTAAGCCGGGTTTGGGTTCATAACCATGCCCAAATGAATAAAGAGATACTCAGGTTTGTTGTCTTTGTGTAAGTTAGAGGTTGACAAGGGAACAGGAATGGTAGTGAAGTTCTGGAGTGAGGCCTAATATATAATTTGCTTAATAAAAACAAAAAAAAACAATAAATGGTAATTTCCTCGCTCCAGTTGTAGCCAGTCACTTGACCTCCGATGCAAGTGGAGAAATATACAGTTGCACGTCATGAGTTAATTAGACTGAAAGGTTGCTTGTTCGGCCTCCTGGGTGGCGCAGTGGTTAAGGGTGCTGTAATGCAGCGCCAGTTGTGCCACCAGAGACTCTGGGTTTGCGCCCAGGCTCTGTCATAACCGGCCGCAACCGGGAGGTCTGTGGGGCGACGCACAATTGGCCTAGCGTCGTCCGGGTTAGGGAGGGTTTGGCCGGTAGGGATATCCTTGTCTCATCGTGCACCAGCGACTCCTGTGGCAGGCCAAGCGCAGTGCACGCTAACCAAGGTTGCCAGGTGCACAGTGTTTCCTCCGACACATTGGTGCGGCTGGCTTCCGGGTTGGATGCGCGCTGTGTTAAGAAGCGGCTTGGTTGGGTTCTGTATCGGAGGACGCATGACTTTCAACCTTCGTCTCTCCCGAGCCCGTACGGGAGTTGTAGTGATGAGACAAGATAGTAGCTACTAACAATTGGATACCACGAAATTGGGGAGAAAAAGGGGTGAAAACTAAAAAAAAACACAAAAAAAAGGTTGCTTGTTCGAATCCCAGAGCCGGCGAGGTGGGAAGAAAATCGTCCGTTCTGCCCTTGAACAAGCAGTTAACCCCCACAAGAACTGCTCCCAGTTGCTGATGATGTCGATTTAAGCCCCCCCCCCGCACCTCCTTGGGTTAAATGTGGAAGACACATTTCACTTGAATGCATTAGGTATCCACTTTCCATCTGGGTAAGTAGAAAATCTCAATGTGGTTATCACAGCCATTAAACTCTTAACTGTTTTGAAGTCACGCCTGTATCTTTGTAGTGACTGGGTGTACACCATCCAAAGTGTAATTAATCACCAATATTTAAATGTTTATTTTTTAATATATTTATTTTCATCTACCAGTAGATGAAATATAATTGTGTGGGGTACAGCGATGGTGTAGTCATTTTAAAAATCATGTTAAACACTATTATTGCACATAGTGAGTCCATGCAACTTATGTTACTCCTGAACTTATTTCCACTTGTCATAAAAGGGGTTGAATACTTAATGACTTAAACATTTCAGCTTTTAATTTTTAAACATTTTGAAAAATATATAATTCCACGTTGACATTATGGGGTATTGTGTGTGTGTAGACCAGTGACGACAAATCTCAATTGAATCCATTTTTAAATCAGGCTGTAACAACAAAATGTGGAAAAAGTCAAGGGGTGTTAAGACTTTCTGAAGGCACTATATAGCTACAACCAGGCCTGCCCTGAGAACAGTCTTGGTTTCCACTAAAGCGATTCTGTATGCAGAACGGGGGACAGACGAGCAGCTAACGGAGGAAGTTATTTCTGATTTCTGCACATACCACGGGACAGGAAAATTCCGGGGTTATGGAACTGTTGCGGGATCAGGACATACAGGGAACATTTTTGACAAGACATGACTGGAATCAATTTTCAGTTGTAGGATGCGGAGATGGATTGAGTCTTTGGTCAGTGCAAATGTCTTAAATGCCTGGGTGGCTGCCCTCAATCAACACGGTTCTTGCGCGCTCTATCACCAGTTACGGGAGGCTACTCGATGAGTACCTCATGAAGCCGGTTGAGGGAATGCTGAGAGTGTGCAAAGCTATCATCAAGGGAAAGGGTGGCTTCTTTGAAGAATCAAAAATGATTTGGTTTCTACATGATTCAGAATAGAAATTAGCCTGTAAAAGTAGAACAATGTTCTTATACCGAAATTAAAGATGTTTATTGAAAAGCAAAATATTAACCGTTGAGTCTTCATCCCTGCTAGAAATCATAATTATCATTTAAAAAATAAACATTTTGCCTTGAACAAATCACCTACACAGTAATAAAACACAATGCCGAAGTATATTTATATAATTTGCGAGCGACCTGTCCAATAGGTTATTTGTATGAACATTTTAAATGAATAAAGAACGAAACACAGACTCTAATTTAATTTAGCCTAGGCATGAACAATTAGGAGTAGGAGTAGTAAATAACAAAACATGGCTGTCTACAAACACCAGGGCCAGCCGGTCATGGCTAGAAGGGATCCAGCATTTGTCAAATTGAATGTCAGATTTGACTTTTTGTAGCAGTTTAGGAGAATTAGGTTAAAAGCTTAGGAACAGGGTTTGTGTTAGCTAAACTTGATCTTAATTTGACAAAAGCTGGATTCCTTCTAGGCATGACCGGGCAGGCCCGGCCCACTCACCATTCTCGCTGCGATTCAGCACCACAGCAGTGGAAAGAGGACACTAGGTGGTCACAAAATGAATAAATTATAAAACTGTTGTTGGACAATCACTCGATATGTATGTAAACGAAATTCGTTAAGGCTTATTTTTATAATGCTCCTGTGAAACGAGGCATGCGTCATGCATTTATGAAAGCACTTGTTTCCAAAACACAAATGATATCCCTTTTTACAGTTCTTCTAGATTGTGTTTATTGTAACGCTCTCTTATGTTTATTGAACGCTCCACGTCCTTTCCAACCGCTTTCTTATGTTTATTGAACGCTCCACGTCCTTTCCAACCGCTTTCTTATGTTTATTGAACGCTCCACGTCCTTTCCAACCGCTCTCTTAAACTGCCGCTCCAAATTCGCTCCATTCATTTAAAATCACCATTTAAACCAACCCCCATCTATTTTTGTGACTACCTGGACCGATATTTGGTTTGAAGTATTGAAACCAAACCCTATGATGATTCCACAAGGGGACACCCTTCCCATAGGTTGTGCATTACTGGGATTCATTGCTGCTTCCTGTCTGTAGTTCACTAGTCCCTAATGAGGTGTCTAGTGATACAGGTTATGGGCCCGTTGGTGGTTGGAAGCAGAGTTGAGGGAACAATCAGGGTTGGACACAACCATGCTATTGTCCAACACACGTTCTCTGGTTCAAATGAACCCCAAAATGAGCTGTCTTTCCCCAGCTCAACACTTTTCATTCCTAGGAATTAGATTACGGATTCTCGACCTATTGCGCCCACTTGGGATTTGGTTTTGGATGCTCTGTGAGAGGACTTCTTTTGAATGACTGAGTCTGGATCTGAAGATCTTCTCCTGTGACATCTCCTTTCTTGTGGCTTTAGCCTCGGCTAAACATGTTGGGGACCTCCCAAGTCATCCATACACCCTTCCGATACTTTAGTTCGCCCAAGGCCATTCTGAGGTGACGTCACGTCCAAATGCAGTCTCTGCCCTGAAAGTAATGGCTATGTCCTACAGATCCTTAAAAAAATGTTTAAGCTATTTTCTATTTTTCGTTATTTGTTTCTGATGAGCAACATAGTTTGCATGCCCTGTGTCCGGTGGCCTTCTTTACGCACGTACATTGAACGGACCCAGGATATCCGACCAACGTTTTGTCTGTTTTGCTAATCCATCTTTTGGCAGGGCGCTCTCTAAGCAGCCTCCACAATCCAGTGGGAGAGACGCTATCTCCCTGGCATGTAGCAGCAAGCTAATGAGGGCGCCTCGCCTCAAGCGCCGATTTTAAAACATTGCAGATTTCTACTTTGTTTGTTTTTCTAGTGTTTTTTTTTTTTTTCTTATTCTTTTTGTTTTTATTTCACTTGGTCCCCCCCACCGCCTCAAGTCTATACTCTGCCTCCACCCTAATAGACATGTATTAATCACTGCTACAGTTATGTGTATATAGTTCTATCGTTTTTTTATTAGCATTGTCATTTTATTTCCACTTAGTCCTGCATGTCAGAGCTTATGATTTTCACTGTACTCTGCAATCATACCTGCAACCCTGTACATGTGACTGTTAACCCTTCAGAGATTCTGTGTGTTTATCTAACTGTGTACGCGCCAACTCAACCAGGGGTCTGGCAACGTCTCGGGTGTTATTTAAAGGGTTGGCCATTTAAAATAATAATAATAATTATAGGATTCATAATATTCAATGAATTATAGTACCTAACATCCGATTTAGACCAAACTATTTTTTTTCTAACGAGTAGGACATGAGGGATCCATAGAAATGGTATAAAGCCATCCACGACCACCTCAACAATGAGTATATAGTATCAGTTCTATGTTTAACAAGTAGTTAAGAGCTGCAGCTCTGAGAATTGTTTCTTCATCCTATGTAATGTATTCTCGGTGAATTTGGTTGTCTGCTACCCCCCCCCCCGTTAAGAGAAATTACTCATTTAAAGTTTAGGTTTGTCCCATCCTACATCTTGAATTTCCTTGTTCGTGCTAGGACCCTTAGTTCCATTGAAGAGAAATCTAAACGCTACAGCATACAACGACATTCTGTGCTTCCAACTTTGTGGCAACAGTTTGGGGAAGGCCCTTCCCTGTATCAGCATGACAATGCACTCATGCACAAAGCAAGGTCCATACAAAAATGGTTTGTCGTGATCGGTGTGGAAGAATTTGACTAGCCTGCACAGAGCCCTGACCTCAAACCAATCGAACACCTTTGGGATGAATTGGAACGCCGACTGTGAAGCCAGGTCTCATCGCCCCAACATTAGTGCCCGACCTCAATAATGCTTTTGTGGATGAAGTCCCCACAGCAATGTTCCAACATCTAGTGGAAAGCCTTCCCAGAAGAGTGGTGGCTGCTATAGCAGCAAAGGGGGGACCAACTCTCTATATTAATGCCCATGGTTTTGGAATGAGATGATTGACGAGCAGGTGTCCACATACATTTGGTCATGTAGTGTATATTCAAATAGATGGGGTACTTGCTCACAGCGAGCTGGATGTAGGACTAGAATGACTCATGAACATGACATTTCTCTCATCCTTTCTTCAAAGTGATTGAGAACCTGAGCTGGTTCTGAGATGTGCTGATATGTCTCCTCCTCCACCACCAGGCATCCCACAATATTGGTCTGGCCATGGACACGAGCCAGGGCCTGCTGGTGCCCAATGTGAAGAATGTGCAGTTGCTGAGTGTGTTTGAGATCGCAGTGGAGCTCAACCGCATGCAGACCCTGGGCGCCACGGGCCAGCTGGGCACG
Source organism: Oncorhynchus mykiss (assembly GCF_057628025.1). Lineage (NCBI taxonomy): Eukaryota > Metazoa > Chordata > Actinopteri > Salmoniformes > Salmonidae > Oncorhynchus > Oncorhynchus mykiss. The sequence goes on from NC_143026.1 coordinate 58,545,367, forward strand.
GCTGACCTCACAGGAGGCACCTTCACCCTCTCCAACATTGGCTCGGTGAGCGGGGTAGTGGGCGTGGGAGGGAGGGGGACTAGTGGCTGGGAGGATGAGCTTAAAGTGATACAGATAAGTCAAACAGATTTATATATTTTTTTAAACCTTGTGTGATTTTATGTTGACGTTTTCATAATTAAAAGCTGTGTTTGCATTTTTTAGTAGCCATCTAATGCTATTTTAGTAGCCATCTAATGCTATTTTAGTAGCCATCTAATGCTAACTTGAATAGTAATTGACAGCTAGCGGCTGCATTATTTGGGACCTATGCTTGCTTAAGCCGCTTGTTCAGTCTTTACATGTCATGTATTTGTGTTTTCCATTGAATCAGATTGGAGGCACTTATGCAAAGCCAGTAATTCTGCCTCCTGAGGTGGCGATTGGCGCTCTTGGAAAGATCCAGGTTTGTGAAAATGATATTACTTTAACATTATCAGTTGTCAATGCTGGCTATGATGAGTGGCGCAGGGGTACGGACCTCAGCTGATAATGGGAGCTGAGTGTTGGTGCTAGTTCTCAGCTTAGTGGGCATGTGGCCAGCTGACTGGGAGGTGTCAACACGATACAGACGCCTGACTGAGCCTCATGACATTGTCTGGACTTACATTTATATTTATTTGATAGTTATGGATGTCTGGCTTGATTTATGAATACTCATCTCCTGACATGTTTATGCCCCTTTCAGGTCCTACCCAGGTTTAACTCGAGGGACGAGGTGGTGAAAGCTCACGTCATGAACGTCAGCTGGTCGGCAGACCACCGGATCATCGACGGGGCCACCATGGCGCGGTTTTCCAACCTGTGGAGGGACTACTTGGAGAACCCGGCTTCTATGGTCCTGGATCTGAAATGAGCATGCGGTACCCTGGCCTGCATCCCCTGGACGCAAGCCCAGCGACGCAAAACCAGCCCCCATGATGATGTGAAGTTGGTCTACTGTACTCTGACTCTTTGGGTAGTCACTTTGACTGGGTGTTACTGGTCACCATACTGCTCCTGACCCCTTGGCCATCCAAACCTTTCTTCCTCCGAACATGGATGGCTGCACACGCCACGGACACCACAAGTTCCCTTACTACTCAACGTTGTGAAACTAATCTCTAGTTGCTGGCTGTTTTTATCTTTGTGTGTGGCCTTCGTTTGTTTGCTCTCTTCTGGTTGCCTTACTGACATAGGATGGGTATGAACAGTAGCGCTTTCTCCTGAAGAGCAGAATGTTGGAAGGAAAACTTTTTTTTTTTTTAGTAAACCTGTTGTATTTCTGAAATACTGTATAACCCTGTAAAAATGTCTTTGCACCTTTTTGTTTTCTTACAGCCCCACACATTCCATCAATGCTAGAAAGCTATTTTCAAGAGAATGTGCGGTTTAGTGATTCCCTATGGAAAGCACCATTGCACAACATGCGCTTGTTAGTGTTCATATCAGCTACAGTGCCTTCAAAGTATTCATACCCCCTGACTTATTCCACATTTTGTTGTGTTACAGCCTGAATTCAAAATGGATTCAATTGATGCAATACCCAATGACAAAGTGAAAACAGGTTTTTAGAATGTTTTGCAAATGTATTGAAAATGAAATATAGATCTCAATTACGTAAGTATTCACACCATTGAGTCAATACTTTGTAGCAACCTTTTGGCAGGAATTTCAGCTGTTAATCTTTCTGGGTAAGTCTCTTAAGAGCTTTCCACACAAGCATTGTGCAACATTTGACCATTATACTTGTCAAATTTCTCCAAACTCAAATTGGTTGTTGATCAAAGCTAGACAACCATTTTCAGGTCTTGCCATAGATATTTAAGTCAAAACTAACTTGACCACTCGGGAACATTTACGGTCTTCATGGTAAGCAACTCCAGTGTAGATATTGGCCTTGTGTTATTATCCTGTGTGTGGTGGAAAGCAGACTGAACCATGTTTTCCTCTAGTATCTTGCCTGTGCTGATTTTATTTTTATCCTGAAAAACTTCTGTCCTTAACAATTACAAGCATAACATGATGCAGCCTCCACTATGCTTGAAAATATGGAGAGTGGTACGCAGTGATGTGTTGCATTGGATTTGCCCCAAACATAACACTTTGTATTCAGGACAAAAAGTGAAATACTTTGCCACATCTTTTGCAGTATTACTTTACTGCCTTGTTGCAAACAGGAGGCATGTTTGGAAAATTATTTATTCGGTACAGGCTTCCCTTTCACTCTGTCAATTAGGTTATTATTGTGGAGTAACTACAATGTTGATCCATCTTCAGTTTTCTCCTGTCACAGCCATTAAACTCTGTAACTGTTTTAAAGTCACCGTTGGGTTCATGATGAAATTCCTGAGCGGTTTCCTTCCTCTCCGGCAACTGCGTTAGGAAGGAGACCTGTATCTTTGTAGTGACTGGGTGTCTTGATACACCATCAAAAGTGTAATAACTTCATGTTCAAAGGGATATTCAATGTCTGCTTTTTGTTTTTACCCATCCACCAATGGGTGCCCTTCTTTGTGAGGTATTGGAAAACCTCCCAGGTGTTTCGGTTGAAATAATTTTAAATTCACTGCTTGACTGAGGGACCTTACAATTATCTGTATGTGTGGGGTACAGAGATGAGGTAGTCATTCAAAAATCATGTTAAACATGATATTTGCACACAATGAGTCCATGTAACTTATTATGTGACTTGTTCAGTACATTTTTACTCCTGAACTTAGGATTGCCATAAAGGGGGTTGAATACTTATCGACTCAAGATATTTCAGCTTTTCAATTTTAATTTGTAAAAAACCTTTGACATTATGGGTGTGTTGTGTGTAGGCCAGTGATAACAATTCTCAATTTTATCAATTTTAAATTCCGGCTGTAACACAACAAAATGTGGGGTATGAATACTTTCTGAAGGCACTGTATGATGTCAGCAGCTACTGGATAAAAGACTCCAATGGTTCCCCAATTGTTAGTTTGATCAATTTGTGTTACTGCTTTTCTTGCTGTTTGATGATGTTTTTTTAAAAAAAAGGAAAATATTAAGTTATGGGTGGAAGTGAACACTTAAGCTTTGTTCGAATACACCATACTAACATACCGTATACTACCTACTCAATTTATGTCACAAATAGTGCGGTTAGTATGAGTATTCGAACATAACCTTAGTGTAGGGTTTTGGGAATGCGTACTGTGGTCTCTGTATTTTAGGGAGATTGTACTATTTGAAGGTGTGTGAGAAATGCCTGTCTGACTTAATCACCGTTTCTGATATTGTGTGGATCCTGAAAACAAGTTTTAATAAATTTGAGGTGTAAAGATTTATTGGCTTTGCTGAGTGTTGTGGGTTATGTTCCCCAAGAATTCTGACACTCACCTAGTTTGGCAAAATAAAGCCTTCAGTCTATAGACGCTAAATAATTGTCTTCGCCTGGAAGTATGGGAGAGATACAGGTTCATGTTGGAAATTCCCAGTCATTTTTCCCATGGGAATTCTTTTAATTGTGAAAATAAGGTCTGTATTATTATAGCCCTACAGTTCATTTAAAATATTTTGTTAACCGAGTAACCATCTTTCCATTGACCATTGCTCAATGTTTTTGTCTCCAGAACTTGGAATGAATAGAACTCGTCCTAAAATGCTTCTAATTTCCCACCCCATTGAACAGAGGACAAACATGTTGCGTGACCATTGGAACAGTTTCCACCCCTATTTCACACAATTCTTCCTACTGTTTTCTGAAGGCATGTGTTGTCAGGGGGACTGTAGTCCATGTGGCAAGTTTAGCTTGTGACCACCACCACTATTTTCAGTGTTCCACCCCTGACTAAAATGAAACCTCCGGAGTCACGTTTCATCTAGGAACACTACTGACAAGCTATGAGCTCTATTGCTACTCTTACAAGATTTTCAAAGCAAATAAGCTATTCCATCAATACAATAACATACACAAAGAGGGATATGTCGAGGGAATTTAGCACATGGGTTTACTTCATGCAAATTAGTGCAATTTAGAAGGTACTATTTAATTTGGCTGCGACCGCCCGGCAACAGGATTTGACGGTTTGTTACAGGACTACTGCAGCTGTGCTCCCATCTGTTTTGAACGTATACATTAACTGTGTTGGTGCTTCCATGAACTTTACAGTCTATTTGGAGTGAGATGTATTTGATCCTTTTTGTCAATTATGTGAAAGTTACTTACTACATGCAGTTTGGCTTGATAATGAATAAGAATTGAGGTCCAAATTGAAAAAAGGCTAATCATGTTGTCAATCATTATGAGGACCAATGCGTTTCCTTCTGCAGTGAAGAAATCTAAGCAGATATGTTCCTGCCTCTGTCCTTGTCAAGCCTTACCTGTCTAATTGAGGAAGCTGTGAGTAGGCAGACTCCAGTCCTGTTTTGAGTTAAGACTGTTTTGGGAGCTGCATTTGATCAGGGTCACCATGACCGGGGTGGCAGTGGCACCGTCATCTCTATCAAGTCCCTTGGGAGACTAGAATTAAGCAAACTAAACAAGATCTGCAGAAGCAACAAGGTCAAAGGGCCGGTGTACAGTAGTGGCCAAAAGTGTTGAGAATGACACAAATATTAATGTTCACAAAATCTGCTGCCTCAGTTTGTATGATGGCAATTTGCACATACTCCAGAATGTTATGAAGCGTGATCAGGTGAATTGTAATTCATTTCAAAGTCCCTCTTTGCCATGCAAATAAACTGAATCCCCCCAAAAACATTTCCACTGCATTTCAGCCCTACCACAAAAGGACCAGCTGACATCATGTCATTGATTATCTCGTTAACACCGGTGTGAGTGTTGACGAGGACAAGGCTGGAGATCACTCTGTCATGCTGATTGAGTTCGAATAACAGACTGGAAGCTTCAAAAGGAGGGTGGTGCTTGGAATCATTGTTCTTCCTCGGTGAACCATGGTTACCTGCAAGGAAACACATGCCGTTATCATTGCTTTGCACAAAAAGGGCTTCACAGGCAAGGATATTGCTGCCAGTAAGATTGCACCTAAATCAACCATTTATTGGATCATCAAGAACTTCAAAGGAGAGCAGTTCAATTGATGTGAAGAAGGCTTCATGGCGCCCAAGAAAGTGCAGCAAGCGCCAGAACATATCGAAGAGCCCTCACTGCTGCTCGATCATCCTATTTTTCCAACTTAATTGAGGAAAATAAGAACAATCCAAAATGTATTTTTGATACTGTCGCAAAGCTAACTAAAAAGCAGCATTCCCCAAGAGAGGATGGCTTTCACTTCAGCAGTTCAGCACTTCTTTGAGGAAAAGATCATGATCATTAGAAAGCAAATTATGGACTCCTCTTTAAATTTGCGTATTCCTCCAAAGCTCAGTTGTCCTGAGTCTGCACAACTCTGCCAGAACCTAGGATCAAGGGAGACACTCAAGTGTTTTAGTACAACATCTCTTGACACAATTATGAAAATAATCATGGCCTCTAAACCTTCAAGTTGCATACTGGACCCTATTCCAACTAAACTACTGAAAGAGCTGCTTGCTGTGCTTAGCCCTCCTATGGTGAACATAATAAAGGGCTCTCTATCCACCGGATGTGTACCAAACTCACTAAAAGTGGCAGTAATAAAGCCTCTCTTGAAAAAGCCAAACCTTGACCCAGAAAATATAAAAACTATCGGCCTATATCAAATTTTCCATTCCTCTCTAAAATCATATGACCTACTGAAGAGATGAGTCTTCAATAAAGACTTAAAGGTTGAGACCGAGTCTGCATCTCTCACATGGGTAGGCAGAACATTCCATAAAAATGGAGCTCTATAGGAGAAAGCCCTGCCTCCAGCTGTTTGCTTTGAAATTCTAGGGACAGTAAGGAGGCCAGCGTCTTGTGACCGTAGCGTACGTGTAGGTATGTACGGCAGGACCAAATCGGAAAGATAGGTAGGAGCAAACCCATGTAATGCTTTGTAGGTTAGCAGTAAAACCTTGAAATCAGCCCTTGCCTTGACAGGAAGCCAGTGTGGAGGCTAGCACTGGAGTAATGTGATATTTTTTTTGTTTCTAGTCAAGATTCTAGCAGCCGTGTTTAGCACTAACTGAAGTTTATTTAGTGCTTTATCTGGGTAGCCGGAAAGTAGAGCATTGCAGTAGTCTAACCTAGAAGTAACAAAGCATGGAATTAATTTTTCTGCATTTTTGGACAAAAGTTTCAGATTTTTGCAATGTTACGTAGATGGAAAAAAGCGGTCCTTGAAACAGTCTTGATATGATCGTCAAAAGAGAGATCAGGGTCCAGAGTAACGCCGAGGTCCTTCAGTTTAATTTGAGACGACTGTACAACCATCAAGATTAATTGTCAGATTCAACAGATCTCTTTTGTTTCTTGGGACCTAGAACAAGCATCTCTGTTTTGTCCGAGTTTAAAAGCAGAACATTTGCAGCCATCCACTTATGTCTGAAACACAGCTTCCAGGGTAGGAAATTTTGGGGCTTCACCATGTCTCATCGAAATGAACCACCAAGACTCTTCCTAGAGCTAACCGCATGGCCCAACTGAGCAATCCGGGGAGAAAGGCTTTGGTCAGGGAAGTGACCAAAACCCGATGGTCATTCTGACAGAGCTCCAGAGTTCTTCTGTGGAGATGGGAGAACTTTCCAGATGGACAACCATCTCTGGGTATTTTGTTCTTCTCCTGTGAATTCTGTTTTTTTTTTACTAGATTACCTGTAGTTGTTCATGTCTGTCTGTAATTGTGTTATGACTTGGTGTTGCCTATCTTGGCAAGGAATCTCTTGAAAATTAGATTTCAAATCTCAATGAGCCCTTCCTGGTTAAATAAAAAAAATTAAATACTCAAGCCCTGGTCCAAATGACACTTGAGCCAGTGTGAAAACATTCTTAATAGTGTTGCCCAGGAAAAGCTGCCATTTGAGAAGTTACCCTTTTCAATGGTTAACGAGGAATCACCAGCTCATTGATGAACAGTCTTAACACCTTTACTATGGTTATTGCTCCACTTGAATGTCAGGATATGATTGCTGCTGAAGTGTTTTTCTGTGTAAAAACTGCACCTATGGGTATGAATATATACATACAGTGCCTTGCGAAAGTATTCGGCCCCCTTGAACTTTGCAACCTTTTGCCACATTTCAGGCTTCAAACATAAAGATATAAAACTGTATTTTTTTGTGAAGAACAACAACAAGTGGGACACAATCATGAAGTGGAACGACATTTATTGGATATTTCAAACTTTTTTAACAAATCAAAAACTGAAAAATTGGGCGTGCAAAATTATTCAGCCCCTTTACTTTCAGTGCAGCAAACTCTCTCCGGAAGTTCAGTGAGGTTCTCTGAATGATCCAATGTTGACCTAAATGACTAATGATGATAAATACAATCCACCTGTGTGTAATCAAGTCTCCGTATAAATGCACCTGCACTGTGATAGTCTCAGAGGTCCGTTAAAAGCGCAGAGAGCATCATGAAGAACAAGGAACACACCAGGCAGGTCCGAGATACTGTTGTGAAGAAGTTTAAAGCCGGATTTGGATACAAAAAGATTTCCCAAGCTTTAAACATCCCAAGGAGCACTGTGCAAGCGATAATATTGAAATGGAAGGAGTATCAGACCACTGCAAATCTACCAAGACCTTGCCGTCCCGCTAAACTTTCAGCTCATACAAGAAGACTGATCAGAGATGCAGCCAAGAGGCCCATGATCACTCTGGATGAACTGCAGAGATCTACAGCTGAGGTGTTAGACTCTGTCCATAGGACAACAATCAGTCATATATTGCACAAATCTGGCCTTTATGGAAGAGTGGCAAGAAGAAAGCCATTTCTTAAAGATATCCATAAAAAGTGTTGTTTAAAGTTTGCCATAAGCCACTTGGGAGACACACCAAACATGTGGAAGAAGGTGCTCTGGTCAGATGAAACCAAAATTGAACTTTTTGGCAACAATGCAAAACGTTATGTTTGGCGTAAAAGCAACACAGCTGAACACACCATCCCACTGTCAAACATGGTGGTGGCAGCATCATGGTTTGGGCCTGCTTTTCTTCAGCAGGGACAGGGAAGATGGTTAAAATTGATGGGATGATGGATGGAGCCAAATACAGGACCATTCTGGAAGAAAACCTGATGGAGTCTGCAAAAGACCTGAGACTGGGACGGAGATTTGTCTTCCAACAAGACAATGATCCAAAACATAAAGCAAAATCTACAATGGAATGGTTCAAAAATAAACATATCCAGGTGTTAGAATGGCCAAGTCAAAGTCCAGACCTGAATCCAATCGAGAATCTGTGGAAAGAACTGAAAACTGCTGTTCACAAATGCTCTCCATCCAACCTCACTGAGCTCGAGCTGTTTTGCAAGGAGGAATGGGAAAAAATTTCAGTCTCTCGATGTGCAAAACTGATAGAGACATACCCCAAGCGACTTACAGCTGTAATCGCAGCAAAAGGTGGCGCTACAAAGTATTAACTTAAGGGGGCTGAATCATTTTGCACGCCCAATTTTTCAGTTTTTGATTTGTTAAAAAAGTTTGAAATATCCAATAAATGTCGTTCCACTTCATGATTGTGTCTCACTTGTTGTTGATTCTTCACAAAAAAATACAGTTTTATATCTTTATGTTTGAAGCCTGAAATGTGGCAAAAGGTCGCAGAGTTCAAGGGGGCCGAATACTTTCGCAAGGCACTGTATATGTATGTATATTAAAATTTTGTTTTCCAAAAATGTCAGTGGTCAAGCCTCTGATCAACTGCAATTAAATCTGTTGGTTTGTTGTCTTGAAACAGAAGTTGCATCTTGTGGATCTCCTCAAATAGTTGCATTGCCAAATCAAGCCTACAGAACCATTTGAAGACAAACTAGAAATATAGCGTGACATGTAACTTTTTCTTGGTGAAATAACTGCCAGCAATGTGTCCATCTCACCTGTCGTCAATTACAGCCTGCTGCCCAACACAGCAAAACATGCTAAATTATATTGATAAGTGTGTATCCTATCAGATAGTGTACAATAAAAGGCTGCGGGTGGAACCCTAAAATGCATTGACTTCAAGATTCATCATACTGGTATCTCATGTTTGGATTTAGCTCAATGTTCCCTTTACCTAAGTTTCCCAACCATAAATCCATCAAAATATTCCACTTTATTGAAATGCATGGTTGTATACTTACTGTATATTTACAAGGTCAGTCAACAAATGTAATATTGAAAATAAAAGGCAGCAAAACAATGACAATACATGGAAAAGAAAAAAACTGCATACAGTATTTCAAGAAATTGCTGTTTTACAGAACACCAACTCATAAATAGCTAGAGCACACTTTCACAACTTTCATGATTCAATATGTACTTTTGGTATTTGGTCAATAAGCAAGTTAAAACGAGAACATATTTTGTTTGTACAAGTGAAAAGGTTTTTAGAAGGCCACGAGATGGATCTACGGATTCCGTAACTATGCAACGTGTTGTCTGACATAGGGTGTCCTTCGTGTAAATGAGATATTTTTTAAAGGCAAACCCTTCTTGTATGATCATTTTCTGTAACTGTACGATCCATACATGTCAGGAACTTGGCCGTGTACATGAACAAAATGAGAATAAAAGACAAAATATCAAGCCAATCTGTCACATTCTGTGATGTCAAAGAGTAAGCAGGGGTTGATACGATATCTCCTTGTGGTCCCGCCAAAAAGTATCCCACCCCAATTGAGGCACCAGTCAGTCTGAAGAAGTGGTAGTAGGAATTCATATAGGCAGCAGTTTGATATAAGCATCAAAACAAAGGTGCTTTAAAAATTCAGCTGTACCATTCCAAGTCCATCGCGTCTTCACATTCCGTGGTTAGTTTGTGGATTAAGGCTGTTTTATGCAGAGATCTGGGGGAATATTCAACTGGATTTCCGATTCAGCCCCGCATTGTCATTTTTCTCACACACAGTTCCGTAAAGCTGAAGGCCCAACTCTAGAGGACTAACCAGTCTTTTTTGATGCTTCTTTTTCTTTCTAAGTTGTTGTTTTTTGTGCAGAGACTCCCTCTTCTGATTGTGGAACACACTGTGTTCAGAAACAGCCCAACAGGTATGTCCCTGAGTTGAGCATTGCCCTGTCCAATATCATCAAAACAACGGTTGAAGAAAAACTAAAAGTAAAAGTTTGAGGAAAAACAAAAAAATGAATAAATATAAGCCATTGCAAATAGTGCCTTTGGATAGAACTTTCTTTAAAAAAAAACATATTCCTATGTATACATATAGTGGTAACTCTTAATATAGCTTTTTGATTGTTTACTACACCTACACATGAGCTCTCTTGCTTTGTGTGGTTTTGAAGAGAGGGGAGTCAGGCCGAGTAGACAGGTCTGTGTTACACATTTGTGTCCTGCAGTAGGGGCTCTTTGGCCTCCCCGGGTGGCTGTGGGCTGTGGGGGTGCCCGTGGGGCGAGCTGTGCTTCTTCCAGCTGCCAGGCCGGGGGCCCAGGTGGGGGTGCTCTGGTATGAAAAGGGCCACCAAGAGTGCTAGCAGCACTGAGCATGCTCCGAAGAGAAAGGGTGGGCCAGGAATGATGGACGTCTGAGGAGAGGGGGATATAAAAAGGTACAAGAGAGGTACAATTTGACAAAATTAGGAAAATGCTTAACAAATTAGGGTTACACTTGTACAAAGCATATTCAAAAACAGTCACGTAAATACTTGGTAACTAGTTAACATTAAATAGTGGCCACAAACCTCTAAGATTGCATAGTGCCTAAATAATGATAGCCACTTTTAAGACAGCGATAGAGCCTTGTTGAACTGCTTGGTCACTTTTGAGGAGGTATGCTGGCTGTTGAACTCCACCCAAATTCAAGCCTCGTCGGGTTCAGGCTGCGTATCAAAACTACGAGGAGGAGGAGAAAAGTTTGGGGTTTGGGACTAACCTGTGGGAGGTGCTGAAGGTGGGGTTGAGTGTGGACCGGCGTGTCCTGGCTGCCGTCTGGGGGTGCATCTAGCTCCACGTGGAAGATGTAGAAGATGAAGCCGTAGAGCGCCGGCCCCAGGCCGTTACACAGACCTCGGATCCCCGTCACCATCCCCTGGCCCACCCCTGTGGGATGAGCGCCAAAATAATTTTCGAATTAGTTCGATTTTATTCAACTTTTAATTCACAAGGTAAGTTAAAGGGATAGTTCTGCAAAAGTACATATTTATTTCCTTACCTTGAAAAGTGGTCTATGGCTAAGCATTAACTGGTTTCAAGGTAAGGGAAAAAATAAGTCATTTTGATTAACTGCCCCTTTAACAGAACCATTTCTCATTTGCATTTATGACCCTGCCAAAAGACAAATCAAAGAAAGTTGCAAAATAAAGTTATAACTAAGTACAAACCTTGTTGGTCTGGCTCAGCGGTGCGAGAAACCAACGCACTGATTGCTGGGAAAGTGATGCTGGACATGGCTGCTACAGCCCCTGCTGCCCACATCATCCTGTGGAGAGATAGTCACTTTAAAGAGTATCTATCACTGTAAAGAGTATCTATCACTGTAAAGAGTATCTATCACTGAACTGAATCATCAGATGCGTTCAATGGTTTGAGTCGCCTTGAAAAAGCTTACCATGGCTCGGAGCCAAACCCATACCAGGCGAGCTGCAGTATCTGGAACCCAAGGCCGAGCAAGATGGTGTTCTTATTCCCGATGGAACGCATGAGTAAACTCAATATTACAGTCTTACAAAGGGAACAAAAAATAACAATTAGAAACACTTTATTGGAATGTTCATAATGCCTATAATGAAAGTCCTTGTTATATGGCCAAACCAAAAGTTGTTATAACATGGCAGAGAATGGAATAACTATATAGATATATACTACATGACCAAAAGTATGTGGACACCTGCTTGTCTAACATCTCATTCCAAAATCATGGGCATTAATATATTGTAACAGCCTCCACTCTTCTGGGAAGGCTTTCCACTAGATGTTGGAACATTGCTGCAGGGATGTGCTTCCACTCAGCCACAAGAGCCGGCCACTGATGTTGGCCGATTAGGCCTGGCTTCGCAGTCGGCGTTCCAATTCATCCCAAAGGTGTTAAATTGAGTTGAGGTCAGGGCTCTGTACAAGCCAGTCAAGTTCTTCCACACCGATCTCACCAACCCTTTTCTGTATGGACCTCACTTTGTGCATGGGGGGTATTGTCATGCTGAAACAGCAAAGGTCCTTCACAAAGTTGGAAGCACAGAATCATCTAGAATGTCATTGTATGCTGTAGCGTTAAGATTTCCCTTCACTGGAACTAAGGGGCCTAGCCCGACCCATGAAAAACAGCCCCAGAACATTATTTCTCCTCCACCAAACTGTACGGTTGGAACTATTTATTGGGGCAGGTAGTGTTCTCCTGGCATCCGCCAAACCCAAATTCTTCCGTCAGACTGCCAGATGGTGAAGCGTGATTTATCACTCCAGAGAACGAGTTTCCACTGCTCCAGAGTACAATGGCCGCGAGCTTTACACCACTCCAGCCGACGCTTGGCATTGCGCATGGTGATCTTAGGCTTGTGTGCGGCTGCATGGCCATGGAAACCCACTTCATGAAGCTCCCGACCAACAGTTATTGTGCTGCGTTGCTTCCAGAGGCAGTTTGGAACTCGGTAGTGAGTGTTGCAATTGAGGAAAGACTATGTTTACATGCTACAGTGCTCGGTGGTCCTGTTCTGTGAGCTTGTGTGGCCTACCACTTCGCGGCTGAGCCGTTGTTGCTCATAGACGTTACCACTTCACAATAACAGAAGAAACAGCAGCTCTAGCAGGGCAGAAATTTGACAAACTGACTTGTTGGAAAGGTGGCATCCTATGACGGTGCCACGTTGATTGTCACTGAGCTCTTCAGTTAGGCCATTCTACTGCCAATGTTTATCTATGGCGATTGCATGGCTGTGTGCTTGATTCTATACACCTGTCAGCAACAGGTGTGGCTGAAATAGCCAAATCTACTAATTTGAAGGGGTGTCCACATAATTTTGTGTGTGTGTGTGAGATAGATATACACACACACACATTATATATATATAAACATAAATATAATTAATGTAATGATAGTTATGTTAATAGTTAATGACAACTAACCTGTGCAATGATTGAAAGCAGTCCTAGAACAGCTATGAAAGCTGCAACATTTTCAGGTGAAAATCCCATAATCTGAAAAAAAGGAGAGCGAAAATGTGATTGTACTGCCAGTGAAACAAAATGAGTATGCCTATCATCAAGGATATATATATACAGGCCTAACTGTGAGCAGCAAAGAGCAGGGGTCCAAGCAAAATATGATAACTTGGTTGTATACTTTGAATGAGCTACATAGTCAAAATCCCTCGACAACTCTACCAAATTATATTCTGACTATGAAGGGGACTTGACCTCAGTTACATTGATAATGGAAATAGGGGGATGGGCTGACATCTGACGCGCATCTTACACGTCCGTTTATGTATTTGACAGTATACATTGCCGACCTGTCGTAAGTAGAGGAAGAAGCTGGAGTACTGGCCAGCCTCAGGGAGATAGGACAGGAACACTGTTATACAGATGAGCAGCACAGTGGAATCCTGGCCCACTTTCCTTAGAGACTGGAGACAGAAAGAAAAAGGGGTTAGGAGGACGGTAGGTGATAACAAGTGTTAACGATATGATGTGCAAGAACACCCAACCACTCCTCCTGGTCGGAAAGGAGGCCTATTGTGAGAACTGGGTCTCAACCCAAGAGAGCAAACTAGAGAAGTAGAGTTACAAAACAGCTGTGGTCTGCGTCGGAGAGTCAGGAGACCTAGAATTACACCAACACATAACCACCTACAACAGGGGTTTCACAAAAGGTGAATTCATCTTCCAGTGTCTGGTGGAAAGCAGACTGAACCAGGTTTTCCTCTAGGATTTTGCCTCTGCTTAGCTCAATTCCATTTATTTTATAACCTGAAAAACTCCCCAGTCCGTAACGTTTACAAGCATACCTATAACATGATGCAGCCACAACTATGCCTGCAAATATGGAGAGTTGTACTCAGTAATGAGTTGTATTTATCCCCAAACATTACACTTTCTTTCAGGACAAAAAGTAGATTTCTTTGCCACATTTTTTCCCAGTATCACTTCTGTGCATTGTCGAAAACAGGATGCATATTCTGTACAGGCTTCCTTCTTTTCATTCTAATTAGGTTAGTATTGTGGAGTAACTACAATGTTGTTGATTCATCCTCAGTTTTCTCCTATCACAGTCGTTAAACTCAAAGTGTTTTTTTAAGTCACCATTGGCCTCATGGTGAAATCCCTGATGCCTGTATCTTTGAAGTGACTGGGTGTATTGATACACCATCCAAAGTTTAACAACTTCACCATGCTCAAAGGGATAATCAATGTCTGCTTTTACTGATCTACCAATAGGTGCTCTTCTTTGCGAGGCACTTGAAACTCCCCCTGGTCTTTGTGGTTGAATCTGTGTTTGAAATTCACTGCTCGACTGAGGGACCTTACAGATAATTGTATGTGTGGGGTACAGAGATGAGGTAGTCATGTTAAACACTATCATTGCACACAGAGTCCATGCAACTTATCATTTGACTTAAGCAAATGTTTACTCCTTAACCTATTTAGGCCCTTAAGAAAAGGGGATGAATAGTTATTGACTCAAGACATTTCAGCTACAATATGTCATTTTTGGGGCGACCTGACCAAATTCTCATAGAAATCTGTGTTATAAATCTGTCATTCGTATCGAAAGCAAGTCTAAGAAGCGGTAGATCTACAATGATTATCTACACAATGACTACTTGTTTTGTCACAAACTGAAATTAGACAAACTATTCGAATTTTAACAACCAGGAAATGGTGGAGCAAGTTCTACATATTGCATCTTAACATTTTTGTAAAAAAAAAATTAAAAAAAAAAAAAAAAAAAAAAAAACATAATTCCACTTTGACATTATTTGTAGGACAGTTACCCCCAAAAATCTCAATTGAATCCATTTTAAATTCAGGCTGTAATAAGAAAATATGGAAAAAGTCAAGGGGTGTGAAAACTTTCTGAAGACACTGTAAGTACCCTGCAATCATCATTGGTATATCATGTGATGTTGATGTATTTCAGCGACACGTCAGCCTTCCCCCTCAACATTGCCTGAGGAAGACCTGTTTCGCTGTGCCATGTAGCTGTTGTACATTGTGCCATGTAGCTGCTGTACATTGTGCCATGTAGCTGCTGTACATTGTGCCATGTAGCTGCTGTACATTGTGCCATGTAGCTGTTGTACATTGTGCCATGTAGCTTTAACTGTTGTTGTACAGCCCCTCAGCAATATAGAGGATTATGAAAGGTTAATTGTTCCCCTATTTGGCATCTGTCTAACAGCCTGTTGAACTCCCTCCCCCTTTTACACACACACACACCACCTTGGCTCCTTCAAACAACCCACCTTAGGGGAAGTTCAGGTTTGGCTGACAAAGACCACATCCTGGTCTAAATGCGCCATGAATGTTTGTTCCTTATTCTGGGTAAATCCAATTGTGTTTATCAAATATTATTTTTTGTGTACTATTCCTGCACTGTTTTGGGCACCGTTTGTGCCAATGTGCAATTAGAACCACCGCCACTCGCTGAAAGCCTACTATAGAGAAATTATGAAAACAGTGCGCATAAATTAAAGACGAGGTAAAACTAACATGGCCTGTACCAAACAAGTTGGTCCAAATACATGAATCGTTACGTTTACAACTAACCACATTAGAACTTGTCAAGTTTCTCTTCCCAAATGCATACGACATCAGGTGGTCTTGTTCTTCTATGAACTTGAATGAAAACAGTAGCTTAAGTGATAGAGCTATTGTAGGGAAATAGGAAGACTGAAGAGGACCACTTGTAACATGAGTAGCTAGTTGAAAGTGTCAACACAAAAACAGATGCTATGTTTCCCTAAGGGGAACCATGGGCGGGGGTCTTGCAGCACAGCCATTCTCACCACATTCTATTCTTAAGCCCTCTTTTAATCATAAACAATACCGGCCTCCACCCCCCCCGCCACCAATTCCGTTGATACCATTGTCCCTTGAAAACAGACACACATTACCCCTATAACCTTTTTGGGATTTCTAAATGACCCCAACGTCAGCAGTCAGGAGGACTGTGATGAAACAGAAATGAAAAATGTCCATATTCCGCCTCGGTCTCTTTGAGACCCACCAAATTTCTAGCTGCTACCACTGATCATAGTGCCAAACTGAAGCACACATTTTCAAGAGGTTTATCATTTTGCGTTCTGAAAGCACACTAATAATGGCTACACAAAATAATAACATCAACTGACTGAGCCTTTAGAGGTGGACAGGTACTCACAGCAAAGGGGTCGGCTTGTTCCCAGGAGATGGGAGCCCCCCAGGACGCTGGCCTCATCTTCTCAGGCAGAGACTCAGGCACGGCCACCAGGATAAAGCAGATGTCCAGCATAGCGATGGCCGAGGCCAGCACCACCACCAGGCCGTCCCCGTACACACGGCCCAAGTAGGCGCCAATGGCCGGGCTCGTCACCAGGCTAGCAGCAAAGGTGGCCGACACCTAACGAACAAGAGTAGACAAGGTTTACTACTGCCAAGCTCTGCTACTACTACTCTTTGAATGAAATTGTAGTTTCACTTTTTTTTTGTGCATAATTTCTGCTTTGTTTAAGAGGGACAAATCTGCAAATAGGTTCTGAATGATGTACTATTTTAGCAATGAACCACAAATCCCTGAATCAAAAAAGGTGCTGTGGTAAACAAGATTAGAAGAAACTGCGTAGGTAATGTTCAATACACACCAGTCCATAGGCCATGCTGCGCTCATGCTCCTGCGTGATGTCAGCCACATAGGCAAAGACCACAGAGAATGTAACAGCGAACACACCGGACACCGAGATAACGGCAAAGTACCACCTGAAACCCGAGGCAGGATATGGCACTCAGTTAATAATACACTTGATTCAGCTTTTAAAATGGTGATCTCAGTAACTATGAACTCTCTCAGGTTGGGACCCATCGTACCATGGGCTTATCTTCATCAGTGGAATGGGAGCGCAGGTGAAGAAAACGGTGAGCAGGAGAAAAGACTTCCGACCCCACACATCAGACAGGGCACCAATCAGCGGAGCACTCAGGAAAGACAGCAGGCCCTGTAATACAGCAAGACACACCCCCCAAAAAATTGTAACAGAATTGAAAGATAACTGTTCAAAATAATAGCACATGTTCAAACACCATACCTTTACCCCCTGGATCAAGCCATTCATCAGAAACGTATGCTTCGGGAACGTCTCATGTAGGACCTGGATTGGAAGGGGACAGGAACAGAGAGTGGATACTGTAAATTGGAGAAGGTCTTCAACATAGTTTCATCAGCAGCCAACAAATCATACTGTATTAAATAATAGGTCATAAACAAGACAACATACCACCAAAGTGGGTGCTGTAAGCAGGCCCCAGGCAAAAAATTCCAAAAAGATGACAATTACAGCATGGTACACGCTGGGAGCTCCAAAACCTTGTGCCTGGTGAACAGAGTGGAATAACTATGTAAGTGTGTCAACAAGAAACAAGTAATACTCAACTGTCTTACTTTCAAAGAAGATATATTAAAAGGTCAACTCAGCAATAAGTCACCATAATACACAGTGGGGCATCTTCCTGCTTACACAACATTCATAATTGACACTAGAGCCAGTAGCGGTGTTGCAGTCTTGGCAAATTTCACTTTAGTTGTTGTTGATTTCAGTAAGCAACGTTAGGAATTTAGCTAGCTACCATATTGCTGAATAACTAACTATAACATCATTGAACTAAACAAACGGCTAGCTAGAAAGCTTGCCCATGGTTATGGAACTCTATTAGCCTAGCCACCTTTTTAACAATAGTGTTTAAAAGTTACTTCCCTAGCTAGTCAGCTAGCTAATACTTGTCCATCTCAGATGGCATCTAGCTAAATTACTGTCAAAGATACTGATATGCTAGCTAACTTAGCTAGCTAGTGCCACACATCTGGTGCTAGCCAGCCAACTAGCTAACGTTAGCTATGTTGTTTTTGAGAGAACTATGAAGAGGCATATGATGAACTTCCCGGACGCTAGCAAGCAGGAGCTAGCTAGCTCGCGAAATGTGACATATTGTAGACATACCACATGCTGCTAGTTAATCTCAAGAAATACGATGGCAAATACTGTCATTTAGGTGGAAACTCACCGTTCCTCCATCCTTGATAATAATTTTTTTCGCCAGCAGGAGACTGCGATTCGCCCGTTTCTTCTTTTTGCTCTGTGTCATATTACCATTCTAGTTCTTCGTTTAATAAGAATATATTTATTAAGGAATTTCAGAAAATAAACTATTTAAATCAGATTATCGGAAAAGAAACTGAAATACCTTAGAATAAATCTATTTTTCAAACTAAAGGGGCTGTATCGTCCCATTCACTCAACCACCGCCATCTTTGCAAAAACATTGTTAAAACGTAATGACGTCACATCATACGATATTCTTTCTGACATCCGTGTACCTGCTTGGACGGGTACTGGAATGACTTCTTTTTAGAACTGTTACTACATCTCAGTATACATTGAATTAGAGAATAGTAGAAAAATCTGCATTACATTTATACTTTACTCTCATGTATTAAGCACTACAGTATTCCCCCTCACTCTAGAACCGTCAACAAACAAAGACCCCATAGGTATCACAGGATCCTCCTGAAAGGCCCTGAATGCATCCTATACTACATCCTATACATCCGATCCTAGTATCAAGCGGCAGCTCTGGAGTCGAGCCTCCTGTCCCTAAAACCCGCCTGTCAAATCAAATCAAATTTTATTAGTCACATACACATATTTAGCCAACGTTATTGCGAGTGTAGCGAAATGCTTAGTGTTCCTAGCTCCAACAGTGCAGTAGTATCTGTCACTAAACATATTATTCTGTACGTAAAACCGTGCCATGCCATTTAGTATGATATGCTACCTTACGTTAGGTTACATTACATTAGGCTATTGATGGAATAGCTGTCGTACAATATAATACAAATTGTAAGACGTATAGTATCCAAAGTCTTGATTGCACCAGCTTTGGCCCATTTATAATATATTACGTTCGACTGCTTTAGTATGATATGATACCTTACGTTAGATTACATTGGGCTACCAATTGAGCTGCGGTCATAATAAAATACGAATTGAAGGATGTACAGTATCCTACATCTTGATTTCACACATACAAATACTTAGAACAAATTGAATAAAGCAATGCATGATGTGTATACTAGTTACACGACAATCAAGAGTCATTTCTGCCTAGAGTGATAGGACAGAATCCATAGTATGATACAACAAGTGACAGAAATGACATACTGTGGCTCTGACCTAATAAGTCAATAGTTGTGTTTGGGTTATATTTGAACAGGATGTATACTGTACCTGAGAGCAATCTCAACTGTGCATACTGATAAGACTGAATAGGCAATTTGAAATTATTCAGCATAAACAAAAATGTGATATACAAAGTTAACTGTGTATGAAAAATTTAAGGGTTGTAGCATTAACAAAATTCAGAAAGATAATCAGGTTCTTATTGTCACGTTCACATGTACAGTGAAATGCCTTTCTTCCTTGTGCAATCCCAACAATGCAGTGATCAATATCAGTAGTACAATATAATAAAATAAAAAAAGTCAAGTAGAACAAAAACACACGAGAAAGTAAGTAAGCTATATACAGGGTCAGTTGCAGGGTCAGTGCCAATACCCATATTTATAGTGTGCAGGGATAGTAGAGTGGTAGGGTTAGATATGTATAGGGGTAAGGTGACTAGGCATCAGGATATATGATAAACAGAGTAGGGATCTACAGGGAGGGATCTATAAGGGGGGTGTAAATGGGATGGGGGGGGGTGTAAATGGGACGGGGGACTGTCATCCAACGGGATTGGGGCCACCTCTTGACAAAACTATTAATATAGCACTGGGAATAACAAAGAAAAATGACAATGTTATTAAGTTGGAAAATTAAAAGTACAGTCTAAAAACCATGGATAACGCTCCCTTGATCAGGCATTTAGATTGCTGGCCTAAGCCTCTTAAAACATTGGCATGGGGAGGCCAGATGCATGCTACTACTTTGAGCTGCATACTACTACTGATGTCAGAGGAGAAGAGGAGACAGAAGGAGAGATAATGAGTAGCAGGAGGTAGAGATAGAAAGACAGGAACAGAAAAACAGAGGAAAAATACATTAGACAGACCGTGAAAGAGAATGTGTGCGTTTGGGAGAGGCCATGAAAGAGACTATGAGATAGATACAAGATGCAGAGAGGGTGTGTATGTGTTAGAGAATGATGTGTCCACGTGTGTGACAGCTGTACTAACCAGCAGAGCTGGAAATGGGCTCCTTGTTGGTAAAGGATGGACTCTCCATGGACGCCTCACCACTGGCACTGGGGAGAGAGAACAGTCTGTGAGCACACACACACACACATGCAAAAAGTCACATAGTAAAAATGCACACCTTTTAGCCAGCTACCTGGAGAGCTGGAAAATAATGATCCAGTTGAAGGCTGCCATTATCAAAAAATCAACAATCAAAAAAAGTCTTACCCGTGGAATGTGCTTGTATCACAGAGTTTTCACACTAAGTTATTTAAATCCTATTTGCTAGTATCGACATTGGTTATGAGCCCAAAAATAATTAAATGACGAAAGGTAGCTGTGGACAAGTTTTGGCCAACATAACGTAACATACTCTATAATGCTAAATGGAGAGGCACGAATTTATGTACAGAATAATATGTTTAGTGACAGGCAGGTTTTAGTGACTGGTGGCTTGCCTCCGCGACTGCAGGTGGATGCATCTCAAGGCATCTGATGATCCAGCAGTCCAGAAACGAGAGATGTACCACCTATCCCAAAAGCCCAGACCTCTGACAGATGCAGTATTAAAAAAAGTCTGATTGCAGGTAAACAGAGACGATTTGTCCTGGCATGTGGAAAAGGCAGCAAGTAACTGTTTCAGTGACCTGCCAATGCAATACAGGCTGAGCTGCGTTCAGTACGAAAAAAAACAGTGTTTAACCTTCAATTAAACAGAATTGGTGCTGTTCTGAACGACCAGTTAAAAAACAGAGAGGGGTTGGGGAACACTGTCAGTATGGCTGCTGCCCTTTAAATGGGAGATTCTCAATTGGTATACTAAAATTCATCTTCCGTCCTCTCCTATTGAAAAAGGTTAAAGGTAACCGGGGAGGGGGAGGAGAGGGAAATGTGGAAACAAATGTATGAAATGAGATCACTCATGCAAATTACGTTTATAGGGGTGGAATCCCAAATTAAATGTGTAAAGTTGTAAAAAGTCATTCAGCTAGTTGTGACATTTATAGATACAAGGATAAGTAGCATAATGTTTTTAAATATGTGTGTGCTTTTCTCCTCTGAGTAAACAACAGCTGATTCAAAGGGGGTGTGGCGTATCTCAAAACTCTTCCACAAAGGACTTAGGTAGGATACTCTTGTGCTTCCTCGCTGGGAGAAGGCTATTGAGGAGGCGAGAACACTCCTCCATTCACCTACTAACTAATTTACACTTCTCAGAGATACTGTATATAATGATGAGATTATATAAAGGCCATCCAGAACATCTACTCGAAACGGTGCCTAGGAAGGCACGCAGCACCATCAAGGACCCCACACACCCCAGCCACGAGTTGTTCTCTCCCTTGCCGTCGGTTAGACGTATCGGAGCATGAGGTCTGATACCAACAGGCTCAGAGACAGTTTCTATCTAAAATCCATCAGACTGCTGAACACTTGAACTGGACTGACCTCCTGCTCTGATTCACCGCACCTTAGCACACATGCACTCACTCATGTCCATACCTACACAGACATAGACACACTGAGTGTACAAAACAAATGCTCTTTCCATGACATAAACTGACCAGGTGAATCTAGATGAATGCTATGATCCCTTATTGATGTCACCTGTTAAATCCACTCCAATCAGTTTAGATGAATGGGAGGAGACAGGTAAAATAAGGATTTTTAAGCCTTGAAACAATTGGGGCCTCAGATCCTTAAAAAGTTCTACAGCTACACTTGCAAAGGCAACTGCTTGGCATCGAACCACAAGCCGCTACAGAGATCAGTACGTATGGCCCAGTACATCACTGGGCTACGCTCCCTGCCATCCAGGACCTCTATATCACGTGGTGTCAGTGGAAGGGACTAAATATTGTCAAAGACTCCAGCCACCCAAGCCAGACTGTTCCGTCTGATACCGCACAGCAAGCGGTACCAATGCACCAAGTCTGGACCCAACAGGACCCTGAACAGCTTCTAACCCTAAGCCATAAGATTTCTAAACAAGATTGTTAAGTAGCTAATCAAATGGCTACCCGGACTATATACATTGACCCTTTTTTGCTGCTGCTACTGTCTATTATCTATTGTGTTGCCTTGTCACTTTATCCCTACCTATATGTACAGTACATAGTTACCTCAATTACCTCGTACCCCTGCAAATTGACTCCCTATATATAGCCATGTAATTTTCTACTCCCTGTGTATAGCCATGTTATTTTTACTTTTTATTTCTATTCATTGTTTACTGTGTATTTAATCCTCGTGTCAACTATTTCTGTTTACTTTTTATATTATCTTTAACTCTGTATTGTTGGAAAATCACCCATAAGTAAGCGTTTCACTCTTAGTCTACACGGCTTGTCTACGAGGCATGTGACAAATAACATTATTTTTTTTCGTTAGGGAACACCTACTTGTTGTACTCCTTCTAAACAATGCAATATTTTATCAACTTTGGCAAAGGTTCAAGTCTACCCCAAAATGTGTCCACTCTGTTCGTAACAGATTCAAGATTCGGGAAAAGTTGTATTGAGATCAAATGTTTCATTGATTAGAAAATGTGCAGAGTCTAGTTCAAAATCCATCTCGCTCTAGCTTCTCCAACTGCTGGCCACTGGGCTTCCACTCTTCACCATATTTGGTGTCTTGTTGTTTGGAGCCAAATGGTGTCTGTATGTTAGCTTGCATACTCTCGCTAGCGTTAGCGCTAGCATTAACATTGCCATCCGGAAGGCATTACAATTTAGCATGATTATTAGCGATTCGTTTTTTTCTGGGGTGCTACTAGGCTGTTTTCTGTTGTAGATCCCTCATGCTTATTGTGTTTTACACTGTGTAGATACACTACATATACACAAAAGTATGTGGACAACCTTTCAAATTTGTGGATTTGGCTATTTCAGCCACACCCGTTGCAGACAGGTGTATAAAATTGAGCACACAGCCATGCAATCTCCAAAGACAAACATTAGCTTTACTGAAAAGCTCAGTGACTTTCAAGGGGGCACCGTCATAGGATGCCACCTTTCCAACAAGTCAGTTTGTCAAATTTCTGCCCTGCTAGAGGTGCCCCGGTCAACTGTAAGTGCTGATATTGTGAAGCGGAAACATCTAGGAGAAACAACGGCTCAGCCGCAAAGTAGTAGGCCGCCACACAAGCTCACAAAACATGACTGGCGAGTTCTGAAGCGCGTAGCACGTAAAAATGGTCTGTCCTCGATTGCAACACTCACTACTGAGTTCCAAACAACCTCTGGAAGCACAATAACAATAACGTCAGCACAATAACCATTCTTCAGGAGCTTCATGAAATGGGTTTCCATGGCTGAACAGCCGCACACAAGCCTAAGATCACCATGTGCAAAGCCACGCGTTGGCTGGAGTAGTGTAAAGTTCGCTGTTTTTGGATTCTGCAGTGGAAACGTGTTCTCTGGCGTGACGAATCACGCTTCAACATCTGACAGTCTGACGGACGAATCTGGGTTTCATGGATGCCAGGAAAACGCTACCTACCCCAATGCATAGGGACAACTGTAAAGTTTGGTGGAGGAGGAATAATGGTCTTGGGCTGTTTTTCATGGTTTGTGCTAGGCTCCTTAGTTCCAATGAAGGGAAATCTTAATACAATGACATTCTAGACGATTCTGTGCTTCCAACTTTGTGGCAACAGTTTGGGGAAGGCCCTTTGCTGTTTCAGCATGACAATGCCCACCTGCACAGAGCAAGGTCCATACAGAAATGGTTTGTTGAGATTGGTTTGGAAGAACTTGACTGGCCTGCACAGAACCCTGACCTCAACCCCATCGAACAGCTTGGGTTGAATTGGAACACTGACTGCGACCCAAGCCTAATAACCCAACATCAGTGCCCGACCCCACTAATGCTCTTGTGGATGAATGGAAGCAAGTCCCCGCAGCAATGTTCCAACATCTAGTGGAAAGCCTTCCCAGAAGAGTGGAGGCTGTTATAGCAGCAAAGGGGGGACCAACTCCACATTAATGCCCATGATTTTGGAATGAGATGATCGACGAGCAGGTGTCCACATACTTTTGGTTCTGTAAATTCATTAGCCCCTAATCTATGGATTTCATATGACTTGGAATACAGATATGCATCTGTTGGTCACATAGACCTTAAAAAATGTAGGGGCGTGGATCAGAAAACCAGTCGGTATCTGTTGTGACCACCATTTGCCTCAATCAAACACATCTCCTTCACATAGAGTTGATCAGGCTGTTGATTGTGACCTGTGGAATGATGTCCTACTCCTCTTCAAATAGCTGTGCGAAGTTGCTGGATATTGGTGGGAACTGGGACACGCTGTCGTACATGTCGATCCAGAGCATACCCAAACATGCTCAATGGGTGACATGTCTGGTGGGTATGCAGGCCATAGAAGAACTGGGACATTTTCAGCTTCCAGGAATTGTGTACAGATCCTTGCAACATGGGGTCGTGCATTATATTGCTGAAACACGAGTTGATGGCAGGGGATGAATGGCACGAAAATGAGCCTCAGGATCTTGTCACGGTATCTCTGTGCAAACAAATTGCCATCAATAAAATGCAATTGTGTTCGTTGTCCGTAGCTTATGGTCGTTGTCTGTAGCTTATGGTCGTTGTCTGTAGCTTATGGTCGTTGTCCGTAGCTTATGGTCGTTGTCCGTAGCTTATGGTCGTTGTCTGTAGCTTATGGTCGTTGTCTGTAGCTTATGGTCGTTGTCTGTAGCTTATGGTCGTTGTCTGTAGCTTATGGTCGTTGTCTGTAGCTTATGGTCGTTGTCCGTAGCTTATGGTCGTTGTCCGTAGCTTATGGTCGTTGTCTGTAGCTTATGGTCGTTGTCTGTAGCTTATGGTCGTTGTCTGTAGCTTATGGTCGTTGTCCGTAGCTTATGGTCGTTGTCTGTAGCTTATGGTCGTTGTCTGTAGCTTATGGTCGTTGTCCGTAGCTTATGGTCGTTGTCCGTAGCTTATGGTCGTTGTCCGTAGCTTATGGTCGTTGTCCGTAGCTTATGGTCGTTGTCCGTAGCTTATGGTCGTTGTCCGTAGCTTATGGTCGTTGTCCGTAGCTTATGGTCGTTGTCCGTAGCGTATGGTCGTTGTCCGTAGCTTATGGTCGTTGTCCGTAGCTTATGGTCGTTGTCTGTAGCTTATGGTCGTTGTCTGTAGCTTATGGTCGTTGTCCGTAGCTTATGGTCGTTGTCCGTAGCTTATGGTCGTTGTCCGTAGCTTATGGTCGTTGTCCGTAGCTTATGGTCGTTGTCTGTAGCTTATGGTCGTTGTCCGTAGCTTATGGTCGTTGTCTGTAGCTTATGGTCGTTGTCTGTAGCTTATGGTCGTTGTCCGTAGCTTATGGTCGTTGTCTGTAGCTTATGGTCGTTGTCCGTAGCTTATGGTCGTTGTCTGTAGCTTAACCCCACCGCCACCTGTTCACAAGTTTCGAATCCCCGAACTGACATGGTACAAATCTGTCGTTCTGCCCCTGAACAAGGTAGTTAACCCACTGTTCTCCTGTAGAACCGTCATTGAAAATAACAATTTGTTCTTAACTGACTTGCCTAGTTAAATAAAGGTACAAATATATATATATATATATATATATATATATATATATATATATATGGTATGAGCTTTCTAAATGGTTCACCCAACATGAATGAACATACCCTCAAATTAAAACGGACAGTCTGCACTTTAAACTCAGTCATTGTATCCTTTCAAATCCAAAGTGGTGGAGTGCAGAGCCAAAACAACAACAAAAGAATTCTGTAGCTAGGTTTCCAACTAATTAGCGGGAGATTTTCATACCAATATTCTAAAATCGATGTAAAGAAAACATGTGCCTTTTCCCACCAGTGGTGTGTTTTCACCTAACTGTCCTGTTGCAGATAAAAATCAGCGTGTGACAACGTAGTCCTGAAAATGTAACTTTTCTCTTAAGATTTCATGTACTGAATAAAAATCTAAAATTCCATCGCCATTTCAACTCTACCTATAGTTTTGTCATAAAAACTGTTGCGGTAAATAGCAAATGTGCCTACTCTGGACTTGGCATGTGCACTCTAGGCAACAGATCGCAGAGACAGTGCAGACAGGCTAGAATACACAATGAGATTATTCTAGATAAGAATAAGTGTATTTGTCAAACTGCATTCAAGCATCGATCATCATGTCACCAGAATAAGACCCTTGAATAGGCATCAAGATCACGTGCACTTTCACCACCCTGTGAAGTTAATCATAATTTATTTAATCTGTAGCCAAATGAGCGGCATGGTTCCCCGAGTCTGTAGTGGGAGGACCACACACCCATGTCTTCGAGTGACTCCAAGTTGTTGGGAAAATTATGATTAAATGACTGAACAAATCATTTTAAATGGAACTGTAACTAAGTAAACTTATACTCTGTTTTATTATATCTGATTAACAATATGAGTTCATAAGAAGGGATTGTGAGACATGGACAAGGAGTAATTAAAGTTAATGTACACCATTCCAACTAGGAAGAAACGAATGTGTTGTGGATTAAGTAAACAGATAAGGTAGTTAACCCATGGTTGAACCGACGAAACTGAGCTCTGGGGTTTTTAGATAAGACAGTGAGTGCATTCCTAGGTTTTCTGTTAATTAGAACTGTCAGCTAAGTGGTGATCGATAATGTTCAGGGGTCAAAAGTTACCTGGGAGTGTGTTAGTAAGTTAGAATGAACTTTTCACCTCACTTTGTCCCTGTCGAGAGGAGGGGTTTCTGTTAAGCAATGAAATGACGTCATGTTTTGTATATAAACTGTTGATCGTGGTGAAATGGGAGCGCGCTCCGAGAATAAATTCTGTTACCTATTATTGAAAAGACTGGTCTCCGTCTATTTTATGCAAACAAGAATCTTACAAATTCTCATAAAATAGATGAAGGGTTTTCAATTAATGAAAACACATTGGCATAATGAAATTACAGTAACACAAGTTTACTTTGATATGATGGTTGTTATATCAATATTTAAGCATAAAGGCGTTTCCAAACCCATTTCTCACCTAATTCATTTTACCCACACATCAAGATTCCACCATGTCAAAGTGATCTGTCTGCATTTCTACAATTGTATTGAAACTTCCAGTTTCCATTACAGGGGCGGCAGGTAGACTAGTGGTTAGAGTGTACCCGAAAGTTTGCAAAATCGAATCCCCGACCTGACAAGGTAAAACATCTGTCCTTCTGCCCCTGAAAAAGACAGTTGACCCACTGTTCCCCGGTAGGCCGTCATTGAAAACAAGAATTTGTTCTTAACTGATTTGCCTAGTTAAATAAAGGTAAAAAAAATAGTTGTTAGTATAGTTAATAGTTGTTAGTTGTCATAGTTGTTTTTTTATACTGTATGACTTTACTCACATAAAAACTGTGTATGGAAGCGTGGTTAGTGTCCCAATACTTTTGGAGCTGGTGGTTGAGAGCGGTTGTATGAAACCAATCTGTGCAATCTGTGCATAAAGTAAAGCTCTCAACCATGCCAGCCCGCTCTTAATTTCTATTCAGTTCAACTAACCATCAAAGTTAGATTCCCAGCTATCCATCAGACACGTTTTCGGTATGTTCAGGTCAATAGATCTTTGACTTCTAGGGTACATACTGTATCAGAATTACCAGTATAAATTGCTTTAGAAAGGAAACACTGTTACGTTTGAAACTTTGTTTGACAAGTGGTTCTGAACAGTCATGACATTACCTTTCAAATTATATATAATATAACCAACTTTGGAAGCACCAGCTACAACTAGTGGCTCCCGAGTGGCGCAGTGGTCTAAGTCGCTGCATCTCAGAGCTAGAGGTATCACTAGAAATCCTGGTTCAGTTCCAGGCTGTATAACAACCAGCTGTGATAGGGAGTCCCATAGGACGGTGCACAATTGGTATGTGTTGTTAGGGTTTGGCCGTCATTGTAAATAAGAATGTGTTCTTAACTGACTTACCTAGTTAAGTAAACAACTGTTCATTGTAACTCACCCACATTGACATTAGAATGTTGGAAGCTTAGCGATAGAATTCCATGTTGTGGGGCAGATATGTTTTTGGATTGTAACTTTGGTGATAGAAGCACCAATTTTTAAAGCGATTTATACAGCATTGCTTGCTGTTTGGTGTTTTAGGCTGGGTTTCTGTACAGTACAGCACTTTGTGACATCAGCTGATGTAAGAAGGGCTTTATAAATGCATTTGATTGTACACACACAGCTAGAACAGGTTTTTAAAACGATTTGTAGCTGGGCCAATGGAATGTCCAAGTGAGCCCGACCACTCCCCATTGGTGGTTTCATTGAGGACAGGCTTGAATTGAAAGGATGGCAGTATCCTTTATTTTCATCATGCGCAAAAGCTATTGGGCTTTCTACTCAGTTGCAAAAGGGTCCATTTAATAAACACAGGACACCAGCAATGTGGATAACACTCATTTATAGAAGAAAATGCAAGCGACTTCAAAGACTAACTTCTCTGAACAGGGGAACAAAAACATCCCCAAATTCACTGAGAATACATGACATAGTATGAATAAACAATACTCCTAACCGCAGCTTCATACTACTTGTCAAACATAGAGAACTGATACTGTATACTGACCTTTGGGGTAAGTTTGGTGTGGGGTATGGGGAGTCCATGGGTGGCTTTTCACCATTTACACATCTGAGCCATTGTTGTGTTGTTAGGTTCAAATCAAACTTTATTAATCACATGCGGCAAATACAACAGGTGTAGACTTTACTGTGAAATGCTTGCTTACGAGCCCTAATCAACTATAAAATAATACTAAAAAGACAAATAATAACACGAGGAATAAAGTACACAAGAATGGAGGTACAATCAGGGAGTACCAGTACAATGCGCAGGGGTATGAGGTATTTGGGTATGTTGGGTATGAATATTATATGAATCATATCAATTCAAATGGCAAATTTGGGTGCAATCAATTAGATTATTTTCTCAGAGTTTAAATTGCTTTTCAACAAAATAATTTTGAAGAAATGCTTATCTGTTTCTAACTACAGAAACAATTTCAGAACGATCTGAGATGGTGAGTGTCATGGCTTGCTGAAATGAAATGGAACGATCCAGAGTTTCATTTGCACACACTGCATACAGATTTTCCATTGTGTTATTGACTGTACGTATGTTTATCCCATGTGTTGTTGTTTTTGTCGCACTGCTTTGCTTTATCTTGGCCAGGTCGCAGCTGTAAATGAGAACTTGTTCTCAACTGGCCTACCTGGTTAAATAAAGGGGTGTCACGTCCTGACCTTAGTTCCTTTTTTATGTCTCTATTTTAGTTTGGTCAGGGCTTGAGTTGGGGTGGGCATTCTATGTTTTTGTTCTATGTTTTGTATTTCTGCTTTTGGCCTGGTATGGTTCTCAATCAGAGGCAGCTGTCAATCGTTGTCTCTGATTGAGAACCATACTTAGGTAGCCTGTGTTCCCACTATGATTTGTGGGTAGTTGTTTTCTGTTTCGTATCTGTACCAGACAGAACTGTTTCAGTTTCGTTCGTTCACGTTGTTTTAGTATTTTTCAGTGTTCTATTAAAGTAATTATGAACACGTACCTCGCTGCATATTGGTCCGATATTTCCTACTCCTCCTCAGAAGAGGAAGACGACAACCGTTACAAGGGGAAATAAAACAAATTAAAAAAGTAGGAGGGAAGGTTTTATGCCTACATGATAGGTCAATCTGAGACAGTTTTAGGCAACCCTCAGCCTTATTAGATAACCAAGCAAGATTTGCAAACCAGTCAAAAGCATGCCATTTACAACAAGTTTATCTTTCATACACAAATGGCTAGTAGGTCAGCAATGTCCTTGTGGATGACAAAGGCACTGTAAACTCAAGCACTGTAATCTCAAGCACTTAAAGCCAAAAGACCCTCCCCCGTAATCCTTCTTCTTTGTCCAAGTCTTCACCGTGACTTAATCTCTCACTAACACCGGAGGCACATGCGTGTGCATGCCGTCCAAGGGCTTCATACTCATGGCTTCCTCATGTCCTAACTAACTGGATTAATCACTGAAAGGAACTCACATCCATTACGTTGCATTTGATTACAACATATAGATACACCAGAAATCAAGCAACTTAAAACAAACAAATAATTTTTCAAATAACTACAATAAATGAATCTGAAGAAACAACGTAATTCCTTGAGTACTATGTTGCTATGATTGAGGGAAGAATGGTATGGTAGTTTGTCTGTGTGCATTGGAAAACAAAATGGTTGGTGTCTGTGTAGATAAATGACTTAATCTTGCGGACAAGTGACATTTTTTATTTAAGGCAACATTACATTTAGGTTTTTGAATACAAGAAAAGCAGGGTCACATATAAAAAAAAAGATAATCAGACGACGTGTTTTGAATTAAACAAATTTCCCCCCCTGTACTTTCCCTTTAGATTGTTGAAACTGCCAATAAATGTTAGGCGCATTAAATAGAAGACGAAGTTGAGTGAAATTAGTTTATTGCCATTGACCCAGAATGTCCAGTATGACCCGACAGTAGACCTACTTCCTTTGTATGCAAAAAAATAAAATCAAGCCAAACAAGTTGTTCAAAATGCATACCTGCATGCTGTTATTATGACTGTCACATGGACCATAGAGACCATGGTGAGGAACAGTGAGAAAAAAACATCCAGTGAATCCACAGCACGTTGGACGACTCGAGTTAATAGCAAGAGTCAATACCACATAGACAAGATCGTAGTAGTACATTTGGCCGATTCCTAACTCATCACTGTTTAATTATTATTTTTTTTTAATAAAAGGTATTTGTGGAAAACACTGATTTGTCCATTACAGTGTCACCGACAAAGCGAAAATGTTCAGTCACAAAAAGTTCTGTCACAAAAAGACTGGATAGGGGACAGCAGGAGCAGGTTCTTTCAGTACCGTTTCATGGCACGAGTAGGGGAAAAGTGCACCAAAGTTGTCCGTCATTTGAGGTTAATGTCTTTTCAGGAGTTAAACTTGACAGATGTTGTAGTAGATGGTAGGCCTCTCATTGACTGTGGCCCCCAACACATCATAGCAGCAGTCCTGCTTGTGCAGAGGCAGCGCGGTCATAGGCACACTGTTCTGCATGTTGTGAGAGTTCTGTGTGCCATATGAAGGTTGTGACTAGGGAGGAACACACACACACACACACACACACACACACACACACTGATCAGTATCTCTGTAATAAGTGACAAACTGTGCAGACATTGAGGTCTAGATTCACATGACATATTGATTTCAGATTGTTAAATGTGTAACCCTGGCTGGCAGACACATTTAATCAGTTTAAGACAATCATTATTATGTGCAGGGCCTCTGATACCTCACAAGAAAACAGTTTGCTTAGGACTATAACTCAATTGTTATGATGTGGTTGCAGCTAGTGATGTGGTTGCAGACAGGGACAGCTGCCTACCTTGCCAGTAGGTCTGCGAGGAAAGTCTTTCTGACATAAGTGGCCGATGATTCCTACTGCCAGGGCGTCTCCCAGCACGTTGATCATGGTTCGGAATCTGTCCCTGAGAGGACAGGGAATACAAAAGCTCTAGAAGTCAGCCTCTCACTCCAACCAAAAAACGTTTGCTTCTTGAATGCAGAAACAATTTAAGATTTCCTTTGACATATGAATGAATTCACTTTTTAACCATAAAATGTTCTGTCGTTTCAGTCACTATTAACATGTGGTATGGTATATGTTCCACTATGTAGATATTGAATATGACTAATTGTTGTCATAGTGAACTTACAGTACCCAGTCGATGGACACAATGAGAGTGATGTCATCAGGTGGCAGACCCACTGATGTCAGCACAATCACCATGGTGACGAGGCCGGCCTGGGGGATCCCAGCAGCACCTATGCTGGCAGCTGTAGCTGTTATACTTTGAACAGAGACCAACACAATCAATTACTCAGCTAAGAAGGTGCATTACAATATTGTCCTGCCATGGTTAATATGATATGAGCTATACTCTTTAAAAAGTTCAAAAACAGTGACCAAATCTCATCATGAAAAACATCACATTAACTTTGTACAGTGACATTCCCATGTAGTTGTGTGAAACAGGTCATATCAGGATGTTACTTTTTGTGAAATGGTTATAATCCTGGCACCCAGAAACCAAGACTGTCATGGCAGACTACACCGACCGGTTACTGCTTTTGAGTTAGGACTCAAAGTTCCCCCCAGTATATGGACTGGGTAGCTTTATGAGAAAGTTTACATGCGAATTGGAGTGATTTGAAACCACATACATACCTAATGGTGACCAGCTGGCTAAAGTCCAGCTCATAATCGTTGACCTGGGCGATAAAGATGGCCGCCACGGCCTCGTAAAGAGCTGTTCCGTCCATGTTAATGGTGGCGCCTACCGGCAGCACGAAGCGTGCTATCTGCCGATCCACATTGCAGTTCTCCAGCAAACACTTCATAGTAATGGGCAGAGTGGCAGAACTTAAGAGAGAGAGAGAGTTGAGTTAAGGGACCATTCTAACTGATATCCTCTGGATATATTATTGCTTGTTTTCCTCCATTTGGAATAGTTTCGTTTACACTACTTATTAATTACAGCAATCAGCTTTCATGCTATTTTGTTGTTGTTGTACATTTAGGCTATTATTCTCTTAATACATTTCTGTGCTTGACTGTTCGCCTCGAAACACCATAGTGTGGATCAATAGCAACATGATGCAGATGCATTTGAGTAAGTTTTAAGAGTTCCAAAGAAAGTGTTTGAAACTGGAGATGATCAATCAAACATTACAATGTTTATAAGGAACCCTCTGGGACAGTGTTCTTTACACCTGTTCCTGGAGGGCCACAGTGTTTGCAAGCTTTTGTCCCAACCCCACACTAACACACCTGAATCAAATGAATCAGGTGTTATATGACTCAGCTGAATGGGGGGGGGGGGGTCACTTTAATTTCAAATCAGGGGGTGAACTGAAATTCGATTCACAAATTGAAAAAAGTACATTTCTGATTCAACATGAGTTTAATGTCAATTCACTTCCTGCTGAACTGACTGAATTAAGAAAGGAATTGACCCCAACCCAGGTTGTTGGTTGCACACTGCAGCCTGAACACTGCAGCAACCTCCAGGACAGTGAAAAAGATCATTGTTTAATGAGAAAATAGGACACAGACAGACCTTGAGGAGGTGGCCAGTGCTATGACCAAGGCTTGAAGCAGGCCTCTGATGAAAGTGAAAGGGTTTTTCCGAGTCAGGATGAGGTAGAAGAAGGGGAGGAGGATGAGGCCGTGGACAAAAAGCCCAGCCAGAACAGTGATAGTGTACCAGCCCAGCTTCTTTCCAAGAGTAGATGGGTCTTGCATGTCCAGGATTTTTCCAGCTACGAGGAATATGATCCCAAATGGAAAATACCTGTCCGTAAATTTAAAAGGGAAGAACTGTGTTTCACTGTTGTTCAAGAAACACCTCCAAAGACTTTCTATACAACCTACATGTAACTGCCAAAATAAAGAAAATCCCAACATAAAGTGTCTTAATAGGGCGTTGGGCCAACATGAGCCAGAATAGCTTCAATGCACCTTAGCATAGATTCTATTGGACAGATGTAACACCATTCTTCCACAAGAAATTCTATCATTTGGTGTTTTGTTGATGGTGGTGGAAAAGGATATCTCAGGCACTATTAAAGAATCTCCCATAAGGGTTCAATTGGGTTAAGAGCTGGTGATGGAGGTGGCCATGGCATATGGTTAATATCGTTTAAATGCTCATCAAACCATTCAGTGACCACTCGTGGCCTGGGGATGGGGGCACTGTCATCCTATGGGGTCATAGCCATGATGGACAAAACAGCATTTTTATACCTTTTATACACCCTAAACATTAAGGGATGTTAACTGGTTAATTAACTCAGAAACCACACCTGTGTGGAAGCACCTGCTTTCAATATACTTTGTATCCCTCATTTACTCAAGTGTTTCCATTATTTTGGCAGTTACAGTGCCTTGCGAAAGTATTCGGCCCCCTTGAACTTTGCGACCTTTTGCCACATTTCAGGCTTCAAACATAAAGATATAAAACTGTATTTTTTTGTGAAGAATCAACAACAAGTGGGACACAATCATGAAGTGGAACGACATTTATTGGATATTTCAAACTTTTTTAACAAATCAAAAACTGAAAAATTGGGCGTGCAAAATTATTCAGCCCCCTTAAGTTAATACTTTGTAGCGCCACCTTTTGCTGCGATTACAGCTGTAAGTCGCTTGGGGTATGTCTCTATCAGTTTTGCACATCGAGAGACTGAAATGTTTTCCCATTCCTCCTTGCAAAACAGCTCGAGCTCAGTGAGGTTGGATGGAGAGCATTTGTGAACAGCCGTTTTCAGTTCTTTCCACAGATTCTCGATTGGATTCAGGTCTGGACTTTGACTTGGCCATTCTAACACCTGGATATGTTTATTTTTGAACCATTCCATTGTAGATTTTGCTTTATGTTTTGGATCATTGTCTCGTTGGAAGACAAATCTCCATCCCAGTCTCAGGTCTTTTGCAGACTCCATCAGGTTTTCTTCCAGAATGGTCCTGTATTTGGCTCCATCCATCTTCCCATCAATTTTAACCATCTTCCCTGTCCCTACTGAAGAAAAGCAGGCCCAAACCATGATGCTGCCACCACCATGTTTGACAGTGGGGATGGTGTGTTGCTTTTACGCCAAACATAACGTTTTGCATTGTTGCCAAAAAGTTCAATTTTGGTTTCATCTGACCAGAGCACCTTCTTCCACGTTTGGTGTGTCTCCCAGGTGGCTTGTGGCAAACTTTAACCGACACTTTTTATGGATATCTTTAAGAAATGGCTTTCTTCTTGCCACTCTTCCATAAAGGCCAGATTTGTGCAATATACGACTGATTGTTGTCCTATGGACAGAGTCTCCCACCTCAGCTGTAGATCTCTGCAGTTCATCCAGAGTGATCATGGGCCTCTTGGCTGCATCTCTGATCAGTCTTCTCCTTGTATGAGCTGAAAGTTTAGAGGGACGGCCAGGTCTTGGTAGATTTACAGTGGTCTGATACTCCTTCCATTTCAATATTATCGCTTGCACAGTGCTCCTTGGGATGTTTAAAGCTTGGGAAATCTTTTTGTATCCAAATCCGGCTTTAAACTTCTTCACAACAGTATCTCGGACCTGCCTGGTGTGTTCCTTGTTCTTCATGATGCTCTCTGCGCTTTTAACAGACCTCTGAGACTATCACAGTGCAGGTGCATTTATACGGAGACTTGATTACACACAGGTGGATTGTATTTATCATCATTAGTCATTTAGGTCAACATTGGATCATTCAGAGATCCTCACTGAACTTCTGGAGAGAGTTTGCTGCACTGAAAGTAAAGGGGCTGAATAATTTTGCACGCCCAATTTTTCAGTTTTTGATTTGTTAAAAAAGTTTGAAATATCCAATAAATGTCGTTCCACTTCATGATTGTGTCCCACTTGTTGTTGATTCTTCACAAAAAAATACAGTTTTATATCTTTATGTTTGAAGCCTGAAATGTGGCAAAAGGTCGCAAAGTTCAAGGGGGCCGAATACTTTCGCAAGGCACTGTACCTATAGGTCAAATGTGCTTTTCCTAATGAGCGGTTTCCACCCAGTAAAACAGAATAAAAATAAAGAAATTGTAATTTACATGATGCTATGTATTGACCAAATCTCAAAACTATATTCACAAAAAAAAAAAAAAATTGCCCTGTTGTCTCACGTGAGTTTATTCCTGCCGCTAAAAACATGTCAGAGCCAAGAGCCATTCAAGGCTTTGAGGTCGGTCTTATATCAGCAGAACCTCTGTGGTAAGTGACATCGTACAATATGGCCGGGCCAGTTTCAGGTAAACCTGAGCTGCATGCAATGTGCCTAATGACTGTATACACACATATATATATATACATATATAAAAATGGACAAAGCCATTGATCACATGACACCATTCACTCTTATGTGAAGACTCAATAGCGCATTTAAGCCAAATGAAATTGGTTAAGATGGCGTCTCATGGAGAAATAATATTGTTGCCTCTAGTTACCACAGCCACAAAGTAAAAACGGGCTATATCATAAAAGTCATGATTTATTTTGTTGCTTAATAGTTCTAATTTAAGGTTAGGGTTAAACATTGTGGTTAAGGTTAGGTTTCAAATCAGATTTTAAGAAGATACATTTTAGAAATAGGCAGGGTTTAACCATAATTCAGACTTTGTGGCTGGGGTAACTAGTGACGGCACAGTTTGAAATAGTCCAATAAGTGACGTTGCAGGCTAGCTTTAGTGCTTTTCCCCTCTCATTGAGTTACTCAAGTTGAAGGCCGACTGGGGTACTGCAAGCTGCCATTAGCAACTAAATTATCAATTATTGGTTCCATGGTTGTATTCGATTTTAACCAAAGATTGACCCCAAAGATTGTCATTTTACCTAGTCACTATAATGGGGGATCCTGTTTTCTGCAAACAATGCCTACAGTACCACGGTCGGCCTTGAACCGCTGTTGCTTCAATGAGAGGGGGCAGTCACTGTCCTAGTGGTGCCAGAGGCCCCTGGGATAAGTCACTGTTGACCCTGAGCACAGGATGAGCTACTCCTGCTTGACTAATCCTTGGCATGTGCAGTTCGCTGCTGGGTGGAACGAAGCAAGATCGTCGCCTGACTTCTCCACCAAAGCTTGACCACAAGACAATGACCCCATTCTCACCACATGCCCGTGTACAGGTCGTAACCTCAGAAAGTCACACTGAATGGACATCACATCCACAAACCTGATGTTGCCATTCTCTAACCCACTGAGCCAGTGGAACCATGATAATGTAAACTATTGATAAAGCTCGTCCCCCACTTACCAAACAGCAGTGTTGATGATTTTCATGACACATTCGTTGATACACTGACACAAGTGAACTAGTGGTGCTCCTCTCTCGCCTATTTTCCCCAGTAACAGCCCTAAAAAAGCCAAATTAAAATGATTTAGATAGAGATGGATACATATACAGTTGAAGTCGGACGTTTACATACACTTAGGTTGGAGTCATTAAAACTAGTTTTTCAACCACTCTACAAATTTCTTGTTAACAAACTATAGCTTTGGAAGTCGGTTAGGACATCTACTTTGTGCATGACACAAGTCATTTTTCCAACAATTGTTTACAGACAGATTATTTCACTTATAAATTCACTGTATCACAATTCCAGTGGGTCAGAAGTTCACATACACTAAGTTGACTGTGCCTTTAAACAACTTGTAAAATTCCAGAAAATGATGTCATGGCTTTAGAAGCTTCTGATAGGCTAATTGACATAATTTGAGTCAATTGGAGGTGTTGTTTTTCAAGGCCTACCTTCAAACTCAGTGCCTCTTTGCTTCATGGGGAAATCAAAAGAAATCAGCCAAGATCTCAGAAAAACAATTGTAGACCTCCACAAGTCTGGTTCATCCTTGGGAGCAATTTCCAAATGCCTGAAGGTACCACGTTCATCTGTACAAACAATAGTACGCAATTATAAACACCATGGGACCACGCAGCTGTCATACCGCTCAGGAAGGAGACGCGTTCTGTCTCCTGGAGATGAACGTAATTTGGTGCGAAAAGTGCAAATCAATCCCAGAACAACAGCAAAGGACCTTGTGAAGATGCTGGAGGAAACAGGTACAAAAGTATCTATATCCACAGTAAAACGAGTCCTAATTCGACAAAACCTGAAAGGCCACTCAGCAAGGAAGAAGCCACTGCTCCAAAACCGCCATAAAAAAGCCAGACTACAGTTTGCAACAGCACATGGGGACAAAGATCTTACTTTTTGGAGAAATATCCTCTAGTCTGATGAAACAAAAATAGAACTGTTTGGTCATAATGACCATCATTATGTTTGGAGGAAAAAGGGGGAGGCTTGCAAGCCAAAGAACACCATCCCAACCGTGAAGCATGGGGGTGGCAGCATCATGTTGTGGGGGCGCTTTGCTGTAGGAGGGACTGGTGAACTTCACAAAATAAATGGCATCATGAGGAAGTAAAATTATGTGGATATATTGAAGCAACATCTCAAGACATCAATCAGGAAGTTAAAGCTTGGTCGCAAATGGGTCTTCCAAATGGACAATGACCCCAATCATACTTCCAAAGTTGTGGTAAAATGACTTAAGGACAACACAGTCAAGGTACTGGAGTGGCCATCACAAAGCCCTGATCTCAATCTTATAGAAGATTTGTGGCCAAAACTGAAAAAGCGTGTGCGAGCAAGGAGGCCTACAAACCTGACTCAGTTACACCAGCTCTGTCAGGAGGAATGGGCCAAAATTCACCCAACTTATTGTGGGAAGCTTGTGGAAGGCTACCCAAAACATTTGACCCAAGTTAAACAATTTAAAGGCAATGCTAACAAATACTAATTGAGTGTGCGTAAACTTCTGACCCACTGGGAATGTGATTAAAGAAATAAAAGCTGAAATAAATCATTCTCTCTACTATTATTCTGACATGTTCATATTCTTAAAATAAAGTGGTGATCCTAACTGACCTAAGACAGGGAATTTTTACTAGGATTAAATGTCAGGAATTGTGAAAAACTGAGTTTAAATGTAGTTGGCTAAGGTGTATGTAAGCTTCCGACTTCAACTGTAGCATTGATACAGAAAAAAAGAAAAAAGAAAAGATAAAAGAAAACGGAAGATAATCTGTCTTTACCCATGGTGGCAGAGAAGATGACAATCCCCAGCACATTCATCTGTTGGCTGCTGCCAGCTCTGGTCTTGTAGTGAATCTCAGGGGGTGGAGTGAGCTCCAGGAACACCGTCCGACCAGTGGGGCCACTATCGTCAGGCATGATGTACACAAAGTTGGGCTGTACTGTGACTCTGGGGACTTTCAGGATACGGACCAGATCTGTTTTGTACTGGATCAATAAGAACATTGCAGATGAGGAAGGTGATTTAAAGTACAATACCCATGAGCTGTAGGGATTTGTCTTGACTTGTTAATCACTACCAATGGAAGGTCTTCTATGTCTGGCATATGATTAAATAAACAATGGTACAGTGCCTATATAAAGTATTCATACCCCTTGACGTGTTGCACATTTTCTTGTGTTACAACTTGAATTCAAAATGGATTAAATTAATAAAAAATCTCACCCATCTACACAATACCCCATAACAAAGTGAAAACCAGTTTTTAGAAATGTTTGCAAATTTATTGAAAATGAAATACAGAAATATCTCATTTACATAAGTATTCACACCCCTGAGTCAATACATGTTAGAATCACATATTGCAGCGATTACAGCTTTGAGTCTTTGAGAGGTAAGTCTCTAAGAGCTTTGCACACCTAAATTGTACAATATTTGCAAATTATTCTTTCAATAATTATTCAAGCTCTGTCAAGTTGGTTGTTGATCATTGCTAGACTGCCATTTTCAAGTCTTGCCATAGGCTTTCAAGCCGATTTAAGTCAAAACTGTAACTAGGCCACTCAAGAACATTCAATGACGTCTTGGTAAGTAACTCCTATGTATATTTGACCTTGTATTTTAGGTTATTGACCTGCTGAAAGGTGAATTTGTCTATCAGTGTCTGTTGGAAAGCACACTGAAAAAGCTTTTCCTCTAGAATTTTGCCTGCGCTTAGCTCTATTCAGTTTCTTTTTATCTTAAAAATCTCCCTAGTCCTTGCCGATTACAAGCATATCCATAACATGATGCAGCCACCTCCATGCTTGAAAATATGAAGAGTGGCACTCAGTGATGTGTATTGTTGGATTTTCCCAAAACATAACGCTTTATTTTCAGGATATAAAGTTAATTTCTTTGCCACATTTTTTGCAGTTTTACTTTAGTGCCTTATTACAAATAGGATGCATGTTTTGGAATATTTGTTATTTTGTGGAGGCTTCCTTCTTTTCACACTGTCATTTGGGTTAGCATTGTGGAGTAACTACAATGTTGTTGACCCATCCTCAGTTTTCTCCCATCACAGCCATTAAAAGTTTCCTTCCTTACCGGCAACTGAGTTAGGAAAAACACCTGTATCTTTGTAGTGATTGGGTTTATTGATGCACCACCCAAAGTGTAATTAACAACTTCACCATACTCAAAGTGATATTCAATGGCTGCTTTTTATTACATTTTTTACCTATCTACCTATAGGTGCCCTTTTTTGCGAAGCATTGGAAAACCTCCCTGGTCTTTGTAGTTGTATCTGTGTTTGAAATTCACTGCTCAACTGAGGGACCTTACAGATCATTTTATGTTTGGGGTACAGAGACGAGGTAATCATCCAAAATTCATGTTAACAGTTAGCGTACAATTTCCACGTCCCCGCGGAAACCTAATTAACCTGATTCAAAATTCGCCATCAAAATCCGTCTGTTTAAACTATCGATATCTGACATGGGCTCAATCCATCGCATCTGCCGATATCACCCTTCCACATCTATGGTGTTTGTCAGACCATGATACTTCCCTAAAACCTGTTTTCTCACTTAAAGTCTGTAGCGTCCGAACTGTTTGGCCAACAAACTCACGAACACGGTGGTGGGTGTTTTCTGTTTTGCTCTACGACCCCCACAAGAGTCACGGGACTCATCTGATGTTGGTCCAGCCTCTTCTGCTTACTTCTGTGTGCAGCGTACGAACAGTTTGGGATACACACTAACACACTCTGTGGAAAGGTGAGACTCTCACAATCATGTACATGTCGGTTGTATTGCTCTATTAACAAAGGGATTGAATTACTTATTGACTAAAGACATTTCAACTTTTCATTTTGAATGAATTTGTAAAAATGTCTAAAAACATAATTCCACTTTGACATTATGGGGTATGGTGACACAAAATCTTAATTTCATATATTTAAAATTCAGGCTGTAGCACAACAAAATGTGGAAAAAGTCAAGGGGTGTGAATACTTTCTGAAGTCACTCTCTAATGTGTCATACTGTACATTAGCATTGGTCTGGTGTTACCTGTTGAAATGTCGCCTCAATAAGATTGGAAGGAACCATATTCCTGTAAAAAGATGATGTTATGATTTAGCTTAGCATGTTGATATGTTGGTGCATACAGACAGGGTAAAACGCATGGCCATTCATTCCTGATCGGTATTTGTAAGGTCAAGTGTAATTATTACCGTATAAGAGGGAATCATAATAATTTCAACTTGATAAGTATGATCATGAATAACATGCTTTTTCAACCTTTTGAATCAAATCAAATCAGTTTATTTGTCGCGTGCGCTGAATAGAACAGGTGTGGTAGACCTTACAGTAAAATGCATACATGCAGGCTCTAACCAATAGTGCAAAAAAAGGTGTTAGGTGAACAATAGGTAGGTAAAGAATTAAACAACAGTAAAAAGACAGGCTATAAAAGTAGCAAGGCTATAAAAGTAGCGAGGCTATTGTCACAGTAATTTGTGAGCCATTTGTCATTTGTGAGCCATGCAAAGGAAAGTGGTCCCCTGCAGTCTAATCATTGATGTGTATTCCACAGAATGTATAGAAGTGATGAACACACCTTTTGATGCATGTCTGCATAAAGTGCAGCTTTTTGACAATACAAAACATATTTTATGAATTGAAGTATTTTAAGGTTTAAAGTATTTGCATGGGCCAAACAATTACTATGCCTCTGCTGTAACGAGCGTTGTCATAGGTGGAAGGAGGTAAGTGTCCATATTCATAAATAAAGTAATTGAACACTGAAACAATAAATGAAACGACAAACAAATAGTCCTGAATGGTGCTGGAAAAAACACTGAACAGAAAATAAACACCCACGAAACCCAGGTGGAAAAAGGCTACCTACGTATGATTCTCAATCAGAGACAACTAACGACACCGGCCTCTGATTGAGAACCATACTAAGCCGAACACAAAAACCAACATAGAAAAACAAACATAGACTGCCCACCCCAACTCACGCCCTGACCATACTAAAACAAAAACAAAACAAAGGAACTAAGGTCAGAACGTGACATCTGCAAAGAAATGAAGAACTTGTGAAGTGTCTTCGTTTTATATCAGTGAACACAGTAGAGGCAATTTGCCCCCTACGTTATCAGTTTTTACTCTGGCTCTCCTCTATTCCTCTCTTTACTCTGCAGTGTCAGAGGTCGAGTTAATAAGTGAATGAAGAGGGCAGACGACTCCTGCGAGGGCCCTTAAAAGAGGGAAGTACTTTCAGACAGGCACGAGCCAGAAGCCCTCCTGACGTGTGCCGGTGAAGCAATCCTCCACGAAGATCCTTTGTAGCCCCGCTGTTCATGACTAGGTTCATCTGTAAATCATCCCTTTTGGACAACTAAAAAAACGTTCATCACCCCTGTCAGTTAACTGGATTGTGTGTGTGTGTGCGTCCCAACCTCCTGAGATAGTTGAATTTAGCTTTGAATTTACATGACCAAGTTACATGTCTTTATCATATTTATTTATTTGTATTCATTTACATTTTTTAATTGAATAATTACCAGAAGTAGGTATTTGTACTGGAATGTCCACTGAAGTTCTTAATTTTAGTGAGGAAAATAAACATTTTGATTAACACCCAAACAATAGATCTCACTTTAAGGTATAGCCTTGGACTTCAGCATGTCTTGTATTACAGTGAAAGCCAATAACGCAGCTCCCAGTTTTTTTGGTGACATTTTCATCATTATCAGGTGAACAGCACTTTTTGTACATAGCCCCCCTCGTTTTAGAGTACCAAATGTCTGGGACAAATTGACTTATATGTGTATTAAATTAGTCAAAAGTTTAGTATTTGGTCCCATAATCCTAGCACGCAATGACTACATCAAGCTTGTGACTCTACCAACTTGGATCCATTTGCTATCCGTTTTGATTGTGTTTCAGATCATTTTGTTCCTAATAGAAATGAGCGGCATTTATGCCCTCTAACTTTTGCACTCATCATTATTCATGATTCATTCTGGATTATCAGTAATCGTGGTAGCATCCACATGAATGTAGAAGTGTTTAAGAAACATATTAAATTATTATTTACAATAAAAGTGACTCCAAAATGACACAATACATTATTGACAATTAATTTCTATTGGGCACAAAATAATCTGAACGGCAAATGCATCTAACAAATTTGCAGAGTCACAAGCTTGACGTAGTCATTGCGTGCTATGAATATGGGACCAAATACTTAAGTTTTTACTACTCTAATATCCATGTAAGTGAATTTGTCCCAATACTTTTGGCACAGTAAAATGGACTATGTAGTTTCTAAACGGTTTACCCGATATGGATGAAAATACGCTGAAATTAAAGCTGACAGTCTTTCTCTTTAACCTTGTAGTCATTATATCACTTCAAATGCTGGAGTACAGAGCCAAAACAACAACAACACAATTGTCACTGTCCCAATACAGTGGAGCTCACTGTAGAAACTGTCAGTCTGGTTGTGGGTGCTAGATTTGCCGCCAGCACTGAATGGGGCCATGCCACAGGACTGCCAGTTTCTAAATCTAGTCTCAACTCCCTTCATCCAAGACACACTGCTGTAACAAATCCAACTTACTCCTGAAAGCACTTTCTGGAAATCAATATCTGAAGTCTGACTGAGGAGTGCCTTCCATCTGGCCACTCTACCATAAAGGGGACGATGTTTGGGGTTGAGGGTGCTGTGACTTTTGCCCTCGCTACATAGGGATACATTGGTCCGCTAATGCAGGACTACGTTACAGCCTTATTCTAAAATGGATTAAATAGTTTGGTTTTCCTCATCAATCTACACACAATACTCCATAATAAGAAAGCAAAAACAGGTTTTCAGAACTGTTTGCAAATGTATAAAATTACAAATAAAAAATATCACATTTACATTGGCGCACCTGTATTTGGGGAGTTTCTCCCATTCTTCTCTGCAGATCATCTCAAGCTCGATC
Organism: Oncorhynchus mykiss; assembly: GCF_057628025.1. Classification (NCBI taxonomy): domain Eukaryota; kingdom Metazoa; phylum Chordata; class Actinopteri; order Salmoniformes; family Salmonidae; genus Oncorhynchus; species Oncorhynchus mykiss. The sequence continues at coordinate 58,589,719 of NC_143026.1, forward strand.
AGGTTGGAGGAGAGCTTTGCTGCAAAGGTTCAAGTCTGGGCTCTGGCTGGGCCACTCAAGGACATTCAGAGACTTGTCTCGAAGCCACTCCTGTGTGGTCTTAGCTGTGCTTAGGGTCGTTGTCCTGTTAGAAGGTGAACCTTCACCCCAGTCTGAGGTCCTGTGTGCTCTGGTGCAGGTTTTCATCAAGGATCCCTCTGTCCTTTGCTCCGTCCATCTTTCCCTCGATCCTGACTAGTCTACCAGTCCCTGGTTGGTGGAGCGCTGCAGAGGTGGTTGTCCTTCTGGAAGGTTCTCCCATCTCCACAGAGGAACTCTGGAGCTTTGTCAGAGTGACCATCGGGTTCTTGGTCACCTCCCTAACCAAGGCCCTTCTCCCCCGATTGCTCAATTTGGCCGGGTGGCCAGCTCTAGGAAGAGTCTTGGTGGTTCCAAACTTCTCCCATCTAGGAATGATGGAGGCCACTGTGTTCTTGGGTACCTTCAATGCTGCAGAAATGTTTTGTTACCCTTCACCAGATCTGTGCCTCGACACAATCCTGTCTCGGAGCTCTACGGACAATTCCTTCGACCTCATGGCTTGATTTTTGCTCTGACATGCACTGTCAACAGTGGGACCCTATATATAGGTGTGTGCCTTTCCAAATGATGTCCAATCAATTGATATTAACACAGGTGTACTTCCATCAAGTTGTAGAAACATCTCAAGGATGATCAATGGAAACAGGATGCTACTGAGCTCAATATCGAGTCTCATAGCAAAAGGTCTGAATACATTTCTATTTTTAAATTTTATAAATTGGAAAAAATGTCTTAAAACCTGTTTTTGCTTTGTCATTATGGGGTATGGTGTGTAGATTGATGAGAATTGTATTCTTATTTAATCAATTTTAGAATAAGGCTGGAATGTAACAAAATGTATAAGAATAGAAGGGGTCTGAATACTTTCCAAATGCACTGTAGCAGGGCCATTCCACGAATGAGTGCCTTCTACGTCCCTTTGATATTTTAAGTAGAAATCACGCTTCAGTTTGGCTTCTGGTTTTTCGTTATTGGTCACTCACCTAATGAGATCTAGCAAGGCATCAGCAGAAGTCATGACGGGCCCTCCTCCTAGCCTGTTGCTGTCCATCTCAGTGCCCACCCCGGGCTTGATGATGATCACCAGCAGGATACCCACCACCACCGCGATGAAGGTGGTCCACAGGTAGTAGGTCACAGTGAGAACACCCACACGACAACAGGCTTTGGACTCCATAGACGACAGGCCTGACATTAAACTAGAGAGAGAAAAAAAAGAGAGAAGATTGGTTAGGATGAAATAATGAAAACATGCAATAAAAATGGCCCAATAATTGCTCAGGTGCCTAAATTGGTAATCACATATGGTTCCATTCTAGTGAGTGATTAAAGGAAACTAAGGAGAATGTGGATCTAAGTGAGATCTAATGAACATTTCTATTGAAGTGGCAGAAGGACACCTTTTCAAGTGTTTGTTGTCAGCACTACTTCCTATACTACCTAACCAAACATAGCAGGCATAAAATAAATGCCTGAAACTAGATCCCTTACATACTGGTATTGACAAGAACATTAAAAACTGTGGGGGGAGGTTCTCTTCTGCACTGTTCAACCAATCCAGTCAATGTGGAGGAGGAGTTAAAATGGAGCGTCGCCTTGTTTCCATTTCCCCTGAAAACCGGAATATCTGGTTATAGGCTATATAGAGGCTATATACTATCTAGGTTAGGTTAGAGGCTATATACTATCTGACAGTTGTAATATAACTGGAACCTGTCATGTTATGTCGACCATATGGAATATACTGAAATCTGGTTTCTAAAGTCTTGTTTAGTGGTAATGTTTTACCCCCATTCAACTTGAATGAAGATGTGATATCATTACCTGTCTATAGGGGGTAGCGACTATCATTGAGTGCGGTTCTGCACTTTTCTCAAAAGTCACTTTTGAGGCTGGCTCTTTTTTGTGGTGTGTGAAGTATATTCAATCAACAATAGAGGAATTCTCAGTGAAGATCAAATTATACTTTTATTACTCTATTGCTGGTTGAATATGCAACCATATTACTGGAAAGAAGTTGACATTAAAGATGTTTACCTGGACGTGATGAGGGGGAGGATCAGCATTTTGAGCACTCTCATGAGAAGTTCTCCAGGGAATGAAAAATAAATCTTAGCCTGGAAGGGGAAATCAGAAGAAACATTCATGTTAATTAATGTAAGTAGGGATGAAGCACTCACTCCAAAGCAGTGGCAGCTGGTGACTGAACACATTCGAGGAGGATGATTGTTGAAAAAAAGGCCACCTTGAAACACATTCCAAAACTTTGTCTCTTTCCACAGGAGACCCGTTACAATAGTTGGACAGATATTTTTGTTTCAATTATTCCTGTCTTCTAGAAAAAAAGTGCCCATCAGCACACACTTGGGTGAATGTCAAAAGCCTTTTGCTTGATTCTTCGTGTCCTCTCTCCTAGATTCCTTCTCAAACCACCAAAAGGAGGTCAGAGAATGTTCCTTCTCCTCCAATGCTCCATCTCCTTCAATGTTTTGAGAAGGGAAATTGAGGAAAACGGCTTTTCAGATTCACCCCTTGTGAAAAGGTGAAAGGTTGTTCTTGGTTTTCAAAATCGTAAAGAAATAACTGTGAATAATATTGGTTGATTCAATCTGGTTCATAGGTATGGACTATTACCTTTTCTATTACAAGATATCACAACACTGCTTTACATCAGTCATTTGTGTTGATAAAAATTATAAATCACGTGGTTTAAAATGTTTGGATGGCACTGATGGGTCTCAGAGCCATCTATGACTATACTGAACAAAAATATAAACTTTATTACAGACAGACAGACAGCCCCTCCCCCCTCTGACAATCCCGCAGGTGAAGAAGCTGGATGTGGAGGTCCTGAGCTGGCGTGGTTACACGTGGTCTTCGGTTTTAAGGCCGGTTGGACATTCTTAAAAATGGCGTTCTCTGGCAACAGCTCTGGTGGACATTCCTGCAGTCAGCATACCAATTGCACGCTCCCTCAACTTTAGACATCTGTGGCATTGTGTTGTGTGACAAAACTGCACATTTTAGTGTCCTTTTATTGTCCACAGCACAAGGTGCATGTGTGTAATGATCATGGAGTTTAATCAGCTTCTTGATATACCACACCTGTCAGGTGGATGGATTATCTTGACAAAGGATAAAATGCTCACTAACAGGGATGTACAGTAAACAAATTTGTCCACAAAATGTGAGATAAATAAGCTTTTTGTGCGTATAGAACATTTCTGGGATACTTTATTCAGCACATGGGACCAGCACTTTACATGTTGTGTTTATATTTTTGTTGAGTGTAGTTCTTGGTAGTAACTCCCACAGTAATTTCCTCAGGTTAAACCTCCGCTCACTTACAAACATCAGCTTTGGGTCATGCGTCACCTCACACACCTGTGATTATCGAGCACACTTTAGGCCATGTTTGCTTTGGCAAGCCAAGTCTCAGTCTGAGATCAAATAATCCCCTTCTCCTGACAGGACTGAGCTTGGATTGACCTCAACTATCTACTGTTCTGAACATCACATTCCTTTTGTTTTCATGTAAAAGGGGACAGGAAGGGCGTGATGATGTGGGCATACGATACCTATCCTTCTTTACCTTATGAGCACCATAGATGGCCTATAACTCTAGGTGTCTACTGTTGCTCCCCAACAATATGCTTGCATTTATTTTTCTGAAGCCAGTAATCGGTTCACCATCAATGGCCTAGAATAGAATTTATTCTGCCACAAAATGCGTTGAAAGTGCTACAATTGCATCAGCGGAGAACTTTCCTCTCATTTCCTCTCAGGGACTGAAACACGTTGCTGAGTAGAGGTCATTAACTCCTTCCCTAACAACCACGTATTCAATCAGGGGGATGAATGCATGCTACATGGGCTGCTCTTCTAGCTGTGCACTGGCTCTCTGTTGCTATAACAATTAACGTACACCACTTTTCAGGTTCCAGTCCCATCATTTGCTGAGGGTGTCGTGCACTAGAAGCCTCTCTCAATGGTCCATTACGTCTGCCGGTTGATGTTCTCCAATGCAATCGGGCGTTTTAAGTGGAACACTTTCACGGATCCGCCTCATCCGAAAAGAGTGAGAGATGGTCAAACACAGAAATGTACACACTGCCAAGGGAGACACATGGACCTGGCAGGCTGGCACTTCAATTAATCAAGCAGCATTTGCACATGTGTCCGACTTTGTGATAAAGAACCACGTACCTGGGTAGAGAGATGGCTCCCTCTCAACATGAACCCCAGGAGACAGCCGGCCAACACGGCAAAAACCGAGAGTGTCAGCAAGCCGTTGAGCTTCAGGTACTCCCTCAGCCACTGTTTCAAGTCAACGACGAAAGTCCCATGTAAAAATGTCTTGACGCGTTTGTACATGGGTTTCCCCCCAGAGTCTCCTCTTGGAGAATACGTACTATTGTTGTATCGTGTTTCCTTGCCATCTGTGGGCAGTAGTAGCTCCTCCATAGTGCCAAGTCCTTCACTGGGAAGACAGTCAACTTCTTCTGGAGGGTGCAATTAATTTAGCTTACATGGGGATTAAGCCATCGTGTAGAGTGAATGCCAGCCAGCCAAAGCCCACAATTAGGGAGAATGTGGAACTAAGAGGCTTACAAACGTGTAACAACATCTAACAAGTATTTGTTGGTAGGTAGCAGGCTGCCATGCTTTTGAACGTCATTGTTTATATCTTGTCATCTCAATCAATCATCACATTTATTTATTAAGCCCCTTTTACATCAGCAGTTGTCACAAAGTGCTCCCACGTTAACACAGCCTAGACCGCAAAGAGCAAGCAGAGGTGGAAGCAGAAGCACAGTGGGAAAACTAGGCTAAGAACCGAGGATTCATACTCTTCTAGCTGTTCTGGGTAGTCCACCGGGTCAACTGCTTCAACCTTGCTTTTCGCAAAACCTTTAACTTTCTTGGATGAGTTATAGGCTACTGAGGGAAAAGGTTTGACATCCCCATAAATCATGGATTTCATGTAGTAATAGTGTAAAAGGATTCAAGGATGACATGAAGCCCGTCCCAACTTATCCAGAACATTAACTGGTGGAAAGCAGCATAGAGCTGAGATTGGTCCATGGTTCTCGCAACCCTTTCACCACCATCTGGCCTCTTTTTTTTCTGTTTGAACAGCCTTTATGCTGATGTCTCTTTAATGAACCTGCTATTCTTAGAATGCAGAAGGCTCCCATGCCGTGCTAACTTCACAGCTTAATGAGATTTCCCCTTGTTTGCAAATGGCTCCTGATCGTCGTCATGACTAGATTTACTTCAATACAGGCTCTATTGTCATTGGTCAAACGTAATACTACTAGCCACCTAGCCACCAATTTTAGGAAGTTGGCTTTAGCTAGCCCAGATAGGTTCCCAACCTCATAACTAACTACCAAGAAGCCATTTAAGGCTATCAATCAAGTTAGAGTAGCTAGCTTGTCTAACTATCTTAGCTGGGATGCCTTATTGCGACGTTGGTCGACTTCAGAAAAGCAAGCAATAACTAAATGTACTGAATAAGACTCAAGTTCCTTTCAATATTTGACCCAGATTTGAGCAAAGATTCAGAGAAGCATATTTAGTTTCTTTAAAAAAAGAACCAGAGTGGCGCAGCGGTCTAAGGCACCTCATCGCATGCAGTGCTAGAGGTGTTACTACAGACCTGGGTTAATTTCCCGGGCTGTGCCACAACCAGCCGTGGCCAGGAGTGCCATAGGACAGCGCACAATTGGCCCAGTGTCGTCCAGGTTAGGGCTCATCGCGCTCTAGTGACTCCTTGCGGCGGTCCAGGTGCCTGCGGGCTGACCCCGATCGCCAGTTGAACGGTGGTTCCTCCGACACATTGGTGCTGGCTGTTAAGGAATGCGGTTAGGTGGGTCATGTTTCGGGGGACGCATGACTCCACCTTTGTCTCTCCCGAGCCCGTTGGGGAGTTGCAGGGATGAGACAAGATTGGAAATTGGGGAGAAGAGGAGGTAAAATACAACAAAAAAGTATGAAAAGAACCATTAGTCAGGAGGATACAGACAGCTCAAGATCTTAGATATGCAGATTATTTGGGGGGGGGGGAGCTTAATGGCTCTAGATTGCAGGAAAAACCTATTCAGGTGTTAGGGTTAAGATGCTAAAATGCTAAAAACCTACAATTTACAGTCGAGTGGCCTAGCCACCCTCCAGCCATCTTCACGTACTTTGTGCCCCTTCAGATATTTGGGGTGCATGACGCCCCCGCTACTGTATGAGGTCCCTCATGGTTCCAGCCCTGCCAGCTTCGCCCCAAATTTGCTCAAATTCGAAGATGTCATTGTAGTAGCCTCTTATCAAAGAAAACTACATCTTACATACACTGCCAAACTGAACAATTCTGTACCAGGGCCATATTTTATGTCATATCATATTCCAAATTGTGAATAAAATCGAATTTATCAACTGAGATGAAATGGATCCCAATTGAACTGACCCCTTCTCGAACTTTTAAGGATCAGTAGATTCATATTTCTTAAGGTCAATCAAAAAGGTCAATCAAAAAGATTTGATTGTAATTTTGTTCTAATTAACAAAACAAATGCACGGCTGCAATCCAGTCAAATCCTATTAGAAGCTGGTTGCATTTGAGTATTGAGCCCAAATGTCAAAGGTGAGGGAGAGAAGGGAACGGAGATGACTGTGAGGAACATATATTTGGTGTGTCAATAAGAGGAAAGGTCAGCCAACAGGTAAGTGATGGAAAAGGCAACTGAAAACGGGTTTGAGAGGCCTGGAAGGTGGCTGTTCCTTCTTTTCACCTTGATGTGTGGCAAAAGGTATTTAATTCAAGATCTTAATGTGTCCCTGAATGTTGTCTGTGGATTTACAGTTACAGTCGCTAGTGAATGTCTACACAGCCCTTGCAGTCTTCACATTTTGCTACCTTAAATTTAAATCTAAAAAAAGATTACATTTGATTTTTTCCCCTTACCGATCTACACAGAACCGGCTTAGCTCCTTTTATGTTTATTTTGAACCTGACAAACTCCCCAGTCCCTTCCGGTGACAAGCATTCCCATAACATGATGCTGCCATAACAATACTTGAAAAAACAGAGGATCAACAACATTGCATAAACTCCACATTACTGGCCTGTATGACAAAGTGAAAAGAAGGAAGCCTGTTTTATGAAATCCACTCCAAATCAAGCATTCTGTTTGCAACAAGGCCGTTAAGTAATACTGCAAGACAACACAGCAAAGAAATGTACTTTTTTTGCCTAAATTAAAAACTACAGGTTTGGGTCAAATCCAATACAACACAGAGTGAAACCCTCTGTATTTTAAGTATTGCAGTGGCATCATGTTGTGGGTATGCTTGTCTCCGGCAAGGACTGGGGAGTTTGTCAAGATCAAAAGAAATATGAAAGGAGCAAAGCCAAAAACAATGGATATAATATTGTTGCCCTAAGAAGAATATTTTTCACAACTGAAATGGCTTCCAAAGGTGTTTCCACCAAGTAATAACTCTGGGGTGTGAAGACATACGCAATCAAGACAACTTCATTTTTTTTGTATAAAACTGTTCTATAATTTTCTTTCACTTAAAAATTATGGAGTAGGTTGTGTCGATTAGGAAAAAAATTTCATCCTTTTTAGGTTTAATTTTAAGGCAGAAAACGTGAAGACTGTGCAAGGGGAGTGTAGACTTACACTAGGCACTGTATCTTTATTATCTACAAACGCTACATAATAATTAACCTATCATAACATTCGATTAACATATTATAACCTCCTAATGTTAATACATTTCATATTCTGTTGGCATTGTTCTATACTGACAGAATCAAGCAATATTAAGTTTAAAAAGGGATGCTTTATCCAATTTAGCTATACATTTACCTAATCTCATGGACCCCTAGAATGTAGTCTACATGGGCTCTATCTTCAGCTGAGTGCAACTAAGTGACAGTATTTATTGTCAAATGCAAGCATTTTGGTATACTTTGGTCCAGCACAGGACAGCAGTAATATTTCCTGTTGCTGATCGATACAGCCACATTTGCATTAAGTTATGAGGAGTGGAGTAAACAATATCTCATGGATAGAATGTATGGACCTGGAGAATCAGTGACTGATTATGATTTGCAGTATTAATATGGTGAGGTGAATTTGTAATTTGGTTGATTTCCCCCGTAAAGGTCAACAGCATCATGAGCTTTACCCTGTACCAGGAGATTTTAGCTAAAAAAAAGGTTGCTGAAAATTGGCCGCAAGGTTATATTTCAAGAAAGACAATAACCCCAAGCACACATCAAAACCCACAAAGAAATGGTTAATTGGCCACAAAATGGCCATTTCAGTCTCCGCACTTGAAATCTATTGAAAAAGGAGCTGCAGGTAGTCTAGCAGTTAAGAGCATTGGGCCAATAACTGAAAGGTTGCTGGTTCGAATCCCTGAGCAGAATATGTGAAAAGGCTGCCAATGTGCATTTGAGCAAGGCACCTAACTGTAATTACTCCTGTAAATCACTCTGGATAAAAGAGTCTGCTAAATTACAAATGTAAATACTGTGGTTTGAATTGAAGAGAGCAGTCCATAAGCACAGACTAAGGGCCTGGAAGAATTCTGTATGTAGGAATCGTCTAAGATCCCTCCCAATGTGTTCTCCAACCCATAAAACATTTTTGAAAAAGGCTCAGTGCGGTTATTCTTACAAGGTAAGATATTGAAAACAGGGGTGTCAATAATTCTGACCCCTGCCTTTGAGAAAATAATTATTACTTGCTTAACAAAATCGCTTTCTCTGATCAATTGCATTAGTGTAAGAGAATCTAATTTCCCAATTTTTTTGAGCTTACAATACAGCTCAGTATTTGAATAATTTATTTTAGTCAATTTCGCTCATTGTTATCAAGGGTGTCAATAATTTCAGACCCCACTGTATCTGTTACATTAGTATATTTGAATCAGTGTTTACTGTTCCCATGGTTTACTTAGGGGAATACTCAGAACGGTCGGTAAGACCCAAGATTAACTTTTGACATGCTGAACAGGGCGTTGTCTCAAACCCAGACCTTTGACCCTGTAGACATATTTAACGGAGGGCTCAAACTATCTTTGTAAATTATCCTACTGTAGAATTGTCAATTCTAGTTATCACAGAGCTGTTCTTGCCTAGTTCTGTAATGTCATGTTTCATGAGGCCCCCAAGGAAGAGTAGCTGCTGCTTTTGCAACAGCTAATAGGCAACCTAATAAAATACCAAATACACCGGCTACATCCTGACATCTCCTTACTTGGAAGAGAGCCATTTGGAATATGTTATTGAAGGTGTGAACGTAAATAGTTAGGTTGCACTACAGGTTAGACGCAATGGTTTGGCCAGTTGCTAGTTCACCAACTGGAATGGAGGAAATCACATCTAAATATACATTTGAGTTCACAAAACAGTAAGAACAAGTGCTCTTTCCATTACATAGACTAACCATATGAATCCAGGTCAAATCTTATGATCCATTATTTATGTCACCTGTTAAATCGACTCCAATCAATGTAGATGAAAAGGGAGGAGACAGGTTAAACAAGGATTTTTAAGCTAAGAGACGTGGTTTGTATATGTGTGCCATTCAAAGGGCGAATGGGCAAAACAAAATATTCAAGTGCCTTTGAACGGGGTATGGTAGTAGGTGCCAGGCACACTGGTTTGTGTCAAGAACTGCACCGCTGCTGGGATTTTTCACACAACAGTTTCTTGTGTGTATCATCAAGAATGGTCCACCACCGTAGGACATCAAGCAAACTCGACACAACTGTAGGACACAATGACTAGCATCCCTATGGAAGGCTTTCAACACCTTGTCGATTCTATGCCCCGACGAATTGAGGCTCTGTGGGCAAAGGGGGGAGGGGACGGTGTTCTTTATGTTTTGTACACTAAGTGTACGTATTTGGGCATTTCCTTTCAAAAAACAGAGCTAAAATTTAGAAATCACACCTATGCCATCCAAGGTCAAAACAGTTTGTGGTACTGTTCATCTGACTGCGACATGTTTCTAAAACATGAACCAAATAGGATAAAGGAAAAGATGTCCGGCCATGGTGTGAGTAAGGTTTTCTTTAATGCTCAATTCAATCAAATTAAAATGGAAAACCTCACCGCCAAAACATGTAATACACAGTATATATATAAAAATAGTTTGAGTTAAACATTTGTCACAACATTGCAAACAGTTTTCATTGAAGGGCTGCTATTATCTAATATAAATAAAGTATTTAACCATCACCAACCCCATGTTGTAATAGAAGTCATAACTTATTTGCATTTCACTGTTCATTATATAAAGGAAAGCTGGTTGCCACTGAATATATATTTTTTGCATTAAAACTATTTTCACAATAATGAAAGTTTCCTTTTGTTTTAAGACCCTAAAAGCACAAATTGATATGGACACATTCAATGTATAACTGTGCCCTACAATACATTTGAACAATTGATCTTATGTAGATTTTAGGGAGCACAATAAGGGTTGAGCTTTACAAATGTACCTTTTACAGTAGGCTTCCTCCAGTAAGTATCTTCTGCAAAACATGTTAAGTTCTACACATTCACATCAGGAGCAAAACATTTTTCACAAGTAAAAAAAAATATAAAAAAATAAAAATAAAACATATTTAGGTGAAAATGGAATTCCTCTAAGCTGTGTAAAATGATCTGTCAAAACTAACTGTGGAAAAGACAAATAAAAAACACACAGCCTCTACTGCTGATATCATATCTGTACCCCATAATTCATATAGAGAGACATGGGTCTCAATGTGACTCCCTGTTAACATAAACCTAAAAATAACATCTTGAAAAGGAAACCATTGATATAATCTCAACGTGACAAATATCAGGACCATACACCAGGCTACACAAACGGTTTCCAGTGAATTGATTCTTATTTGATTAGGGAGTTAGGGTAATAATTGTAAAAAGGCTAAAGTATGCAACAAAAATTACACAATTAGGAACTCCTTATTGGGCTATTCATTCTAGGAAACACTTACCCCAACAGACAAAAACAAATCGAAACTGTTTACATTTGACAATGGTACATTGAAATATGCACATATTTGAACACATAGCTTACTGATCATGGAAACAGCAGGTACATAGACCAGACAGGAGACAAAATGAACCACTTCATACTAACCACCATTATATCCTTCAACCACAAACATCAATATGTTAATATCAGTTACATATCACGGCACGTAGCACATTTTCTTCAATAAAGGTTTCCTTTATGTTACAAGTCGTTCACTTCACTACCAAAATGAGTCTTTACTATAGATGCTATAAATTTGTTTTCTGGATCTCTCGACATCCGTTTTCATCCGGTCTCTGGAAACATATACTATCAAAGTGACTAGCTTTACCATTACTAATCAATGAGCATTGCATCCACAGGAGCATGTATTCCCTATGGCAGAAACTAACACAGTAACATAGCCTGACTTGGTAAGCAAACATGTTCCAGTGCAAAGAAAAAAACTACGATACTTGATTTACTGTTCCCCTTTACCAAATAAAAAACATTTACTTTGGTAGTGCCTATGTGCACACAATACAAATTGTGGTCAGTGTGATAATCAGACAACTGATTGCATTAAAAGGCTTCTTCCTTCCATCACCATTTGATGAACATTAGGCCTGCTAGAACTCCATAGCCCAGTATGAGAAAGAGCACCTTAAGCAGTCTGTCATGTTTATCCTCCAGCTCCCGAGACAGGATCTCAAAGAAGGTGACAAAGAGGAAAGTACCAGCAGCCAGGCCTTGGAGCACCACCGATGCAATACTGCCTGCCAGGTTCTGGGCACTATTGATGCACATGCCCAGTCCGATGCCAATGGGTATCATGAGGCTGACCGTCACACCCAGTTTGATGGCATCCCTCATGGGCAAAGAAGCTTTGGCAACACTCACCCCCAGAGCCACGGCAGCCAGGGTCTCGTGGATGCCCACCCCCAGGAAGAGGCTTCCAAGCTTGGCCCCGTCCTCCTGGAGGCCCAGCGCCAGTCCCTCAAACACAGAATGGGCAGAGAGAGCCAGGACCAGGCTGGCCAGCCGTAGAGGCCCAGCTCTGGCCAGCTCGGTGGGGCTGAGGTGTCCATGGTGATGCCCGTGGTGGTGGCGGCTCACAGGGGAGCCCCGGGTGGGGGAGATGAATGGAGCGTCGTACTCAGAGTCGCTACCAGCCTCTGAGCTCCTTGCGTTGAAAGTTTCCAGGTCAATGAAAGATGGCTTCTCCTTCTTGAAGGTGAGCACTGCCTGCTCCACGAAGACTGTGAGGAAGAAGCCCAGCATCATCATGGTCTCTGCCAGTGGGTAGTCTGTGGTGATATTCACCAGTTTAAGGACCTCATCCACCTAAGGCAGAGACACCCAGTAAATGAACATCAGCATAAACTTCCTACTTCTATTCTACAACAGCAAAAAAGTTGAGGCTTTCACGTATTGTCAGAATACATTTTTGGGGGCTTCTCAACACGGCTTCGGTCTTCCAAACTACTTCTGAGATGACATGATTATGGGAGGTTTTATAAACCAATCAACCTTTTCCTCTACAAAATCTAATATTTTGAAGACATAGCTACTTACCTTGTCTCGTACGGCAGGCAAAAGAGCATTGAAGCAAGTGGCCAGAAATACACCCCCTCCAAAAGAATTGCAGAGTGCAAGAGCCTTCCTGTACCTTGGGGCTTTTTCAAAGTCCACCTGAATCATGAGTCGCACTGGGAGAAGAATCCCAGCCAACATGAGGGAAAACACTCCCAGAAGGCAAAGGACCTTGGCCACTACAAGCTCCATAATGTCCAGATATGGTATCGCTCAGTAATATGAGTGGCACATAAAGCCTCTTCTCCTATTTTCTGTCAGAAACAGAGATATGTCTTGTCATGCTGGTCCTGGTCCGAGAGGCTGTGACATCAACTACAAATGATAAAATAAACAGTTAAATATGTGCAAACAAACTAACTAGGTCAACTGTGAGATGTATCTGTAGTGACAGTCCGTTACAAACTAGAACAGATAGCTAAGCTATGACCACCTTGACTGGTTTGAATTGATTACATCTCATCACAGCTGCGAGTACTAGCTAGATGTGTAATCTTGAATGATGCAAAGCACAATCTTTAATACTGCACAAGTATAGATATGTACATATCCGACAGCATGTAACGTTACCATGATACAATCAACATGCGAGATTGTTGCTAATTTAGCTAGTTAACATTGCACTCACGGCAACATAACGATAAGTCAATTATCTGAGCAACCCGTTGATAAAACACAGCTTTCTAAGTGGATGCTACAGTCGGTATAATTAATAATAATTTGGATCACGTTGCAATCTTTGTCAGCAGCTAAATTGTACACGAGTAAATAATAATACAATGACTATAGCTAGTTTCTATCGAGCTTTTTGATGAGAAATATGAAATACCTCTGTTGTACACCTTCCCTTCACAGCTTCATTCCTTGTTCTGGTGACACTTCGTGTTCACACGACGTAAACGTTTGATTGGTGGAGAGCATATCATTATATATGATGACGTTTCGTTGAACGGTTTTGTAAACAGAAGTCTCCATTTGAGCGAGTTCCTGAAAATTAATGCTAAGCCCCTGAAAATATTTTTTTTTGCTAAATATCAATGGAAAACAGAAATCCGCACACTGCTGCTCAGGAGGCAAAACATTTTTTTATAGTTTCAAAATGTCCAAATTGAATATATGTATATTACTGTACATGTTTATCACATTCCCGGTGTATGATCATATATTTTGATACATGTTTTCCCCCTGGATTCAGGAAGTGATGTCACTGAGTACTGTCTCTATATATAGGACCCTCCACCCCCATCTGGGATATGAAGACCTAAGGGTCAAAATATTGTTATAAATATCACATGGAAGCATGAGCAGTGTTTTCCGTGAGATGCCTACAACTCCAGCACTTGTGGAAATGACCTGGATGTGCATATGTCCTTCAGCTTTCCTAAATGTATCAATCTCACCATGCAAGGCAGTTTTTTATTTATTTATGTTTCAGTGCACATAGGGTACTTGGCATCAATTCAATCTTCAGTCAACTCAAAGAAAGAATTGAACTTCAATTGATGAATTCAACTCCATTTAGAAAATATATTCATGAATTGAATTTCAACTCACTTCCTGAGTTGAAATAAACAATAGGTTTACAATCAAGTAAACATGTTAGGCTAAGTTACCAGTGCGATTTAATCAAAGATTGTTTTTGTTCCCAGACAGCCACCCATGTTGTTAGAAAAAACAAATTTCTCATGACAAAATAAGAACAAAGTGGACTGTGGACTGTAGGTGTTATCGTGCAACTCAAGAAAAATGCTGAAACAACTCCTGGATTACACTAGACAAGTCAACAACCATAAAAAGGTCCTATTTGAAATGGTCCATTTAATTCCCATAATGTTGACAGTACTCTACATGCCATCTTTGCCTACCAGTATATCTCTGTACAAATAGATGCTTCTCAAATTAAGGTGGCTGCTGAAATATATCACATACTATCTGTTGTTGTGCACCTGAAATGACAAAGTTCAAGTGATGCAACTGCATTTAGCCCACTGGGGGTGTAGTGATTCAGTTCACTGGCAAGGATTAGTAACATTAAACAGTTAAACCAAGTGCTATACTGGCATGACATTGCAGATTGGAGTATAACAGATCCACTCAATCCATACTAGATAGATATCTAGATAGATAGATATCTGTTGACAGTGGGTTTATCAAATTTGATCAAAGTTTCACTGACTGGTTTCCTTGGAGGGGAGGGAGGGGCTGCACATGCAATAATTACTCAGTGAAGAAAAGCTTTTTGTCCCCGGAGTTGCGAGAATAATACAAATTACAAAAAAAAGGACACAGGCCGTCTTCACTTTTCCACACACAAATCTCTCTCTGTAAAAAAACAAAGAGCAGACCGTTTTAGGATTAGCTACATGAGCAGTTTGTACAAAAGAAAAACAACTCTATGATACATGGACCAACCCATCAAATGTCATTTTAAAATGTTCATCTTACCCGTCTGAGGGTCAAGGTTGCTCATCGTTGCTAGCGCTAGACGGCCGGCTGCGAATTTGACTCCTCAGCTGTTCAATTAACTCTGGGTTCTGCTGTTGCATCTGCTGCGCAAATTGTTGGCCCCTAAATGGACATGGTTACAGCGAGGTGATGGAATGGCAGTTACCAAGTACACGTCACAAAAAGGTCATACATGAATGGATTTTATTAATACTCTCACATTTCAAATGCTTTCATGTCTATCACTGATGTCATTGGTATAACATACATATAGTCTAATGTAATAACAAATAATACAATACACAAGTCATATTTGGCACAGACTGAGTAGAGCTAGTAGTCGACTTACGCTTGGATGAGACCAGAGATGTCACCCGGACCCGCTCCCCCTACTCCAACTCCTGCTGCCGGTCCGGCTCCCAACCCTAACCCTGGTACAGGCCCTGGTCCTGCACCTAAGCCAGGACCTACTCCAGACGCTGCTGGAGGTCCCATTGGCCCGTAAGCCCCTGACATCATCCCCGACATCCTGTACAACACAGACAAGAAAGTGGTATATTCTACATGCATTACCCTCAAAGCTAGTTCCCAAGTATGGAATCTCAGAGTGCATTTACAAAGTCCTTGTGCTACATCTAAAAAGAGAGTGTATGTTATAGAAAATAAATGGATAACTTACAGTTGCTGTACTTGTGGGTTGTTCATCAAACCAGATGCCTAGGATAAAGCAGCCATAACAATTAATATAAATACTAGTTCTACTCTTTGGTAAACCAAGGCACTTGAATGCACACAACTTGTTGCTTACAGTTTACAAGTAGTATTTTCAGAGTTTCCCATTTGTCATGTATACAGCATTATAGTAGTATAGTGGATCAGCCTGGTTGTTCCTAGTATCGTTCATTTGAAAGGGCCAGTTTTAGTTAATTGGAACTCACCATGTTCATGAAACCAGGGTTACTGAGCAACCCAGCCAGATCAACTCCTCCCACTCCCCCTGTCTGAAGGAGATAATTTAAGAACAACATGATCAACAATGATTCATTCCACATGCTTCCAGATGATATGCATTTTCCATAGTGGCTGAGATGTTATCAACTTACTGGGCTTGGAGTCTCCATTTTCTGCTCTGCTATTTTCAGGTTGGATTTGTAGGTGTCGTTCTCTGGGTCCAACTCCAGGGCTTTTTTGTAATAACTTACAGCTTCTGTGTGTTTGTTTAAACTGGCTAGAGCCAAACTGGAAGCATGGGACGTTGAAGTCAATGTAAGTCAACCATCAGTCAATAACAAATCAGCAACACACTGGCCCATGTCCACTGTAATATTGAACACTAGTGTCTAACATACCCCATTCTTCCATACGCTTTGCTGTAGTTTGGGTCAATACCAATGGCAAGTTCACAGTCCTGCACTGCTCCAGCGTAGTTGCCTAGTTTGCTGTATGCAGCAGCCCTAGCAAAAGCAAACCATACAATTAGCAGTACCTTACAATTAGCAGTACCTTACAAAAACAAATTGGATACACTTGGATATACCTAATGTGTAAATAATTGTCACATTATCCTCCAAGTTCAGGAGTTTGTTGGTCAATACCTGTTGCAGTAGTAAACTCCATTCTGGGGGTTTATGGCAATAGCCTTTGAGTAGAATTCCACAGCTGCCCCATAGTTCTCAACCCTCATTTGATCATTCCCTACCATGAAAAACACATTCAATTATTTGCCAGAATAATGTATAGGCTGTATAGAATGTAACAGCTTAACCATAGACCCATTTGAAGAGAGCTGATATTGAAGACTGAGTAATATACAAACTATTTACAGGGAAGGTCCTACCATCAGTTTTGAGTCGCTCAGCCTCTGCCTCTTCCTCCTCAGTGGGGGAATCTGTGGCTGTGTTTATATTCACTTGGAGGGTGTTTGGATGCTGCAACAGACAGTCAACACATTTGAGACAAACTATTGACCACATATTCAACTTCATATAAAGCGGATGTCTTAAATTTACCTTCAGTGTCGCAGAGGCAAAAATCTCTGGTAGCGTTTGAGTGACAGCTAGGGTCTGGTCGTCGGTCGAGACATTGAAGGCGGTCTCCAGGCATTGGACTGCAACTGGGAAAGCATCAGATGTTGAGAAATGGCAATGACTGGACAGAGTTGAGTCCCTGACCATCTTCCAACATGGGCTAGGAGTCCATCTCCTTTTACTGAATCTTAGCTTCCCAACTCAAGCTTACCTTCTAAACTTTCCTGAGCATCTGATGATAGACTCCCAGAGCCCAGTTGATCATGAAGAAAGTGAATGATGGAGAAGGCAAGACGCTTTGTGTCAGTCATTTTGGATTGAGGTCCAAACCCCTTAGTAGAAAGTGTATTGTGAGGGACCCTGAAGAAGAAAATAAGAGAATATGATGTTGGTACAGTCGGGGAGGCAGGGTAGCCTAGTGGTTAGAGCGTTGGACTAGTAACCTAAAGGTTGCAAGTTCAAATCCCCGAGCTGACAAGGTACAAGTCTGTCTTTCTGCCCCTGAACAGGTAGTTAAGATGTTTTTCTTGACTGACTTGCCTAGTTAAATAAAGGTAAAAAAAATAAAAAAAATCTCCATTGTAAACTGATTGGGATAGATTGTAGGTAGCTAAAACAGTAACATTTACACATACCGGTATTATAACAAATAAACCTATATGTTACCATGTCATCTGATTAGATAGCTTCTTAATCCTAGGCTAATAACTAGCTAGCAAGTTTGATAACTTGACAAGACGTCGCGAGCTAGCTAGAATGTTCTAGCAAGTTGCTTACGGTCGGCTGCTGTTAGCTAATAAGGCTAACAGAGCTAACAGTTGGCCTACCATGTGAAAATACTCCGACCGTGTATTCGTTCACGTTGTCTAGTTTTGCATGAAAAATGATTAAGCTTAACTACATGGATATCTTAGCTAGGGCTATCTAGCTGCTTGTAGCTAAATAATGTTAGTTATCTAGCCTACTTGGCACATTAGCTTTACTGACATGACGCCAATAACAAAATGCTTGGAGCACTTTACCTCGATTTACTCGACTTTCGTTGACATTGACGTGTGGTTTAAAAAACGATACGTTATGGCACACAACAGATGTTAGCTAGCAAAAATGATCCTTACCAGTTGCCTTTGCTTCAGGTGCTTCTTGCAGTAGCTGGTGGTGCCAGAGATATTAGAAAGGTATCTCTGCTGATAGGTCTGGTGATGATAGCAAAAAAGGTGTTGACTTCGTCGCAAGTGTTAGACGTCATCACTACGTAGCTGAAGCATGCCCGCACTACAGTCGCTTTATCGGCAAACACAGACCGCAAAGCGCTCTGAAAACGTTGCTACTTGGTTTTCTGGAAGATGGCACCGACAGGTGAGTACGAAATGAATCCATGTTAGTCTTTCCTAACACTTCATTGCCAAATGAATACAAACTCAAAGTTATGCATATTAATACGTCTGTGCTTGGCATTCTGGTTTTCTGAATGCTACCTAGCTAGTAACGTTAGCTACCTGCTTTTTAGCAACGTTTGCTAGTATTTAACGTTACACACTATATTTACTAGGAATTAGTTGACAAAATAACGGAAAAGTCCGCCGGAAGGCAGATGTCAAATACAAGTAAAGTTCAACTTTGCCGATTGTCTATAGGGTTGGTTCTTATGCTGGGCCGGGGGGTATTGACATAAACGTCTAATAAAACATAAATCAGACTTTCCAAACGTGGGTCTGTTGTAGACTCACTTCCTTTCCCGCTCACTGTCAAAATAAAAGTCCTGAACGTGCGCTATACCTGCACAAAAAAGCAAGCACTTGTGCTGTGGGGGACTTCTATTTTGACATGGGGTAAGCAGAGAGGAACTGCGTGAGTCTTCAAACGACTCACATTTGAACATTATGTTTAATTATATGTGCCATTAGAAGGCAGGGCAAACCCTTTTTGGTGATTTCTGGTATATCATCAAAATAAACCAATCGCAGCACATTTTTGGAGTTGCAGTTACCATTGGAAATTAAGGTTGAAAGTTCAATTTTATATGACTAAAACAGAAAGAACCAAAATTATTCCGTTGCTGCTTCCCGTTGACGCTTCCTGTTGACAAGACATTTTGATAAATAGTCCAATGTCAAAACACAGTTAACGGCGTCCTAACCAATATGCAGAAACAGTTCGTGATTATAATGGAAACATAGCAAATGTTATGTTTATCTGCTCATACATGTGCAACAATAGTATTACTTGTAAAACATTTTTTTTGAGGAGCCCCTTATAATCGGCACAAGCACTAAAAACTCGTTTTAACAAGTGGCAATGAATCAC
This sequence comes from Oncorhynchus mykiss, assembly GCF_057628025.1. Lineage (NCBI taxonomy): Eukaryota > Metazoa > Chordata > Actinopteri > Salmoniformes > Salmonidae > Oncorhynchus > Oncorhynchus mykiss. Next base: position 58,609,211 of record NC_143026.1, read on the forward strand.
TTACAGTGCCTTCAGAAAGTATTCCGACCCCTTGACTTATTCCATATTTTGTTACCTTAGCCTTATTCTAAATTGTATTTAAATTATTATTATTTTTACCTCAATCTACACACAATACCCCAGAATGAAAAAAAAACAACCTGTTTTTTAGAAATGTTTGCTAATTTATAATTTTAAAACCCCCTGAAATATCCAATTTACATAAGTATTCAGACCTTTTAATCAGTACTTTCTTAAAGAACCTTTGGGAGTGATTACAGCCTCAAGTATTCTTGGGTATGACGCTACAAGCTTGGCACACCTGTATTTGGGGAGTTTCTCCCATCCTTCTCTGCAGATCCTCTCATGCTCCGTCAGGTTGAATGGGAAGTGTTTTTGCACAGCTATTTTCAGGTCTCTCCAGAGATGTTTGATCGGGTTCAAGTCAGGCTCTGGCTGGGCCACTCAAGGACATTCAAAAACGTGTCCCGAAGCCACTCCTACATTGTCTTGGCTGTGTGCTTATGGTCGTTGTCCTGTTGGAAGATGAACCTTCGCCCCAGTCTGAGGTCCTGAGCAGGTTTTCATCAAGAATCTCTCTGTACTTTGCTTCGTTCATCTTTCCCTCAATCCTGACTGGTCTCCCAGTCCCTGCCGCTGAAAAACATCCCCACAGCATGATGCTGCCACCACCTTGCTTCACCGTAGGGATGGTGCCAGGTTTTCTCCAAACGTGACGCTTGGCATTGAGGCCAAAAAGTTCAATCTTGGTTTCATCAGACCAGAGAATCTTGATTCTCATGGTCTGATAGTCAGGTGCCTTTTGACAAACTCCAAGCGGGTTGTCATGTGCCTTTTTACTGAGGAGTGGCTACAGTCTGGCCACTCTACCATAAAGACCTGATTGGTGGAGTGCTGCAGAGACAGTTGTCCTTCTGGAAGATTCTCCCATCTCCACAGAGGGACTCTGGAGCTCTGTCAGAGTGACCATCGGGTTCTTGGTCACCTCTCTGACCAAGGCCCTTCTCCCACGATTGTTCAGTTTGGCCGGGCGGCCAGCTCTAAGAATAACTTTGTCTGTTAGTAAACTTAAACCAATCATGACGGGGCATAGTATATCAACAGTGACAATGGTTGGCTGCTATTTGAAGCTGCAATATGAAACTTTTTGGGTGACCCTACCAAATTCACATAGAAATGTATTAGAGGTCGACCGATTTAATCGCAATGGCCGATTAATTAGGGCCGTTTTCATAACAATCGGAAATCTGTATTTTTGGATACCGATTTGTCTGTAAAAAAAAATTTTTTACACACACCTTTATTTATCCTTTATTTAAGTAGGCAAGTCAGTTAAGAACACATTCTTATTTTCAATGACGGCCTAGGAACGGTGGGTTAACTGCCTTGTTCAGGGGCAGAATGACAGATTTTTACCTTGTCGGCTCAGGGATTCAATCTTGCAACCTTACAGTTAACCAGTCCAACGCTCCAACCGCCTGATTACATTGCACTCCATGAGGAGACTGGCTGTTACGCGAATGCAGTAAGAAGCCAAGGTAAGTTGCTAGCTAGCATTAAACGTATCTTATAAAAAACAATCAATCATAATCACTAGTTAACTAAACATGGTTGACGATATTACTAGTTTATCTAGCGTGTCCTGCGTTGCATATAATCGATGTGGTGCGTATTCACAAAAAAGGACTGTCTTGCTCCAATGTGTACCTAACCATAAACATCAATGCCTTTCTTAAAATGAATACACAAGTATATATTTTTAAACCTGCATAATTAGTTAATATTGCCTTCTAACCTGGTTCGTTGCGAACTCTGTGAAGACTATTTCTTCCTAACAAAGGGGGATGATTTAATAAAAGCGCATTTGCGAAAAAAGCACAGTCATTATACGACTGTACCTAACCATAGACATCAATGCCTTTCTTAAAATCAATACACAGAAGTCTATATTTTTAAACCTGCATATTTTGCCAAAAGAAATCCAGGTTAGCAGGCAATATTAACCAGGTGAAATTATGTCACTTCTCTTGCTTTCATTGCATGCAGAGTCAGTGTATATGGAACAGTTTGGGCCACCTAATTTGCCAGAATTTTACGTAATTATGACTTATGGATGCCACCCGTTAGATAAAATACAGAACGGTTCCGTATTTCACTGAAAGAATAAACGTCTTGTTTTCGATGTTAGTTTCCGGATTCGACCATATTAATGACCTAAGGCTCGTATTTCTGTGTGTTATTATGTTATAACTAAGTCTATGATTTGATAGGGCAGTCTGACTGAGCGGTGGTAGGCACCAGCAGGCTCATAAGCATTCATTCAAACAGCACTTTTGTGCGTTTTGCCAGCAGCTCTTCGTTGTGCTTCAAGCATTGAGCTGTTTATGACTTCAAACCTATCAACTCCCGAGATTAGGCTGGTGTAACCGATGTTAAATGGCTAGCTAGTTAGCTGGGTGCGCACAAATAGCGTTTTAAACGTCACTCGCTCTGAGACTTGGAGTGGTTGTTCCCCTTGCTCTGCAAGGGCCGCAGCTTTTGTGGAGCGATGGGTAACGCTGCTTCGAGGGTGGCTGTTGTCGATGTGTTCCTGGTTTGAGCCCAGGTAGGGGCGAGGAGAGGGACGGAAGCTATACTGTTACACTGGCAATACTAAAGTGCCTATATGAACATCCAATAGTCAAAGGTATATGAAATACAAATCGTATAGAGAGAAATTGTCCTATAATTCCTACAACCTAAAACTTCTTACCTGGGAATATTGAAGACTCCTGTTAAAAGGTTTCATATGTTCTCATGTTCTGAGCAAGGAACTTAAATGTTAGCTTTTTTACATGGCACATATTGCACTTTTACTTTCTTCTCCAACACTTTGTTTTTGCATAATTTAAACCAAATTGGACATGTATTTGAGGCTAAATAGATTTTATTGATGTATTATATTAAGTTAAAATAAGCTCATTCAGTATTGTTGTAATTGTCATTATTACAAATATATATATTTTTTAATCGGTATCAGCTTTTTTGTTCCTCAAATAATCGGTATCGGCATTGAAAAATCATAATCGGTCGACCTCTAAAATGTATGTTTAGATCTCCTTCTCATTTAAAGCAAGTCTAAGAAGAGGTAGATCTGTTTCTATGTGCACTATTCCTATCTTAAGTTTTGTTTTTGCTTCTTTTACTTAAGGTTTTGTTCACCAGCTTCAAACAGCTGAAAATATGATATTTTTGTTTATTGAAAATATATTTTACAGTGGTTCAGATGGTACATTGATTCTCTACACTAGCTTGATTTGTCACAATCTGAAATCAGACAAACTATTAGAATTTGAACAACCAGGAAATGGCAGAGCAATTACTGCATAGTGCATCTTTAAGTGATAGTTTGACTGTCAAATCCATTTATTGTTGTGTGGCCAGCAACCTTTATAGAGACTGCCTCAAATTTTCCTGTGCCATTTCATTAACTCTACATTTTAAGTCCTGCACATCTCAGCCACTTGTGACAAAATCAGTGGTACAAAACTTTGGGTTAAAGATGTAACCGTGGTTCTCTGAGTAGAGTAACGGGTCGCCTGACGACCTATGGGAACTCCTTCCCCTTGTGTTTGAGATGCTTAATATCAAAGATGTTTACAGTCACGCCACACCCTTGCTGTACCCACGTGACCTGTTACTATAAAAGGCGTGGTGTGACACACTGTCCATTACTTCACTCAAACTCCACAGAGGTGGAGGAACAACATGAAAGATTGGCGACCTGTTATTCTTCTGAGAGAACCAAGGTTACATCCATAACCCAATGTTCTCTTCTGTTTTCGTAACGGGTAGCCAAACGAACTATGGGAGAGGCTGTACCAAAGAGGTATTTCGAACAACAGAGTGAGAACTCACCATTTAACTTAGTCCAGATGAGTCCCTGGGACGTCCTTGAATCCACCACAGGATGCAACAGAATATAATTACCCAACAGGGAACACAGAATTTCAACTGTACACGAGCAAGCTGAAAGCTAGAACTGACAACACAAGGTTTCAATTGGGTGCAACAGCACCACGAGTGGAATGGCTCTGTACAGTCGTGGCCAAAAGTTTTCAGAATGACACAAATATTCATTTTTACAAAGTCTGCTACCTCAGTTTGTATGATGGCAATTTGCATATACTCCAGAATGTTATGAAGAGTGATCAGATGAATTGCAATTAATTGCAAATTAACTGAATCCCCAAAAAACATTTCCCCTGCATTTCAGCCCTGCCACAAAAGGACCAGCCGACATCATGTCAGTGATTCTCTCGTTAACACCGGTGTGAGTGTTGACGAGGACAAGGCTGGAGATCACTTTGTCATGCTGATTTGAGTTCGAATAACAGACTGGAAGCCTCAAAAGGAGGGTGGTGCTTGGAATCATTGTTCTTCCTCTGTCAACCATGGTTACCTGCAAGGAAACACGTGACGTCATTATTGCTTTGCACAAAAAGAGCTTCACAGGCAAGGATATTGCTGGCAGTAAGATTGCACCTAAATCAACAATTTATCAGATCATCAAGAACTTCAAGGAGAGTGGTTCAATTGTTGTGAAGAATGCTTCAGGGCGCCCAAGAAAGTGCAGCAAGCGCCAGGACCGTCTCCTAAAGTTGATTCAGCTGCGAGCTCGGGGCACCACCAGTACAGAGCTTTCTCAGGAAGGGCAGCAGGCAGGTGTGAGTGCATCTGCACGCACAGTGAGGCAAAGACTTTTGGAGGATGGCCTGGTGTCAAGAAGGGCAGCAAAGAAGCCACTTCTCTCCAGGAAAAACATCAGGGACAGACTGATATTCTGCAAAAGGTACAGGGATTGGACTGCTGAGGACTGGGGTAGAGTCATTTTCTCTGATGAATCCCCTTTCCGATTGTTTGGGGCATCCGGAAAAAATCTTGTCCGGAGAAGACCAGGTGAGCTCTACCATCAGTCCTGTGTCATGCCAACAGTAAAGCATCCTGAGACCGTTCATGTGTGGGGTTGCTTCTCAGCCAAGGGAGTGGGCTCACTCACAATTTTGCCTAAGAACACAGCCACATCCTCAGAGAGCAACTTCTCCCAACCATCCAGGAACAGTTTGGTGACAAACAATGCCTTTTCCAGCATGATGGAGCACCTTGCCACAAGGCAAAAGTGATATCTAAGTGGCTCGGGGAACAAAACATCGATACTTTGGGTCCATGGCCAGGAAACTCCCCAGACCATAATCCCATTGAGAACATGTGGTCAATTCTCATGAGGCGGGTGGACAAACAAAAACCCACAAATTCTGACAAACTCCAAGCATTGATTATGCAAGAATTATGCACATCCACATAAGTTAATTGACAGCATGCCAGGGCAGATTGCAGAGGTTTTGAAAAAGAATGTTCAACTGAAAAATATTGACTCTGCATCAACTTCATGTAATTGTCAATAAAAGCCTTTGACACTTATGAAATGCTTGTAATTATACTTCACTATTCTATAGTAACATCTTACAAAGATATCTAAAGACACTGAAGCAGCAAACTTTGTGAAAATGACTGTACTTCTGATAGTACACCTGCCACAGTCTCTTCGAATCACATGAACAATACTGAAACTCTACCTAGTTCATACCACATGCCATTGAATGCCATGACTCATCTCCTGCACATTTCCTCATACGCTTTAGAAGTAGGCCTTTTTCCAAGACGAGCCATCCAACTAATGTCCAACCTTTCTTTCACCCAACAGAAGAGTTGGCATCTGGCACTGGTGCGCCAGTCTGTGCTGACAACCGCCTGCGCTGGGACCTGACCCCCGAGCAAATCAATCAGCTCTCGGATGAGGTTATTGCCAAGACCAAAAAGGTATATGACTGTGTCGGGGCCCTGAACCTGGCCAGTGTTTCCTATGAGAACACCCTGAAGGCTCTCGCTGATGTGGAGGTGGAGTACACAGGTGGGTGTGACTCCAAAATAGCATCATTTCTTCAACCCCTTTCCTGTATGACCACAGTGGATTGAAATTAATAGGTTATGATGTGTAGCGGGTTCAGTCCATAGCAACCACAACTAGCATCTACTCCACTGGCCTTGAAAGCGATTGGGAAAATGTCTGAGTTGGCACGAAAGAGGTATGCAATGGTAAAGACAAATCAGCACTTTTTACATAAAAACTAGCTGACAAGCCTATGCTCCCTACAATAGGCAGTGGACACTGGACTCTACATGTTAAATCAGTCAGTTGTAGCCTTTTTATAGACTCAAGGCAGCAAATGACCTAATCCAAAAGAGCTTGTTTTTATCATCGCCTTACTGCTTTTCATAATTTTAGGCCTTTTGTTAAGACTGTGCGTAGTGATGAAATAATCTACAAAACCTAAGCCTATGTTTCAAGCTGACAATGGTCAGTTTAGACTGGTTTTTATAAACTGTTGGAGCGTGCTACACATTGGTAATGGATTGAGTCCACCCCCATTTCAGTATGAAAGCACTTTGACCACTGAAAAAGCACAATATATAATCCTCATGATACATAGCATCACGTACAATGAAAATGACACTCATAATAACTGCTCACTTTTACATTTTGACGTGTTACTCCAGTTGACCGCAACATGCTAGACTTCCCCCAGCATGTGTCCTCCTCCAAGGACGTGCGCACGGCCAGCACCGACGCCGACAAGAAGCTGTCGGAGTTTGATGTGGAGATGAGCATGAGGGAGGACGTCTACCAGAGGATCGTGGCGCTGGAGGTGAGGAGGGCCGTGTGAGATTAGTACGGAAGGTCCCACTAGTCCGTAGATAAGATGTCAATAGTCTGTAGTTGCTTCCTCCGCATCTCCTTATTCTTCATCTACACTGATCTGAAAATGCACGCAGTGGATGTGCTTTCATCTTCCCACTTCATTATATCAGTACTAATAAAGGAGAGGAAAAGGTGATCCACTTTGACCTATTGAGCTGTACCTAGGAAGATCTCTATAGCCTGTATGTTTTTACATGTTTTTACATTTGTTCTTAACTGACTTAACTTAACTGATCATTCTCATTGACTGAGTTCTGCTTTTAACCTCTCACAGCGCAAGGTTGACGATGACACGCTTACTCAGGAGTCCAAGAGGTACATGGAGAGGCTGATCAAGCTGGGCCAAAGGAATGGTCTCCACCTGCCCAAAGAAACACAGGATGTAAGAGACTTTACCGTTTTCAAAGGAAGTGACCTTGACGGATATCACGGCCACGCTCATTTCCAAGTGGATCGTTCCATTTCATTTCAAATGGTATCTCTGAGAAATGAACCCAAATTGGCCTTTTCAATTCATAAGGTCATTTAGCTATTTGATTTAGAATTTTAAGACTCTTTGAAGTATCCACAAAAATATTTAAAATAATTATTTACGTGTTTAACTCATTTTTGGCCCTAAAAAGTCTCCATATATACTTCCATTTTTTTTGCAACTGGTACCGGCTGACCTTCAGATAAGACTTGTGAGGCCTAGAGTGTTCGGAAGCTACAGACAGAAGTAGGCAGATTGGCTGTACTGACTTGTGGAGGTCATAGAGCAAAACAGAGAACACCCCCTTCCATAGAGGGGTCATAATAGTTTTCAGGCCAAACCGTTCAGATGATTTTGTGATGGCCGATTTTCGGGATGTCTCATGGTCTGACAAGCACTGCTCTAGCTCTGTCACGTTTCACTGCAGATGCGGAAGTGCGATATAGGTGGATGCTGTGGATTGAGACGCATCCAATGCAAAACAACCTGATATCTCTTAAACTGACAGACAATTATGGGGATTTCTGTAGTATGCTATTTAGATTACCTTGGGGCGTGGACATCGACCTCGGGGGGTTAACAGTGACGCGAGGAATCCAAATAAATGGTCAAAAGCCACCCACGGAACCCCCCCCCGAATGGTCAGTATACAGTATCAGTTCTCTATGTTTGACAGGTAGTATGAAACTGCGGCTTGGTGTATTGTTTATTCATACTATGTAATTTATTCTCAGTGAAGTTGGTGACGTCCCCCCCCCCCCTGTTCAGAGAAATTAGCCATTTTGAAGTCTTGCATTTTTCCCCCATAAATGAATGTGTAAGTACCACTTTTGACCATGGATGCAGCTCTTCCTGCTGTTACTGCCACACCCTTTTATCCATATAGCTGATTTCTTGTGTTTATTAAATGGACCCTTTTGCAAATCTGTGTAGAAAACCAATAGCTTTTGCCCATGATGAAAATAAAAGGTTTGGTCATGCATACAATTCAAGCCAGTCCTCAATGAAAGCAATTCAAACACACACCTCTTAGGCTTAACCTGTGTCCAGGAAACAGACAATGTATGTTTAGTTTATTCCCTTCCAAAAATGTCTGGATTCAACATTCCTGGTGAACAAGCAAACTAACAGCAGTTCTAATGGTTTCAATGTTATGGTCTCTAAAGGTAAAAGTCCCAAATACACACTGTATATTGTTTTGTAATGGTATTTGGGTTGGGTTTAATGTTAAATGTCACTAGTCAAACAACAGAAATGTTTTCTTACCATTTTAATTGAAAAGCAAAAGACTGCTATGTAATGGTTTATAATTGTTTTATTTTATTAGGGATGTCACAACATTTTAGTCACTAGCCAATTTCTCCATCACATTTTTGGACTTGTAGGAAAAGTCTTCATATGAGAATTGCACCATAGGGATAACCCTCTCAGAGAGCTGCCATTTGTTGGATTATTTGAGAGGAGTTGGGCTGCTAAGAGACGAACTGAATTGCTTTCATTGAGGACTGCCTTGGTTTGTGAGGATGACCACACTATTTATTTTCACCGTGAGCAAAAACTATTGATTGTCTACCCAAAGTTGCACGAGCATTTTCGTGATCCATTTAAGAAACACAAGAGACCAGCAACATGGATAAAAGTGTGTGGCAGTAACAGCAGCATCTAGTGAGAAAAATCAGGTATTTTCACTCTAATTTATGGGGGGGAATGCAAGTGACTTCAATGGCTAATTTTTCTGAACAGCAGGGGAAAATCCACCAAATTCATTGAATACATTATATAGAATGAATAAAGAGTACTCTAAGCCGCAGCTTCATACTACTTGTCAAACATACAGAATTAATACTGTATACTTGCCTTTGGGGTGGTCCGTGGGTTTTGGATAACGTCTTAATCATTAGGTTTCATATACTATATTTATTGAATAGTATATGAATCCTATAAATTGAAATGGCCAATTTTGGGTGCAGTCGATTTAGCTTGATTTCTCACAGTTCAAATCATCTTGAAACAAAATAATGTTTCAGGAATGCTAATCTTATCTGTTCCCAACAAATGATTTCAGAACAATCTGAGATGGTGGGTGTCAATCTTCTTTCTTGTGCGTTTTGAGGTGGAATGACTCGTGTCATACTCTGATCTACAGTAGGTTCATTGTTGTCAACTTATTGACTTTATCTATCTAATCCAAACAGGAAGTCAAGAGGATCAAGAAGAAGCTGAGCAACCTGTGCATTGACTTCAACAAGCACCTGAACGAAGACACCACTAGTCTGACTTTCACCAGAGAGGAGCTGGGTGAGACCATGTTCACGCGGCCTGTTCTGAGACTCCATTTCTGTTGTTGGACCTTTGCTCATAGAAATAATGGGTACTATCCACTAATGGCAATAATGTGTACTATCCATTAATAGTAACTAAATATTACTTAATAGTATTGGTATCAATTCCAATTTGTTAAAATATCTTCATTAAAAATAGATGGCCCTCTGAATTTGAATTTCAGTATACTATCTACTTAATTGAGTCAAAGTGTCCTGAAGTGAAATTCATCCCAACCTGACTCTTTACAAGCGATAAGCACCCAGGCACCTATTGAACCCGCCCCTGTTCTCTTGTAGCAGTCACCATCAAAAGGATGCAAAAAACCTAAGTTCCTACGACAGTTGCTGTGTTGTTCGACCTTAACTGATTCCGCAACATTAAGGGGGAGGACACTTATGGAAACTGTTGTAGAATTTCAATGTTTCATTCTTAGCTATATGAAAGATCTAATGTGTTTTCAGGTTTCTAATTTGATTGCTTAAAAAAAAGAAGAATCAAAAATCACTAACATTGAAAGTAATCCCTAAGTAGGACTTGTGACATGTCTGACGATGCACTTTAGGCGGTCTCCCTGAGGACTTCCTGAGCTCGCTGGAGAAGGATGGGGACAGGCTGAAAATCACCCTCAAGTACCCCCACTACTTCCCCACCATGAAGAAGTGCTTCATCCCCGAGACCCGCAAGAAGCTGGAGGAGGCCTTCAACTCTCGGTGCAAAGAGGTGAGCCGTTGTATGTTTTGTGTGAGACCGAGATACTATCCTGTACTGGGAGAGCGTTGACTAGAGAAAATCGCTGAGCCCCTGAGAAACTCAAAGAAAGTCTTAACTGCTGCCCGAAATGAACGTTTACGTTTATGTCGGCCAAAATTGATAATAGACAACAGTTGTGTTTTTTTTTCTCTGAGCACCAAGGAGGATAACCTGTAAAGGACCAAGGATAACCTGTAAAGTTACTTAAAATGGTCCCCTGGAATGAATTTCAGCCCTCACCCTCTGTCTTTTACCCTGGTGTAGAAGAACTCTGCCATCCTGAAGGAGTTAGTGCAGTTGAGAGCCCAGAAGAGCTCCCTGCTGGGTTTCACCACCCACGCTGACTTTGTCCTGGAGATGAACATGGCCAAGTCTGGCAAGAAGGTGGCCGGCTTCCTAGGTGGGTGTTACTGATCGAGATGGGGTACAACTATCTGAAAGTTTGTTATGGTCCGTTGTTCCACTTCCAACTGACCAGTGTATATTTAACTGTTCTTAGCTGCTGTCAGTTGTATCAGAAACAATGTAGTGCTTCAGCTGCTTCACTATACTGCCCTGACCCCCCCTGGCCGTAACCACCCTGTTCCGTTTTAGTAAAAGTATTGATGTCATATTGTATTTGTTAAGGGCATTGCTCACACTCAACTATGCATTAACAAACACAACTGCTACAGCACAAAGTGGTTCACATTGCAAAAATGGAATGACAGCAGTTCACACATGTTTTTTTCTGCATAGAAAAGTATTGGGCCAGCCACCCTAAGTGTTTTTTTTTATTTAAATGTTTCATAATTTTCAGGATGGAAAAACATTTTCAGTGTAAACCACGTAGAAAAGATAATGGACCTATTTTTTAAAATATGTTTTTTATTTTTTTATAAATAAGATCATCTTTGAGAACTAACAATCAGCAAAATGGTACATTCAGGGGTATTTTTGTCATGGCATGTGGCCCCCATTGTTTTTGTTATGTTTCAGTCACTCCGATAGCATAAGAACACAGCCTAAGCCATGGCAAAAAGTGTAGAATTGCAGGAAGTTAGAATATATTGCCATTTTAAAGCTATCAGCCCCATGGCAAAATGTGTAGAATTGCAGGGAATTAGCTTTAAAGAGCAACTGAGCTTCCTGATTTGGCCTCATTTTGAAGCTTGGTCGTTAAGAAATGCTTAGCGGCCATGACTGAAGCCAATCAAGAGTTGCCTTGGGGGCGTGGTTTGATGTGTGTGTTTCATGTCTTTTTCCATTTCATTTGAAGATGAGGACTTCTCTCCTCCTGACTGACTCGCCATCTCAAGATGTTCTGCTAATTCAGTTCTATGTGTTGACTAAAGCCTTCACTGACCTTGTGTTTAGCCAAGCTGACAGCAGCTGGCTAGCTGATTTCTCTGTCAAATCAGTTATGGCGTTGATAGCAAGAGCCAGTGCCTGGAATGTGTTTCATAAGGCACTAGTTCTACAACACCTTGCAACAAAAGTAGCTTGCAACTTAGTTTCAAAATGTCATTGTGTCATGTAAAGACTTGTTACCATGGAAATAGTATCAACTGCGAGTTGAATGACCTGTCCGGAGTCAGCTCAGCTGTCCTACAACACAGTATTCTATAACTGGCTAGTTTTGTCTCGCCTCTATTCTCCTTATGTCCGCTGTTAGATCTTTCCCGAGGGACAATTCCCAGAATTATTAATATCCCTAGGCTACATGTGTGAACACGTGGAAACATCGCCCAGCTTGAGTGTAGATACATTTATAAAAACTTTCTATGCTGTAAATGTCATATTGATGTGCTTATGAAGACGGTATGCCTACACATACACTATGTGGACACGTGCACGTCGAACATCTCATTCCAAAATCATGGACATTATTATGGAGTTGTTCCCCCCCTTTGCTGCTATAACAGCCACCACTCTTCTGGGAAGGCGGTGACATTGCTGCGGTGACTTGCTTCCATTCAGCCATAAGAGCATTAGTGAGGTCGGGCACTGATGTTGGGCAACTAGGCCTGGCTCGCAGTCGGCGTTCCAATTCATCCCAAAGGTGTTCGATGGAGTTGAGGTCAGGGCTCTGCAGGCAAGTCAAGTTCTTTCGGACCGATCTCGAACAACCATTTCTGTATGGACCTCGCTTTGTGTACGTGAGCATTGTCATGCTGAAACAGGAAAGGGCCTTCCCTAAACTTTTGCCACAAAGTTGGAAGCACAGTATAGTCTAGAATGTCATTGTATGCTGTAGCTTTAAGATTTCCCTTCATTGGAACTAAGGGACCTAGCCTGAACCATAAAAAAACAGCCCCAGACCATTATTCCTTCTACACCAAACTTTACAGTTGGCACTATGCATTGGGGCAGGTAGCGTTCTTCTGGCATCCGTCAAACTCATATTAGTCCATCAGACTGTCAGATGGTGAAGCATGATTCATCACTCCAGAGAACGCATTTCCAGAGTCCAATGGCGGCAAGCTTAACATCACTCCAGCCGGCACTTGACATTGCGCATGTTGATCTTAGGCTTGTGTGCGGCTGTTCGGCCATGGAAACCCATTTCATGGAGCTCCCGACTAACAGTTATTGTGTTGACGTTGCTTCCAAAGGCAGTTTGGAACTCTGTAGTGAGTGTTGCAATTGAGGAGAGACTATTTTTACATGCTTCAGCACTCTGGTCCCGTTCTTTTAGTTTGTGTGGCCTACCACTTAGCAGCTGAGCTGTTGTTGCTCCTAGACGTTTCCACTTCACAATAACAGCACTTACAGTTGACCTTGGGCAGCTCTAGCAGGGCAGGAATTTGATGAATGGACTGGTTGGAAAGGTTTAATCCTATGAATGCTATGTTGCAAGTCACCATAGACAAACATTCTACTGCCAATGTTTGTCGATGGAGATTGCATGGTTGTGTGCTCGATTTTACACACCTGTCAGCAACAGGTGTAGCTGAAATAGCCGAATCCTCTAATTTGAAGGGATGTCCACATACTTTTGTGTATATATAGTGTACCTAGCAAATCAAAATAAATTGTGTGTGGAGTATAACTCTACACTCATGTAATGGGTATGCTTGTAATTGTTAAGGACGGGAGTTTTTCATGATAAAAAATAAATGCAATGTAGCTAAGCACAGGCAACATCCTAGAGGAAAACCTGGTTGTCTGCTTTCCCTCAGACATTTAGAGATGAATTCACCTTTTCAGCAGGACAAAAAACTAAAACACAAAGCCAAATCTACACAGGAGTTGCTTACCAAGAAGACAGTGAATGTTCCAGAGTGGCCGAATTACAGTTTTGACTTAAATCTACTTGCAAAATCTATGGCAAGACCTGAAAATGGTTGGCTAGCAATGATTAAAAAACAATTTGACAGAGTTTTAAAAAAGAATGGGCAAATGTTGCACAATCCAGGTGTCTCAAGCTCATACCTAGAAAGACTCACAGTTGTCATCTCTACCAAAGGTGCTTCTACAAAAGTATTGACTCAGGACTGTGAAATACTTATGTACTTTTTTTGCTTTGTCATTATGGGGTATGGTGTGTAGATTGATGGGGGGGGGGGGGGGGAACAATTTAAGCATATTTTTGTATTTCATTTTCCATACATTTGCTAAAAAAATCTAAACATGTTTTCGCTTTGTCATTATGGGGTGTTGTGTGTAGATGGGTGAGAAAATAATTTGGGCTGTAGCGCAACAAAATGTGAAATAAGGCAAGGGGTATACATACTTTCTGAAGGCACTATCAATATCTTTGTCCGAGTTTAAATTAATTGGCCAGTTAGTGAGCCAGTTCGAGTCAACATTATTTAAAGCAAGCTGGCTACATCATGATTAGCTAGAAAGCTAGCATCCAATGCCTGCCCTGCATTGACCCTAAATTGAAATTTAAGTTCGCTATTGTTAGCAAGGTAGCTAGCTAACGTGACATGCCACATCACATTACACGTTAGCTTGGTGTATTTAGCAAGCTACAGTATCCTTCCCTTTTCATCTGTGGTATATCATAGCTAGCCTTTTAAAAATGTATATATATTTCACCTTTTATTTAACCCGGTAGGCCAGTTGAGAACACTTTCTCATTTACAACTGCGACCTGGCCAAGATAAAGCAAAGCAGTGCGACACAAACAACAACAGAGTTACACTTGGAATAAACAAATGTACAGTCAATAACACAATAGGAAAAAAAGTCTATATACAGTGTGTACAAATGGCGTGAGGAGGTAAGGCAATAAATAGGCCATAGTAGCGAAGTAATTTAGCAAATTAACCCTGGCTCGCTAGCATTATGTTGTACAGCCAAAGGTAGCTACTAGCTAGGTAGTACCAGCTATCTTGTACTTAGCTAGCAAACTTCCAAAGCATTTCAACAGATATAATCCATTCCTGGCCATATTGTTTAAATGCATTGGAAGTTTGCACCAATTTAATGGGAGCCCATTTTCACTCCTATTTGTTGAGCGAAATGTGCGTGCGTTGCACCCATATACAGACTTGACAACATGGTCCAGTAATTTCACATGGCAGCTAGGTGCTGACCACAACGCATTGTCTCAATTGGGCATCATTGGCAAAAGTGGGCATGTAAGTAATTCATACCCAACCCTCAAGTAAAAAAAAAAAAAAAACTGTTTTGGACGAGACTTACTTTATGACCAGTTATCCTACTTACAGTTTGTATTCCATTTTGACACTAGAATAAATGTTTGACTCATATCAATGCCACAAACTGCATGCAGAGACATAAAAATGGTGTCCACGTGTTCATCTGACTCGGGAAATAGATAAAGGGCCTCATTGCCAAAATCTCTGAAGTATTCCTTTAAAACAGCAACATTTTGTCTCTGCAGCCAATAGGGCCTCTAAAATGTTCAGTCGGTGACTGCCATTGACCACACACTGCTATGCCCCCCGCATGCAACCTAAAGTCCATTTTGATCCAGACAAAAAACCTTACACACACACGGTTTCCACCCCTCACGTCTCTGCTCCAATGTGTGTGTGTGTGTGTGTGTCTCTCTGTGTTTGGGAGGGATTGGGATAAAGCAGAAGACACATTTCCTTTGGGTACATTTGACAATAAGGTCATCTTCCTTTTCTCCAGAGGAACTGGCCCGTAAGCTGAAGCCCCTGGGGGAGGAGGAGCGCCATGTCATCCTCAAGCTGAAGAAGGAGGAGTGCCAGAAGAGGGGCCTGCCCTTCAAGGGCGAGTTATACGCCTGGGACACACGTTACTTCATGACGCAGGTAGGCCATAGGTAAAAACAACAAATGTCTGCAGCTCTGTTTTTCTGGGGACCCAACAGTATTTTGTTTTAACACCCATAAATACAGTGGCATGGCGGGATGTCAGAGTTGCAGATTGCAAAGGTTATTCTGCTGTTGTATTCCATATTTGCTATCCCAGTATGTGCAAAGCCTATATTTATTAAAAACACAGAACAGTTTAATGTGAAAAGCAGGGATTGGTCTACTCCACCCATGCACTACCAAGGTTTTCCATCACACAGCTTTGACACCTACTACATTAACTATATGTATGTTGTACTTCAATCAATGTGTAGGCAGGTTACTTAGGATTGAAACTTTCTCAAACATCCTAATTTATACTCGTAGAGGGGCTCCCACAATAATGTGGTTTGTACCGCATGCAAGATCATGTATTGCGTTCTTCCCAACCCAAACTAAGACATTATCCCATTCCACTACCCTTTTCAAGCTGCTTTTTGTAAATTATATGTAAGTCAGCTTTGCTTTTATAATTAAAAAGACCATTAGGCTTGATCACATGAGCTTTGTTGTCTTGTCGTAATGTATGTGGTGCTTGCATGTTTTTTTTGTTTATTTAAAGCTATATTTTAGCAATATAAAAGTATTCAGACCCCTTGACTTAAAAAAAAAAAAAAAAGTATGTTACAGCCTTATTCTAAAAAGGATTAAATTAGTTTTCCCTCATTAATCTACACACAATACCCCATAATAACAAAGCCAAAACCGGTTTTTAGACATTTTTGCAAATTTAGGATAAAATAAAAAAAAATGGATTAATGTTTACATATGTATTCAGACCCTTTATTCAGTACTTTGTTGAAGCCCTTTTGGCAGTGATTACAGCCTCGAGTCCTCTTGGGTATGACGCTGCAAGCTTGGCACACCAGTATTTGGTGTGTTTCTGCCATTCTTCTCTGCATATCTTCTCAAGCTCTGTCAGATTGGATGGGGAGCATCGCTGCACAGCTGTTTTCAGCTGTTCAATCAGGTTCAAGTCCGGGCTCTGGCTGGGTCACTCAAGGTCATTCAGAGACTTGTCCCAATGCCCCACCTGTGTAGTCTTGGCTGTGTGCTTAAGGTCGTTGTCCTGTTGGAAGGTGAACCTTCCGGCCGGCCAGCTCTAGAAAGAGTCTTGGTGGTTCCAAACTTCTTCCATTTAAGAATGATTGAGGCCAGTGTGTTTTTGTGGACCTTCAATGCTGCAGAATTTTTTTGGAACCTTTCCCCTGATCTGTGCCTCGACACAATCCTGTCTCAGAGCTCTCCGGACAATTCCTTCGACCTCATTGCTTGGTTTTTGTTCTGACATGCACTGTCAGCAGTGGGACCTTATATAGACTGGTGTGTGTGCCTTTCTAAAGTATGTCCAATCAATTGACTTCACCACAGGTGTACTCTAATCAAGTTGTAGAAACATCTCAAGGATGATCAATGGAAACTGGATGCACCTGAGCTCAATTTCGAGTCTCTTAGCAAAGGGTCTGAATACTTATGTAAATAAGGTTTTTATGTTTTTTTATGTTTTAATACATTTTTAAAAAATTATTTTAAAAAAATTGCTTTGTCATTATAGGGTATGGTGTGTAGATTGATGAGGGGGAAAAAACTATTGAATCAGTTTTGAGTACTGCTGTAACAAAATATGGAAAAAAGGGTCTGAATACTTTCCGAATGCACCGTATGTCATTGAGGGGGGAATTGGATCCTTTTTTTTTTCTCCGTAGGTGCTTAACATAACAACAGGTTGTGTTGGACAGAGTCATTCATATAGATATAGAGGTCTTTAGAGCCTTTCTGCCTTCCTGATTTCTGTAACCATTATCTAATCTGTGCAATATTGACATGAACTCAGAACCACTTGTTTTGCAAATATGGACCTGTTTTATCATTTGCTGTTCTGATCAATGGCCAGTTCATTACCTCTTGTCATATTTAATATGCAGCTTAATATTATGTTAGTATTTATAAAAATAAAAAAATTGTAGTAAGATACAATAAAACAAAACACGCTACAATAAAACAAAATTACAATATGCCTATATCTAAAAAAAAACAGCCATGATATTTACAGTGCCTTCAGAAAGTATTCATACCCCTTAATCCAGATTTTGTTGCTTTGCAGCCTGAATTCAAAATGGATGAAATTTTTGGGAAATGATATACAGAAATATCAAATTTACATAAGCATTCACACCCCTGAGTCAATCAATACATGTTAGAATCACCGGTTGGCAGCGATTTACAGCTTTGAGTCTTCCTGGGTAAGTTGCTTTGCACACCTGGCTTGTACAATATTTGCACTTTTTAAAATGTATTCTTCAAGCGCTGTCACTTTGGTTGGTGATCATTGTTAGACAACCATTTTCAGGTCTTACCATAGACTTTCAAGTAAATTTAAGTCAAAACTGTAACTCGACCACTCAGGAACACTCAATGTCGTCTTGGTAAGCGACTCGGCAGTGTGTATTTGTCTTGTATTTTAGGTTATTGTACTGCTGAAAGGTGAATTTGTCTCCCGGTGTGTGTTGGAAATGCTTAAAAAAGTTGTCACATCGTTGGTTCTAATTGGACATGTGAGAGTGATAAATTGTACGATGTACAAGCGGGTTGCATCTCAACTTATTCTGTCCAAATAAAACCAAGTCTGATGGTCATTTTATGGATGCTGTAGTCTTGTTTTAATCCGACGTCTAGAATTTGAGCTAGGTTTGGGCAATTATGCTAATGCTAACGACTTTGTGAAAAATCCGGTATGTGTTTCTCCGTAACGACTGAACGGATCATGTCGAGTGTGTGTGTGTGTGTGTGTGTGTCAAGTGTGTTGTGTACTTTCATGTTTGTTTGCAAAGTTTCATCGACGTTGGTGTTAAATTAGCTTAGATATGATGGTAGGAAGATTGCAACTTAACATTGAGCATCAATCAATCCCTACTCAAAATATATAACATACTTTTTAAAAAAAATCATAGCTCTGTGTTTTTCACTGCGGTGTTAGAGATGACCCAGTGGGCTGTGTGGTCTATATTTGCCCCTGAAGGGATAATGTTTTGAAGTGATGAATTGAATCTGTCCTTTGCTCTTCCCCCCTGTAGGTGGAGGAGACCCAATACGCGGTGGACCAGAACCAGCTGAAGGAGTACTTCCCCATGGAGGTTGTGACCCGGGGCCTGCTGGACATCTACCAGGAGTTGCTGAACCTCACCTTTGACCTGGTGGAGGGGGGCGCCCCCGTGTGGCACGACGACGTCACCCTCTACTCCGTCAAGGACCGCACCACGGGCACGGTGGTGGGCCAGTTCTACCTGGACCTCTTCCCACGGTGAGTCTGAGGAAAACGGAAGAGATTGAAAAGGGCAGAGGATTTTAAAGATGGCCGCATACAATTAGTTATGTATGATGATTGTTTTGATATAACCATCTTTTTTTAATAAGGATTTTAATAGTTTTTTTTGGGGAAAGTCTTTATTTCATTGTTCTGAATTTGTCTACAGCAATTGAAACAGAGAAGAGTCCACCTTTTCCTCCTCCACATTATGGGGGAGACAATAAAATAAAAATGTTTAGCCAGTCATGGTGGTTGTGTGTAACCCTTCCCAGCGAGGGGAAGTACGGCCACGCGGCCTGCTTTGGCCTGCAGCCCGGCTGTCTGCTGTCGGACGGGACCCGGCAGATGGCGGTGGCGGCCATGGTGGCCAACTTCAGCAAGCCCACGGCCGACGCCCCCTCCCTGCTGCAGCACGACGAGGTGGAGACCTACTTCCACGAGTTTGGCCACGTCATGCACCAGCTCTGCGCTCAGGTGTGTATGTATACGTGTGTGTGGTGTCATTGCTACTATAGAGTATACATTGTTGCGTAATTCCTCAGCACCGAAATGAATGTTTGACTGAGTAAAGGCATTTTAGTGTGATGGTTAATATATTTCCTGCTCTCAATACGTCATTGGCTATTTAATACCTGTAAAATCAACCTAAAACACATTTGTAAGCAGTGACTTTTTGCCAGTTTTAATACCTGAGAGCACAGTGTACTCCGTCAATGACCATTCACTATAAAATCTATATTTAATATGGTATAGAAAATGTCATCAAACCTATATGAACACCAAAAATGAACACCAAAATAATATATCCCTTTCCTGTCCAGTTTGATGTCTAACAGTAGTTCTACCACAGGATGCGGGGATTAACAGATGCATGTGTCTCTCCTCCTCTGCTGCTCCCAGGCGGACTTTGCCATGTTCAGCGGGACACACGTGGAGCGGGACTTTGTGGAGGCGCCGTCGCAGATGCTGGAGAACTGGGTGTGGGAGAAGGAGCCCCTGCAGCGCATGTCCAAACACTACAAGACGGGTGCCCCAATCCCTGACGACCTGCTGGACAAACTCATGAAGTCCCGCTTGGCCAACACGGGTGGGCCACCATGAAACAACACCCTGGCTCTTTCATAGAACACCCAGCTTAATAACACCTTTTACACCAGTGCCGGTGTTTAGGTTACTGGGCAGTGGTCACCAACACGACTCCTGAAGAGCTACTGGGTTTAAATGCTTCAGTGTGTTATTGTGTTAACCCTCTCCCTCCCATGCAGGTCTGTTTAACCTGCGTCAGATCGTCCTGGCCAAAGTGGACCAGGCCTTACACACCAAGAATGGGCTGGACCCGGCCGAGGAGTACGCCCGGCTGAGCCAGGAGATACTGGGCGTGCCTGCATCCTCAGGTCAGAGACAACCTCAACCAATGGGCCATAGCACTATCACAGCTGTAGTTTGGTAGCCTGTTCCCAGATCTGTTTGTGCAGTCTTGCCAACTCCTTTAGTTATTGTCCGTTTTTTAAAAACAAATCCTTTTTTTCTTCGCCATTGTGCCCATAGGAACCAACATGCCAGCCACATTTGGCCACCTGGCGGGTGGTTACGATGCCCAGTACTACGGTTACCTCTGGAGCGAGGTCTACTCCATGGACATGTTCTACGCCCGCTTCAAGCAGGAGGGCATCATGAACCCCAAGGTTGGCACAGCTAGTTATTTACAATTCTGTTTTTACACTTGACCGTCCGCTCTTATCGAGTAGTTGGTATCAGGCGTTGTTGGTTCTTGATGCTAGTGAGCAGTGACTGCCTGCAGCCCTCCAGAACTGGAGCCAGATGATTTCACCATGGCAGAAATGTCATTGTTGTCAGCTTCAAGTGTCACCTGCTTGATGCTGATGAAGTACATTTCCATCTCTTCTAGGTGGGGCTGGGCTACAGAAACTGTATCCTAAAGCCCGGAGGCTCGGAAGACGCTGAAATTATGCTCAAGAACTTCCTAGGGAGGGAGCCAAAGCAAGAAGCTTTCCTCCTGAGCAAAGGATTAACGGTAGAGCTGGAGGCAGACACTCCATGTGCCTGTTGACCAATCAGAACCAGCTCAGTGTAAACGCCCACCCCAACCAATCATATACTTGGGACACGGGCACAAGGGACATACATGTTCTAGAAAAAACAATGAAAACAAGAATTGATGCATGCTATTTCACCCTTTTGTGCTGTGTTTTTTTGATTTTTTTTAGTTTGGAGATGTTTTAAACTATTATATGCAAGTAAGGTTGAACAAAATACATTAAGAATTGACTTGACCCATTTGTCGCCTTCTGTCAGTTTTCTCAAATTAAGTAGCTCTTAAGGGGTTTCAAACTTATTTTGTTAATTTTATACTAAGACGTTCACGGGCCACATTAAAACAGCTCTTAGGCCGTATGTTTGAGGCCCTGATATGCAGCCAGTATCATATAGATTCAGTATCCTTTCTGGTGAAACAAGGCGTAATACTGTGTCTCATTAGTATTACATAAGACTAACTCCCCTGAGAATGAGTCTGTAGCCTTGAAGTACACTCGCTGCCATAAAGCTGTTACAACGGCAGTCCTCATGGTTGTATAGCAGTAGTACATTCCAAATGAAGTATAACCTCGTATTACAAAGATTTTGTTAGGTGTTTTGTTAGGTGTTTTTTAACTTGCACTACCAGGAATATTGTCGCAGATGTTGTTGCCAGTTCTAGCCAGAGGCAAACTCAGGCTTGACTCACTTTATAAGCTCTGTAGTTAAGTACCCTGATGATTAAATGAACTCCAGGGATATTCCTGTCGTGTTCTGAGGATTTCGTTTGGTAAAATGGAGCCCGTGTCAAAACAGCTTAAGGGTAGTACAGTACTGGGGAACAAACATCATGATGTATGGTCAGGGTAATGAGCTGGAATGCCTAGTCATTCTGAAAATGAAGTACATTAATACAATATCTCAGATCTCTAACTTATTTGAGAGGCAAGCAACTATAACCAGGTTATACTTCTGTATGAAGCTTTTCTGAAATATCTTATTTCTATTAAGTATAAATAATGGGATATTTCAGAAAAGCTTCATGAGGCATTAAATATGCTTAAGTATAATCCAAAGCTACCCTTGTTGCAGAATATTCTTAAGTGTTCCCACGATAAAATAAAAGCTCAGTTTCTGAGATTTCTGATAATTGATTTGTTTAGTGGCATCAAGCCCGTCAGCTCCTAAAAGTGCTTGGAGAATGCTACAGTCTGATAAGTTGAAACCAATGACTGTATATTAAAACACTCTATTAGTCTTGCCCCTTCTCCCCCATGTCATTAAAGGTGAGCCTCAGCTGCAAGGCAACAGCCAACTCCCTCTTCTCCTTTCCTTACCCTAAGGGACCTCCAGTCCCAGGAAGGCACCATTCGTAAACAAAGGCCCTGCTCCAATACTTTGAAAGGGCATCCTACCCTACTCCCCTCAATGCAATCACTGACTGGGTGGGGGAGAGCTATTTTAGAGAAACCGTGGCTTTCACCTACCCGCTAGTGTTACACCGGTGATTACCTCAAGGAAAAGAGAAACGAAGGGTGCAATTTGAAAATATTTGAACAGGGCCCAAGGTTGCCTTGGAGAGCTTGATCTCCAAGGATATGACAAATAGGATTCAACGGGAGAGGGGGAAAAACATTCAGGTGTGTATCTCTCATCTAATTTCACTTTGCAACATGAAGCACAAGGAACAAGGGGCAATTGGATTGGATGCTCAAATAATTATCTAAAAACTGTAACACAAGTACATGCTTACAGTCAGAATAGATAAGTCTGCTCACATGCTTCTCTGATGACTTTTGGAAGCTGAGCAATTATTGTGGGTCATTGTGAGATGAGAGGGAGGTTTTAGCCTGGGACAGTGCTAGGTGAGGAGGACCATGGCATCGCCAAGAGGAGCACTCATGGAGGTTCTCAAAGGCCAGGCGACTGAAGGACTGAAGCTCAGGTCCAACGTGGTCCGAGTCTTTGTCAGCTCCACATTTACAGGTGGGTGTATTTTCATGATGGCATTGGGCTCAGTATTTTCATAATGGTATGGGTTCAGTATGTTCATTGTAACATGGGCTCAGCCTCGCGTTATAACACAAGGCATATACAGTTGCGGCCAAATATATTGGCACCCTTGAACATAAATAATTTCCTATTCTAAAATAATTTGAAATTGAAGAAAACCTTTGGTCCCCACACCTTATTGGATTTTCAACATTGCATAACCAATTTTATTTTTGTAAACTTAAAATAGAAAATGAAGACACATGGCATTGACAAAATTATTGGCACCCTGGAGCTAGTATTTGGTTGCACAGTCTTTGGCCAAGATAACTTCAGACAAACTCTTCTTGTAGCCATCAATAAGCTTGCTGCACCTTTTCCACTGATTCTTCCATATTTGAGGGGTACCCTCCACCAACTGCTGTGTTCAGCTCTTGCTATAATTTATGGATGTGATTCAGATCTGGCCCACCAGAACAGTCCAGCATCTCTCTTTGAACCATTTTTGATGTGTGCACCCTGGAGATGGTTCATTATGAAACACGGGACTGCTCTGGAGTGACCATCGAAGAGTCCGGATGATGATGATGATTATTTGATTTTTTTTGGACCTTTTATTTATACAGGTTTTTTCCTCATTGAGATAACATCTCTTTTTCAAGAGAGACCTGGTCCAATAGCAGCAGGGGGAACAAAGCATACACTGTCACAACATGAAACAAAACTATAGACACACATACAGTACAACAATTGCATGTTACGTTAAACCCCCCCCCCCCCCCCCACAAATGTCTCGACTAAAAAACTGTTGTCCTAAAGACAATTACACTCTTATATGATATTTACATATAAACTCCGCCAACAAGACTAGATAATCATATGTTTTAATGTTCAGGAGAGAGTGCCAGGACCTGAGTAACTAAAACTATTTCTACCAAAACCTGTTCTAATTCTTGGTACTGATAAAAGGAAATGAGAATGGGACTGTAATTTATACAGTGCCTTGCGAAAGTATTCGGCCCCCTTGAACTTTGCGACCTTTTGCCACATTTCAGGCTTCAAACATAAAGATATAAAACTGTATTTTTTTGTGAAGAATCAACAACAAGTGGGACACAATCATGAAGTGGAACGACATTTATTGGATATTTCAAACTTTTTTAACAAATCAAAAACTGAAAAATTGGGCGTGCAAAATTATTCAGCCCCCTTAAGTTATACTTTGTAGCGCCACCTTTTGCTGCGATTACAGCTGTAAGTCGCTTGGGGTATGTCTCTATCAGTTTTGCACATTGAGAGACTGAACATTTTTCCCATTCCTCCTTGCAAAACAGCTCGAGCTCAGTGAGGTTGGATGGAGAGCATTTGTGAACAGCAGTTTTCAGTTCTTTCCACAGATTCTCGATTGGATTCAGGTCTGGACTTTGACTTGGCCATTCTAACACTTGGATATGTTTATTTTTGAACCATTCCATTGTAGATTTTGCTTTATGTTTTGGATCATTGTCTTGTTGGAAGACAAATCTCCGTCCCAGTCTCAGGTCTTTTGCAGACTCCATCAGGTTTTCTTCCAGAATGGTCCTGTATTTGGCTCCATCCATCTTCCCATCAATTTTAACCATCTTCCCTGTCCCTGCTGAAGAAAAGCAGGCCCAAACCACGATGCTGCCACCACCATGTTTGACAGTGGGGATGGTGTGTTCAGCTGTGTTGCTTTTACGCCAAACATAACGTTTTGCATTGTTGCCAAAAAGTTCAATTTTGGTTTCATCTGACCAGAGCACCTTCTTCCACATGTTTGGTGTGTCTCCCAGGTGGCTTGTGGCAAACTTTAAACAACACTTTTTATGGATATCTTTAAGAAATGGCTTTCTTCTTGCCACTCTTCCATAAAGGCCAGATTTGTGCAATATACGACTGATTGTTGTCCTATGGACAGAGTCTCCCACCTCAGCTGTAGATCTCTGCAGTTCATCCAGAGTGATCATGGGCCTCTTGGCTGCATCTCTGATCAGTCTTCTCCTTGTATGAGCTGAAAGTTTAGAGGGACGGCCAGGTCTTGGTAGATTTGCAGTGGTCTGATACTCCTTCCATTTCAATATTATCGCTTGCACAGTGCTCCTTGGGATGTTTAAAGCTTGGGAAATCTTTTTGTATCCAAATCCGGCTTTAAACTTCTTCACAACAGTATCTCGGACCTGCCTGGTGTATTCCTTGTTCTTCATGATGCTCTATGCGCTTTTAACGGACCTCTGAGACTATCACAGTGCAGGTGCATTTATACGGAGACTTGTTTACACACAGGTGGATTGTATTTATCATCATTAGTCATTTAGGTCAACATTGGATCATTCAGAGATCCTCACTGAACTTCCGGAGAGAGTTTGCTGCACTGAAAGTAAAGGGGCTGAATAATTTTGCACGCCCAATTTTTCAGTTTTTGATTTGTTAAAAAAGTTTGAAATATCCAATAAATGTCGTTCCACTTCATGATTGTGTCCCACTTGTTGTTGATTCTTCACAAAATAATACAGTTTTATATCTTTATGTTTGAAGCCTGAAATGTGGCAAAAGGTCGAAAAGTTCACGGGGGCCGAATACTTTCGCAAGGCACTGTATTTATTTACCGACCTGATTAAAAAGAACAGAGAAAATAGTATCTTACCTAATATGACCTTATAAATCAGTGTATACCAGTGTTTAAGCCTACGCTAGGTCAATGACGACGAGCCAACAGCGCTGTAGAGATCACAATGATGTGTAAGACGTTTTTGATTTGTAATGAACCTGAGGACCGCATGATATACTGAATCAAGTGCTCTCAGGGTGGTGGTTGAGGCCTGCATATATATACAGTGGGGCAAAAAAGTATTTAGTCAGCCACCAATTGTGCAAGTTCTCCCACTTAAAAGGATGAGAGAGGCCTGTAATTTTCATCATAGGTACACTTCAACTATGACAGACAAAATGAGAAAGAAAAAAATCCAGAAAATCACATTGTTGGATTTTTAATGAATTTATTTGCAAATTATGGTG
This sequence comes from Oncorhynchus mykiss, assembly GCF_057628025.1. Lineage (NCBI taxonomy): Eukaryota > Metazoa > Chordata > Actinopteri > Salmoniformes > Salmonidae > Oncorhynchus > Oncorhynchus mykiss. The sequence goes on from NC_143026.1 coordinate 58,635,205, forward strand.
GAAAATAAGTATTTGGTCAATAACAAAAGTTTATCTCAATACTTTGTTATATACCCTTTGTTGGCAATGACAGAGGTCAAACGTTTTCTGTAAGACTTCACAAGGTTTTCACACACTGTTGCTGGTATTTTGGCCCATTCCTCCATGCAGATCTCCTCTAGAGCAGTGATGTTTTGGGACTGTTGCTGGGCAACACGGACTTTCAACTCCCTCCAAAGATTTTCTATGGGGTTGAGATCTGGAGATTGGCTAGGCCACTCCAGGACCTTGAAATGCTTTTTACGAAGCCACTCCTTCGTTGCCCGGGCGGTGTGTTTGGGATCATTGTCATGCTGAAAGACCCAGCCACGTTTCATCTTCAATGCCCTTGCTGATGGAAGGAGGTTTTCACTCAAAATCTCATGATACATGGCCCCATTCATTCTTTCCTTTACACGGATCAGTCGTCCTGGTCCCTTTGCAGAAAAACAGCCCCAAAGCATGATGTTTCCACCCCCATGCTTCACAGTAGGTATGGTGTTCTTTGGATGCAACTCAGCATTCTTTGTCCTCCAAACACGACGAGTTGAGTTTTTACCAAAAAGTTATATTTTGGTTTCATCTGACCATATGACATTCTCGCAATCTTCTTCTGGATCATCCAAATGCTCTCTAGCAAACTTCAGACGGGCCTGGACATGTACTGGATTAAGCAGGGGGGCACGTCTGGCACTGCAGGATTTGAGTCCCTGGCGGCGTAGTGTGTTACTGATGGTATGCTTTGTTACTTTGGTCCCAGCTCTCTGCAGGTCATTCACTAGGTCCCCCTGTGTGGTTCTGGGATTTTTGCCCACCGTTCTTGTGATCATTTTGACCCCACGGGGTGAGATCTCGCATGGAGTCTTCCATTTCCTAATAATTGCTCCCACAGTTGATTTCTTCAAACAAGCTGCTTACCTATTGCAGATTCAGTCTTCCCAGCCTCGTGCAGGTCTACAATTTTGTTTCTGGTGTCCTTTGACAGCTCTTTGGTCTTGGCCATGGTGGAGTTTGGAGTGTGACTGTTTGAGGTTGTGGACAGGTGTCTTTTATACTGATAACAAGTTCAAACAGGTGCCATTAATACAGGTAATGAGTGGAGGACAGAGGAGGCTCTTAAAGAAGAAGTTACAGGTCTGTGAGAGCCAGAAATCTTGCTTGTTTGTAGGTGACTAAATACATATTTTCCACCATAACTTGCAAATAAATTCATTAAAAATCCTAGTGTGTGATTTTCTGGAATTTTTTGTCTCATTTTGTCTGTCATAGTTGAAGTGTACCTATGATGAGAATTACAGGCCTCTCTCATCTTTTTAAGTGGGAGAAAATGCACAATTGGTGGCTGACTAAATAATTTTTTGCCCCACTGTGTGTGTGTGTATGTGTATGTGTGTGTGTATGTATATATATGTATGTATATATATGTATATATATATGTATGTATGTATGTATGTATGTATGTATGTATGTATGTATGTATGTATGTGTATATATATATATATATATATATATATATATATGTGTGTGTGTATATATATATATATATATATATATATAACATCACTAAAATCTAAATCTACGTGTAATGTACATAGTACCAGCTCCTTCTTGGCCTCCAGAGAAAAACAACCCTTATGCCGGTAAAAAAAACTATTCTCAGCTTGAGCTTCCTTATCAAGTTCTCCACATGAACAGTGAAGCTCAGCTTGAGCTTCCTTATCAAGTTCTCCACATGAACATGGAAGCTCAGCTTGTCATCAACCCACACACCCAAATGTTTGTACACTTTGACTTGCTCTATAGTATTCCCAGCCAATATAGCAATGACATGATTTGTAAACATGCCTGGCATTTGAAAATACCAGGCATTTTGTTTTACCTGAATTCAGAACCAGCTTTAAATCATACAGATTCTGTTGTATGATGATAAATGCTCTTTGGGCATTTTCAAAAGCTTAAGGTAAACTACTATCCCTTGAATAAAGAACAGTATCATCTGCATAAAAATTAACATCTGCTGTTTCAATATAATCCCCAATGTTGTTGATATACAAAAGGAACAACAGTGGGCCAAAAATAGAACCTTGCAGAACACCTGAGCGCAACTCTTTGGACTCAGATTTACAACCATCCGCCATTGCACATTGTGTACGATTTGATAGGGAATTTATAAACCAATCTAGACCATGACCAGTAATTCCACAACATTTTAACCTTTGCACTAACACAGCATGGTCCATAGTGCCAAATGCCTTCGACAAATTAATAAAGACACACAATGTAACTTCTTGTCAAGAGCACAGTGGATGTCATTTAAAGCCTTCATGTTGCTGAATCAGTGCTGTGGCCAGATTTAATCCTGATTGCATTCCATTTAAGATGTTATTTTCTTGGAGGTAGGCCTTCAGCTGCCTACTAAAGATGCCAATACCTTAGACAGTGCAGACAATTTTTATATGGGTCGATAGTTGTCAAGTAGCGAAGGCTCTCCACCTTTCAGGAGAGGCAATACAAAAGCCGATTTCCATAACTTGGGGATTTCCTTATCATCAAGCATAAGGTTAAAAATACATGCTAAGGGAGAGCAATGATGCCTGCAGCTAGGTGTAGGAAGTGGGGGTCTAGATCATCAGGGCCAGGGGATTTTTTTCTATCAATTTATTTCAGGGCTTTACACACTTCTGAAACAGAGAAGGATGAAAAGGGAACCTGGCGATGGAGAGCACAGGGGTGTCAGGTAAATTCATAGGGGGCTCAATTATACCTTGACCTTCTCAAATAAACTGCCTGCATCTAGAAAATGCTGTCAGAGTGGAGGTTCTCTCAGTTACAATCTGTGTGTCTTCCAACAATTGTTTTGGAAGCTTGTGTATCTTTTTTGCACTCCAAACCATTCACTACTTGCCAAAATTTGGATGGATTATTTAAATGACCTGAAGTAGATTTCAGGTAGTGGTCTGCTTTCAATTTACCAATCATAGCCACACCCATATTTCGAAGAGGTATCACATCCATAACTTATGGTGAGAGCTGAAAACAGCAGTTGAAGGGTATCCCTCAAACATTGAAGAATTAAAGAACTTTGCTGCTGAAAGTGGGGAAATATGCCAGTAGAATGGTGCAGCAAGCTCCTTAGTAGCTCCATAAAAGCATTTGGTTGGCAGTGATCTAGGTCAAAGGCTGTGCAACCAAATACAAGCTCCGGAGTGCCAATAACTTTGTCCATGCATTTGTCTTTATTTTCTAAATTAAAACTTAAGTTTACAAAAATACAATAACAAGATGTGGAGACAGTTTTTTTCAATGGCAACTTATTTTAAAAGAAATAGTGAATTATTTAAGAAAAGTGCAACGGTGCCAATATATTTGGCTGCAACTGAATTTATCAGAGAAGTGATTATTCCTTATTTAGCAGATGCTACATCATCACTACAACGGCCCAGCCATTGTATCTGTTTTGAAAGAATCATATCCCGAATTTGCAGGGGCGCAACTTTGGTTTTAGAAGTTGGGAGGATATAACAACCTACCCGACCGCTCAGAGGTGTCCGCATGGTCCTGAAGCACACGTTGCCTCTCGTTTTGTATCACATTCCAAGGGGGGGGGAATGCAATTTCAGAATGTGGGGTCCTGTCCCCAGTGAAAGTTGCACCCCTGCTAATTTGTAATCTTTCGGTGAATAGCCTTGTGTTTAGTTTTGGGTAACACTGCAAACCTAGTGTGTTTTCTGACCTGATGTGACCGTTGGCAGATATGAGCAGTGAAAGAAATGCCTTATTGGACAAAACCTATCCTGAACTTCAAGCTTTTTGTCAGAGTCTGGGCTTAGTGTTTGAGGTGAGTAGCAGTACATTACGGGCCGCCATCAGACACATGTCAATTAATTCTAATTTCATATGAATTCGGAGATCATTATTCGGAGAAGTGTGATGTTAGTGTTGTTGGAGGAACTTCTGTATTTAGTTCTTTATCCCTGAAGGTTGTGGATATGAGATGGGGTCTCCAGGATGCAATTGCTGTGGACCACATGACCACAGAACTGTGTCTTCAGGAAATCGAGGCCTGCAGGAAAGTATCCGTAGGACCAAGTTTCATTGTAAGTGTTGTTCAATACTGTTCCTCTAGCACAGGGGTCCAACTCCGAACCTGGAGAGCTACAGGCTTTTCTTCTAACCCATGACATGAAATAACTGTGGCCCAGACTGAAGATGGATCATTTGATACCTGTATCCCAACGTTTGTTCCACGTTGGTTCAATGTAATTCCATTGAAATGATGCGCAAACAATGTTGATTCAACTAGTGTACCCAGTGGGATGTAAGTGCTGTCTACTGTGCTGGGTCAAAAACCTGCACACCTACTAGCTCGCCAGGACAGGAGTTGGAGAACCCTGCACAAATGTTAATTGGCTCTTCTTTTCCTTGAATTCAATAGTTCTTGAAATATATAATTCCAGCAGGGTGTTATGTGTTTTGATTTAATTTGATTCAATATGTCTCCCTTGTTCTCAAGGCTCTGCTGGGGAACCGGTATGGCCACCGCCCTATCCCCCGTGTCCTCCCAGGAAAACAATTTGAGGTGCTGCTGTCCAAGCTACCACAGGACCAGGTGGGGCTTCTCCACCAATGGTTCAGGAAAGACAACAATGCTGTTCCGCCTGTCTACGTTCTTCAGCCAATCACAACTCTGTTGCCCCACTACAATGACCTTCAGCCTGAGAGAAGGCCGCTACAGGATGACAGTGTCATTTCCTGGCGCTACACAGAGGCTCGATTATTGCAGCTCCTACGCACTGCGGCCGTGCAGGCTGAAAAAGACGGGGATATAACGGTTGAACAAAAACACCAGTTCTTCAAATCTGGTCAGAGCTTGCCAATGTCTTGGACCAGTCATGTTAGAATAGGAGCAAGCTAAAAACCTGTTATGTTCTGCCTTGTGATGTGTAGACAAGTGTTGCTAGATTCAGTCTTGGTGGCTTTCTAGTTACATTTCCACTTAAACTACTATTTATTCGCAATGACTTGGTAGCTTATTTGCTCATTAGCTGTAACTTATTGTAGAAAATCCACATTTTGTAGAACCAATCAACCCATTTTCTGGTGTTCTCCCTCCTCCATAGTGGCGGAGCATGAGATAGAGGAGGGTCTGCGAATTCCAGATGGGGACGAGAGCGAGCCCTCCGCCATCCTCTTCGTGCGGGAGCTACCTCACTTGCGTAAGAAGGACGGCCCGAAGCGGCTGGCCCAGTACATGGATGTGACGGCTGATGGTCTGCTGGATACCGAGGCTCAGGAACTCCTCTCGGGCCTCAAGTCGCGTCTCTTCGCTGCCTCGCCGGGCATGCTCAACCTGCACAGTGTGGAGTTGTGCAAGGGAGCCATCGAGCCCAGCTGCAAGGAGCATGCCCAGTACCTGGAGAGCCTCTGCGAGCAGCTCGTGTCCCAGACGAAGGCCCGCATTCGCAGGAGGGTTGGTGCTGGTTCGTCAGTGGAGGCTGGTGAAGTGAGGACGAATGGGGCAAGAGGAGGAGATGCAAGTCAGAGGAAGGGGGAAGAGGACCGAGGTTGGCTGCTCCAGGAGCTTAGTCACCACATGGCTTTGAGTGCCGGGAAGTGTTCAGGCGTATTTCGCGGCAGGGAGGGACTCCTTGGGAAGATCTGTCTGGCCATGTGGGAGCACACCAACACCCGCCACACGCCCCTGGTGGTGCATGGGCCACCAGGTGTGGGAAAGACAACGCTGCTCTGCAAGCTGGCACAGGAGATGCGTGGCCTCCTGGACCCCAGGGCTGTGGTGGTGCTCAGGTTGCTGGGGACGTCGGCAGAGAGCTCCGACCTGGGCCGTGTCCTCCAGAGTGTCTGTTTCCAGATCTGCTCTGTGTTCAGTTTGTCACCTCCCACTCCAATAACAGCACACACGAGTGAGGACCTGGTGAGGTTTTTCCATGGCCTTCTAGCTGAGGTGTCGGAGCGAGGAGACACACTTCTTCTGATACTAGACTCCTTGGACCAATTGTCTTCAGCCACCCAGGGCCAGAAACTCCACTGGCTACCCAAAGACATCCCCCCCAATGTCCATTTGGTGGTGTCCACCGCAGATACAGGCTCTCCAGTTTTGGCTAACCTTCGGAGAACAGTCGAAGTACCGGGAAATTTCTTTGAAGTAGAACCCCTATCATGTGACCAGGGCAGAGAGATCATGAATGCCTACATGAGGGAAGTGCAACGAAGCCTGACTCCAGAACAGTGTGAAGTGGTACTGTGTAGCTTTCAGCTGAGTGGAAATCCTCTGCATCTGAAGCTACTGCTGGACATGGCCAGGCGATGGGCGTCCTATACACCCGTGACTGACCTGGCCCTGAGCAGTAGTGCACAGGAAGTGATGTCACAGCTACTCCAGGCCCTTGAGGAGAGGCATGGGAAGCAACTGGTTGGCGCAGCTTTGGGATATATCGTTTCTGCTAGGTGAGGTGTTTGTGTACACACACAGATGCATAGTCCACAGGAGGCTTGTGAGGGGAGGACGGCTCATTATAGCTGGAATGGAATGGTATCAAACACGTGTTTGATGTGTATGATTCCATTTATTTCCATTCTAGACATTATTATGAGCACATCCTCCACAATTAAGGTGCCACCAGCCACCTGTGACGCACATACACACGCCCACACACATCTGGTGCATTAACCGACAATACAACATTGATATTTCAATCAATAGACCACTGGAATATCAAGCCAGAGTAATACTTTAACCTACAGACAATCCACATGACGAATTCCCAGATCAAAAGCTGCCGTATCCCCCCCCCCCCTTATCATACATTGGGGTTAGAAACTGAAAAATCCATCCTTCTATTTATAATGATTTATTTTCCAAATTATTATTACTCATTCTGTTCTCCAGGGGTAGTCTATCAGAGGCAGAGCTGCGTGATATCTTGTCCCTTGATGACAATGTCCTGGCTGAAGTCTACCAGTACTGGCTTCCCCCCAACCACTCCCTCATCCGCCTCCCCCCTCTACTGTGGGTGCGCCTCAGGCACGACTTGGGAGAACTCCTCGTGGAGGGACAGGCCAATGGCGTCACGGTGCTCGACTTCCACCACAAGTAAAGATCCTCTCTATATATCTCAGCCAAACAGGTTTAGGGGCTGGGGTTCCAAACTCAGATTAAGCCATTTATTTTTGCTAAAAATCTATTTTAATAATGTAGATTTTCCATTGAGCATGCTTCCAGTCCAGTAGTAGACAATACTTCTTGTATTGATCTGCTTATGGCAGAACTTCCAATCCTGTACTTTGTCTGTGCAATTTAATATGGTAATAGGCTGTTGACTGAAACTGTGCGAGAGAGGTACCAGAGGTCAGAGCAGCAGGCTGACAGACACAGGGTCCTTGCTGAGTACTTCTTGGGTAGCTGGAGCCAAGGCCGATTCAAAGCTGTCCTCCTACCCCCACTGACGACCACATTGGACGCTGACCGCAAGGTAACAGAATGATGGGATTTCAGTTCAGTTTCCTATGATGACATAGAATGGCACCTCAAAGAACCCTTAGATGTGTTTTCAATAATAATCGGTGTACTCCTCTAGTCATTACAGTGTAAAATACAAGGGTCAACTCAGATAGTCCTTGTAGCCATTTTGTTAGCTATTTAGCAGCCTTATTGCTTGGGGGATAGAAGCTGTTCAGGAGCCTGTTGGTGTCAGACTTGATGCACCGGTACCGCTTGGCTTGCGGAAGCAGAGAGAACAGTCTATGGCTTGAGTGGCTGGAATCATGAACAATTTTCCTGGCCTTCTTTTTACACCGCCTGATGTAGAGGTCCAGGATGGCAGGGAGCTCGGCCCCAGTGATGTACTGAGCTGTCCGCACCTCCCTCTGTAGCGCCACGCAAACAAGGCCTTAGCACCTCAAAAGAGTGACGGCCATGATTTGCAAACCAAGTGCAAACGGATTTTACCGGTTGAATCACGCGAACATGTCTGCAGTCAGACAGACGTCCACCAGGGTGGTCAACTAAAACAGACTTCCACGAACAAACGGCAGATGAATGGTAGATCAACGTTCGGTGTGGTGTGTGTGTGTGTGTGGTCCATTTGAGCTGGATAAAAGTCTCTGACACTTTTTTTAGAGGGAGCACAAAAAACACAAAAAATATCACAGTAAATAAGATCTGAAACTTAGGAAGAACAATTGATAGAGATGCACAAGAGGACATGTTTTCCATTTAATGAAATGGACGGTTGTTTTTGATACTACCTTGAAGCTAACCGGACGTGTTTCCATAGTGAAAATGTTTCCGCGGGCTACTTGTGTCGTGTTGAATCATTAACGTACACCTGTCTACTCTCTCCCCTGGCATGTTGCCAAGGTGCCCCCTCAGCCTCTGTGGTTCGCTGAAGGAGTGGCAAATGTCAAAAAGCTGCAGGAGCTGCCCTACCACCTCCTCCACGCAGGCCTCTGGGAGGAGCTGCGCCAGGAGGTCATAGGTAAGGCCACAGTGCAAAAGTCAATGGTGGGAAGAGCCAATACTGGCAGACAGACTTGGCTGATTTGAATTGTCTTATTGTTGATGTCAGGATGTTGTCTTACTGTGTATGATGATGTCATATTACGAAGTCTACCTTTAAGCTGCGACTCTTTGCCCCACAGGCAGTAGTGAGTGGCTGTACTGTAAGACTCTGACCTGTGGAGTGGCCAGTGTCATTGAGGACCTGACCCTCTGCACCAAGCTCATGGACTGCCCCGAGACTCAACTGATCCGAGACACTTTCATTCTCCTCAAGCCCACCCTGGACTTTCTAGATGGCCAGATGGGTCAGATGGGTCAGGGGGGGTGGTATCGTAGTTGAGTGTTACATGTTCAATTAATGCACGTTCTGTTGGGTTTAAATCTGCCCGGTTTCAGGTAAAGTAGCTGGATCACTATTTCACATATTTACGAGCGATGCAACAACAACAAAAAAAATCATAGATCAAAAGAGAATGAGTGCTAACTGTAGGGTAGGTTATTGATGACTCTCGTCCCTCTGGCTTGGAACCAGAAACATTGGCATTATACTTGGATGGGTGGGTGGTTGGGTGATACTGTATCAGGAGAGCCTTCTCTTCACACTGTCTCACCAACTATCTCACTCCGTTCTAATACTATGTTTCCTCTCCAAAGACCCCCCCCTCTTCTACACAGAGGTCTTGGCCAGGCTCCACTCCTTCGCTGAGATGTACCCTTCACTGATAGGACGACTCTGCTGCCAGTGTCACGACTGGCTCTCGTGCTGTCCCGACCCCATCCTTGTCCCCAAGTGCACCTTCCTCCAGCCTCCAGGGGGAGCGCTAAAGACGACGCTTGCTGGTTTCCAGAAAGGTTTGTACACATAGTGTAGGATTCGCCTGTTCATTGCAATTGAGCCCAGGAGTAGGATGAAGTAGCCACCAGATGCTGATCTAATGTCAGTCTGTTTTTCACATCTCCAATGGTTAAAGTTAGGATATGGCATGGGTAAGCTGATCTTACATCTGTGCTTAAGGACAGCTTCTTGTCTTGTCTGTCTGAAGGGGTCACAGCTCTGGATATTTGCCCAGAGAGAGGGATCCTGCTGGCAGGCTCAGAGGACGGGAAGGTGATTGCCTGGGACCTCAATGATCTAGAGGTCATCCAAACCTTAGTGGGACACACAGGTGAGGGCGAAGGTGTGTGTGTGTGTGTATTTCTAAGGAAAGGTATTTGAGTTTGTAATTAATCACTGTCAAGCGTATCCACATTCTGCTCTTCAGCTAAGGTGCTATCAGTGAGAGTGATTGACAGCGGCACTCACTGTCTCTCATTGGCTGCTGACGGGAGTCTGAGGAAGTGGAGCCTGCTGAGTGGCAGGCAGCTGTACTGTACCCAGGAGGCGGTGTCCATTAACTCCTTACCTTCCACCACACACATCCATGTGTCTGAGGAGAGGGCGCTTGTCTTCACTCACTCTGGAGGCCAGGTATGACATACATGTGAAGGGGTTAATTGTATTCTATCGAATACATTTTCTTTGAGGAGTTTTCCTTCAAATGCATATTTTCAATCATTTTGTTAACCAACCTTTTTATATTTACAGTATGTACTCACAAAAAGATATTATCATCAGTAACGCTTCTGCTTTACCTGCAGGGGAAAGTATGGCATCTTAACACAACAGAACTACTCTTCCAAGTCAAAGATACCGGTGTCTCCATTATTCTTGGATTTTTGAATGGAATGGTCGTCTCCCTCTCAGACGGAGGACTTGTCACATTTTCCCACCCATCTGCCGAGGACAAGACAGCGCAGATACATTTGGAAAAATCTTCACATAGTTTGACGCTGACGGCAACCCTTACACTGCAAAGAAATGGCCGACTACTTATAGCATCCAAGGAGGGCTTTCTCTATCAGGTACAGATTGTCGAAACATGTCCTGGAGGAGGATGATTCAATTTCCTATTAGATAGACTGTATTTCTGATTTTAATGGCATAATTGGTTTCTCATCGCATTCTGTTCGACCATCTGTCATTTGTAGGTTTCCAGCACGGTACAGGGCAGACAGTCACAGTGGACTCTGAGACAGACAGTCACAGAGCTTCCAGTCTGTGCAACCTTCCTCTCCGCCTCAGATGACGAAAGGATACTTTTGGCAGGTAGCAGTACTACAGTACAGGAGGACCTTAGGAGGAACCCCATGAATGGCATTGACACGATGTAGCCTACCTCTGTGTCTCTATGGTTCAGGGGGTTGGAGTAGAGTTTCATTCCCATATGGGCCACATACAGTGCATTCGGTAAGTATTCAGACCCCTTTACTTTTTCCACATTTTGATACAATACAGCCTTATTCTAAAATGGATTTAAATATTTTTTTCCCCTCATCGATCTATACACAATACACCATAATGACAAAACAAAAACAGTTTTTGTAAATGTTTGTAAATGTGTGGCTGTGTACTTAGGGTCGTTGTCCTGTTGAAAGGTGAACCTCCACCCCAGCCTGAGATCCTAAACACTCTGGAGAAGGTTTCCATCGAGGATCTCTCTGTACTTTGCTCCATTCATCTTTCCCTTGATCATGACTAGTCTCCCAGTCCCTGCTGCTGAAAAACTTCCCCACAACATGATGCTGCCACCACCATGCTTCACCGTAGGGATGGTGCCAGGTTTCCTCCAGACATGACACTGGGTATTCAGGCCGAAGAGTTCAATCTTGGTTTCATCAGACCAGAGAATATTGTTTCTCATGGTCAGTGTCCTTTAGGTGCTTTTTGGCAAACGTGCCTTTCACTGAGGAGTGGCTTCTGTCTGGCCACTCTACCATAAAGGCCTGATTGGTGGAGTGTTGCAGAGATGGTTGTCCTTCTGAAAGGTTCTCCCATTTCCACAGAGGAACTCAGGAGCTCTTTCAGATTGATCATCAGGTTCTTGGTCATCTCACTGACCAAGGCCCTTTCTCCCCCGATTGCTCAGTTTGGCTGGGCAGACAGCTCTAGGAAGAGTCTTGGTGGTTCCAAGCTTCTTCCAATTAAGAATGATGGAGGTCGCTGTGTTCTTGTGGACCCTTCAAAGCTGCAGACATGTTTGGGTACCCTTCCCAAGACCTGCGCCTTGACACAATCCTGTCTCGGAGCTCTACGGACAATTCCTTCGACCTCATGGCTTGGTTTTTGCTCTGACATGCACTGTCAGCTGTGGGATCTTATATAGACAGGTGTGTGCCTTTCCAAGTCATGTCCAATTAATTTAATTTACCACAAGTGGACTCCAATCAAGTTGTAGAAACGTCTCAAGGATGATTAATGGAAACAGGATGCACTTGAGCTCAATTTCGAGTCTCATAGCAAAAGGTCTGAATACTTATGTAAATAAGGTATTTCTGTTTTTTTATAAATCAGCAAAAATGTCTAAAAACCCGTTTTTGTTTTGTCATTATGGGGTGTTGTGTGTAGATTGATGAGGAAAAAAACAGATTTAATCCATTTTAGATTAAGGCTGTAACATAACAACATGTGGAAAAAGTCCTTTGGTTTGAATACTCTCCGAGTGCACTGTATAGCCTGGTCCTAGATCAGTTCATGTTGTCTTGATGACTTCTTGACTATAGGAATTAGCAAGACCGCACAAACAGATCTGGGACCAGGCTAGGCCACATATACTGAATATGCTAACTGGAAAAGTGTCTGGCAAAAGACTATTATATACAGTAATATTCATATCATTACAGGCTGTGAGAGGACACTGGTCCTTTTCCATAGAGAGTCAGACTGTGTCCAGAGCTTCCTGGATCTGCACCACGAGGACACGGTGTTGTGTGCCTGTGTGTCAAGCGACAGCAGAGTGGTCATCTCGGGCTCTGAGGACCAGACTATACGGGTCAGTATTGGTTAATTGGTACCCATGAAAATGATGCACTTGTATACAACTTGTTTCTAGACTGTTCTGTAGTTATTGATTATTACTGATAATAGATGGCATTGATATAGATGGCAATATAGAGGATATAGATGGCAAGTCACATACTGGGCTTATTCAAAGAAGTCACTTGTTCTCAATGACGAACTTTGATCCAAATGTCTTATCTTGATCCCAGATCTGTTTGTGTGTTTTTGCCAACTACCATTGTTATTGGTATAGCTACAACTTTGATGAAACATCCCTAGATAATGTGGCCTTGTGATATCCTACGTTTCTAAATTGTGCCCCAAATATACACTGAGTGTATTGAGTTGCACTGCCAATGCTTCCCACAGTTGTGTGAAGTTAGCTGGATGTCTTTGGATGGTGGATCATTCGTGATACACATGGGAAACTGTTGAACATGAAAAACACAGTAGCGTTGCAGTTCTTGACACGAACCGGTGCTCCCGGCACCTACTAGTTGGCAAGACAGCACAAACAGATCTGGGACCAGGCTAACATTGATCCACTCTGCTTTTTACAGGTGTGGTCTATGACCACGGGAAACCTCCTTGACTGTTTCCTTGGCATGGATGCCCCTGTCACCACTCTGGCTCTGAATGAGGGCACTGTCGTCTCCGCCTCCTCCTCAGCCTACTACCTGAAGCTGTGGCATCTGCCCTCACCCAACAACCCTCAGCAGAGACCCAATTGCTGCATTCCAGCCGGGTGCCCTCAGGTTGCCCTCACTAAAGATGGCGACACGGTATACTATGTTAGAAACGTAGGCCAGAAAGAAGTGATTACATGGAATTGTCACACAGGTAAAAATACATATGTGCACCTTATGTTTGGGTGAAAAATATGACCTACTTGAAAATTGTCAAAGCAAAAGTTCATAGGGATATACAGTGGGGAGAACAAGTATTTGATACACTGACGATTTTTGTAGGTTTTCCTACTTACAAAGCATGTAGAGGTCTGTAATTTTTATCATAGGTACACTTCAACTGTGAGAGACGGAATCTAAAACAAAAATCCGGAAATCACATTGTATGATTTTTAAGTAATTCATTTGCATTTTATTGCATGACATAAGTATTTGATACATCAGAAAAGCGGAACTTAATATTTGGTACAGAAACCTTTGTTTGCAATTACAGAGATCATACGTTTCCTGTAGTTCTTGACCAGGTTTGCAGACACTGCAGCAGGGATTTTGGCCCACTCCTCCATACAGACCTTCTCCAGATCCTTCAGGTTTCGGGGCTGTCGCTGGGCAATACGGACTTTCAGCTCCCTCCAAAGATTTTCTATTGGGTTCAGGTCTGGAGACTGGCTAGGCCACTCCAGGACCTTGAGATGCTTCTTACGGAGCCACTCCTTAGTTGCCCTGGCTGTGTGTTTTGGGTCGTTGTCATGCTGGAAGACCCAGCCACGACCCATCTTGAAGGCTCTTACTGAGGGAAGGAGGTTGTTGGCCAAGATCTCGCGATACATGGCCCCATCCATCCTCGTCTCAATATGGTGCAGTCGTCCTGTCCCCTTTGCAGAAAAGCATCCACAAAGAACGATGTTTCCACCTCCATGCTTCACGGTTGGGATAGTGTTCTGGGGTTGTACTCATCCTTCTTCTTCCTCCAAACACGGCGAGTGGAGTTTAGACCAAAAAGCTCTATTTTTGTCTCATCAGACCACATGACCTTCTCCCATTCCTCCTCTGGATCATCCAGATGGTCATTGGCAAACTTCAGACGGACCTGGACATGAGCTGGCTTGAGCAGGGGGACCTTGCGTGCGTTGCAGGATTTTAATCCATGACGGCGTAATGTGTTACTAATGGTTTTCTTTGAAACTGTGGTCCCAGCTCTGTTCAGGTCATTGACCAGGTCCTGCCGTGTAGTTCTGGGCTGATCCCTCACCTTCCTTATGACCATTGATGCCCCAAGAGGTGAGATCTTGCATGGAGCCCCAGACCGAGGGTGATTGACCGTCATCTTGAACTTCTTCCATTTTCTAATAATTGCGCAAACAGTTGTTGCCTTCTCACCAAGCTGCTTGCCTATTGTCCTGTAGCCCATCCCATCCTTGTGCAGGTCTACAATTTTATCCCTGATGTCCTTACACAGCTCTCTGGTCTTGGCCATTGTGGAGGGGTTGGAGTCTGTTTGATTGAGTGTTTGGACAGATGTCTTTTATACAGGTAACGAGTTCAAACAGGTGCAGTTAATACAGGTAATGAGTGGAGAACAGGAGGGCTTCTTAAAGAAAAACTAACAGGTCTGTGAGAGCCGGAATTCTTACTGGTTGGTAGGTGATCAAATATTTATGTCATGCAAGAAAATGCAAATTAATTACTTAAAAATCATACAATGTGATTTTTTGGATTTTTGTTTTAGATTCCGTCTCTCACAGTTGAAGTGTACCTATGATTGGCCTCCCGGGTTGCGCAGTGGTTAAGGGCGCTGTACTGCAGCACCAGCTGTGCCACCAGAGACTCTGGGTTCGCGCCCAGACTCTATCGTAACCGGCCGCGACCGGGAGGTCCGTGGGGCGACGCACAATTGGCCTAGCGTCGTCCGGTTTAGGGAGGGTTTGGCTGGTAGGGATATCCTTGTCTCATCGCGCACTAGCGACTCCTGTGGCGGGCCAGGTGCAGTGCATGCTAACCAAGGTTGCCAGGTGCACGGTTGGTGCGACACATTGGTGCGGCTGGCTTCCGGGTTGGATGCGCGCTGTGTTAAGAAGCAGTGCGGCTTGGTTGGGTTGTGTATCGGAGGACGCATGACTTTCAACCTTCGTCTCTCCCGAGCCCGTACGGGAGTTGTAGCGATGAGAAAAGATAGTAGCTACTAACAATTGGATACCACGAAATTGGGGAGAAAAAGGGGTAAAAAAAAGAAAAGAAAAGCAAGAAGTGTACCTATGATAAAAAATACATGCTTTGTTAGTAGGAAAACCTGCAGAATCAGCAGTGTATCAAATACTTGTTCTCCCCACTGTACTTATCATAGAGAAAGAATAAGAAATAATGTTACAAATGTGAGTGTATAATGTGAACCTAGAGGGGCTAACGAACATGTCTCATTGTATGTTTTCAATATCCACATGCAACATGGAGAATATTTGCTTGTATTTGACAATGGGGGCCTGTTAAAGAGAATCTCTCTCCTGTTTGTCTCAGGCTCTTCCACTGACACCATGGCCGTCTCTGCTGAGGTGTGTTGCCTAGAGCTGGCCCAGAACAAGAAACTCCTCTTCTGTGGCCTCACGACTGGCACGGTCCTCATCTACCCCCTAGCCTTCCCCAAAGAGACCCTGTGCATCCCACCTCCTGAGACCCTGCCCACGGTGCGCTGCATGGCCATTGGCGGCCAGGAGAAGCACATGGCCGTGGCCTACGAGGACTCAGTGTGTCTGTTTGAGATCACGGCCAGGGACAGTTTCCCCAGCGTGGAGGGGCCCTCCGCGAGGTTTGCCCTCTCCCTGCTCCACTCGCCCGTCTCCTCCATGGCCCTGCTCCCAGACTGTAGGCTGCTGTACGGAACGGCCTGCGGGGAGGTCTGTAGCATAATTTGCTGACGTTACCCATAATGCTCTGTAGGCCTACACGATATTTCGTTTTAACTTAGTAAAGATGTTGCTGAAGCTAGCATTGTGTCCTGTCTCCTTATTAATATAAGGTCACCATGTACGACTTCAAGTCCGCCTCAACCGCCACCCTGGATGGCCACCGCAGCAGGGTCAACTGCGTGACGACCAGCAACTGGGGGACGCACGCCCTGGTGGGCTCAGAGGACGCCGTGCAGAGGCTGTGGGGGCTGACCCCCCTGGTGCTGGATCACACCATGGAGTTCAAGGTCAGGTTAAAGGTCAACGGTCTAGTCAGGGAGAATCTATTTTTCAGACACACCTCAGATTGACTCATTGACATAAATGTGTTTGGACCTTTTGAAATACAGGGGTTCTTGTTTGAAGGGGTTCTCTGTGCAGCGTTCTCTGAGAGTGACAAGCACGTCTTCACTGGCTCACAGGATAGAACTATTAAAGTCTGGGATGTTGCTAGTGGTATGTGCTCACTTCATTTCTCCATTTGAGTTTTTTTATTTTATTTTACATTGTTTGTTTACTACTATTAGAAATAAATGTTGCTCGCTACTATTTCAAACCATATATCATTCCCATATTGGTATACACAAATGAACACTACATATTGTGTATCATTTTTTTTTGTCCCAGGGAGTCTGTTATTCGTCCAGTATGTCTACGCTCCTGTCACCAAAATGTTGACCTACAGGAATGGCTTTGTGGCAATCTCTCAGCTGGGCTACGTCATCAAGGAAGGATTCCGCTGTCCGGATGGCGTCTGTCCGGAATATAACCCACTCCGGAACGTCAACGCACACTACAGGGTCACGTCCCGGCAGAAGAGTGCAGACAGCCCTCACAGCGTCATCACAGAGATCCCTGAGTACAATCCCGCTCAGTTTAACTTCATGGCCCTGATGCTCAAGAGCAAACCCTCTCACTCATGCCAACTGTTGTAAGGAAACTGACATAACATTACAGACATAGTGTCAATTGTAGAGATCTAGTGTCATATACGGTCCTAAGGTGTGCTGCTACTGTATACAGTAAGTTGACTTCAGTTTCTCACACTGAATTATATGAAAATAGGGGCTATGTCTGTCAGCTCAATTCTCTTGCTTTAAATCAGCTATGCACATTACTTATTATAAAACATTCTGTGAAATGTAGGAATTTGTGTTAGCACATGTTCATCACATGACACGTAGAGATGACAAATATACAAACTGTTACAAAATGCCGTGATTATGTATAAAAGCATCAATATGCAGAACATTTAAGGGCTAGTTGCTGTACAAAGCACACATGTACACTGAGTATACAAAACATTAGGAACACCTGCTCCTTCCATGACATAGCCTGACCAGGTTAATCCAGGTGAAAGCTATGATTCCTTATTGATGTCACTTGCTAAATCCACTTGTCATGGAAATTACCACCAGGGACTCAGTCAAACATTAAATTACTCATTATTATCAGTAAACTGGAGAGGTTCCAACCAACTTAATGCACAATAGTACACGTTGTTCGGGAGATCTGCCGGGGCAGTCCCGTTAGTTCTCTTATAGTTGTATTTGCATGATTTAGCTTATTCATAATTAATTAATCATTAATGTTTGGTTCATGCATGTGACCAACCAATACCTCACAAGGCTTCTTCTCGCCAAGCTAAGACCTTGAAACCGAGATACCCTTTTCAGTTCTCAAAGCAATGTTCTGGGCATACTGCCAAATTGCTTATACTGATTGTGAGGATACCTCCCAGGCGCGATCAATCCGTCAAATTGGTTCTTAGAAAAGCACAAACCATAAACTGTTCCTTCACACACTTACATCAGTGTAGATGAAGGGGAGGAGAGAGGTTATATAAGGATTTTTAAGCCTTGAGACAATTGAGACATGGATTGTGTATGTGTGCCATTGAGGGTGAATGGGCAAAACAAAAGATTGTCTTGCCTTTGAACGGGGTATGGAAGTAGGTGCCAAGCTCACTTGTGTGAGGGGATCAAGAACTGCAACGTTTCCTGTGTGTATCGAGAATGGTCCACCACCCAAAGGACATCCAGCCAATTTGACACAACTGTGGGAAGCATTGGAGTAAACATGGGCCATTCCATGTGGAACGCTTTCGACACCTTGTAGAGTCCATGCCTCGACAAATTGAGGCTGTTCTGAGGGCAAAAGGGGGTGTGTCTCAATATTAGGTGTTCCTAATGTTTTTTACACTCTGTGTAGAAATGTTCATATTTTGTAGAATGATAAAATAAAATATTCTGACATTTCCTGTTGTTGGAAATCATATATAAAATAGTTATTGTCTTTGCCTTCCGGCGCTCTCTTGAACAATCTTTTGACATTAAAGTACAGAGATTCACAGTGCGTACAGACTACTTCTGTTCAAAGTTGTTGCTAAACAACTCCAATGGACCAAGAGGAGGGCCCTCTCATTTATTATTGAAGTCCCAGGAAGCAGGGCACCAAACATTGCTGTCTAGTCTTTCTCTAGTGAAGGAAGGCTCTCTTCCACCATCTTGTTTTCCCCTCTGTTGGACCTTTATACACGGCTTGCAAGAAAAAGACACAAAAACTTGGTACATGATGAGAAATAAGGTTGGGCATTCTACAAACATGCCGTACAATCACTCATATTTTCAAGTCCTTTTGAAAGCACCGTCTTTCTGTTTATTTAGAGAGCATTGCCTTTCTTTTTTTGTATAGACAATTTCCCCCCCAAAAATTAATCTTTAACATAACCAACATATTACACAAAAAAAAACACACACATGCAAAACACAAATACATATTTAAATGATATGCTTTTTCATGGTCATGATTATTTCAAGTGTCCTTAAAGAAACACAAGACTCGTTCCCGAGTCTGTGTTATTTTTCTCCAGCCTCTTTGCTAACACGATCTCATGCAACGTTTTAATCAACATGTTCATCCACGCCGTGAACACTAGCTCTTTAGAGCTTTTCCAATGTCAAGCATTGCCTTCCTGTTCTCTGTGACTTGTGTAGCTTCCTATGGGCTTCTGCTTGTTCTCAACTGAACTTATATCTTGAAATGTGATTAAATATATTATTGGAGAGCTAATCTAATTGTGTTTTTTTTTTATGGCCCCTCTGCAGCTGACAATTTACTAAAAATCTACATGGTATAATTGTATATTTGTATGTGCCATCTTCTTACTGGTCCTGCATACAGTTGATTCCTAATGACTTGAAAATTACATTTGTTGCCTTAACTGGGGCATAAAGACATCCAGAGTAAAAACAAATATATTTAATTTGGGACTGCTATTTCACTCGAAAGGGATTTGCACTTGTCTGATCTGCACTTCTCCGGGATTGACTATGTTTAGAATATCCAGCCAAGCAAACTAAACATGTTTTTCCCCAATCGAATTCAAATGTGAACTACTGAGCCATGTCTTACCTCTAAACATAGCAGACTCACGGTAATCCCCCCCATTAAGAAGAGGTTCTGTGTCCCCCACCACACAACCTTATCCAGGCAGCCAGCGGTGTACACGCTCGCCCCTGTCGAACTCCGCTCCATACTCTGGGCCTCATAGCCACACATGGTGTTGAACACTGTCTGTGGAAATACCGTGGATATAACATTCCGGAGCATGACTGTTGGGTGCGCAGGATTTTGTTCCGGCCTGGCTCTAAAACCCCTGATTCTGATACAAAGCCAACTCATGAATTATAGTGAATAAACTTGATTTAAACATTTCCAGGTTTAGATTGAGTTGCTTCACTGCAGTTCTGTCATTCTGTTCTATGATAGTAGGTTGTGCTAAATTGCTCTTGGATTCTGCTAATACAGGAAGTATTTCAGCAGTCCGCTGTCCACTGTTCTGTCAGTATGCAGTGCGTAGTGTTGTGGTCTATTTCTTCTCATTTCATTTTCATAGCAAAGGTTGTTCCCAAAGGTCATTTATATACTGTCATTCTTTAGTAATTAGTACATTATTAATGATTCATGTGATGCCCCTCTCCCCATTTAACGATCATGTTATAATATAGTCATATTTTCATTAATCAGACTCTTTCATCCGAACACACCAATACACAAATACTCTGTATATGAGGCCCATAACGAAATCAAATCCACAATTCTAGTAATTCTATTTATATGGCCAGCACCATGCTCCAACCAACTGAACCAGTGTAATTAACCTGTTTCAGAACAAAGTCAATAACATGTTTTCAAGTCCAAATCATCCCGATTGCCTTTTCATCAACTTTTCAGTCCTCTCCAAAACCTGAAAGAACACCAGAAAACATCTCAGTTATCTCTGATACCTACAAGCAAATTAGTTTAATTTTGGTGAAACCTTTATTCTAAAATGGTGGCATGCAGAGAATTCAATTCTGCTTTGGCTTTGCATGGGATGCAATTCTCAGCAAAATACCGGCTTTCAGGGTCCTAACATTACCTTGTCAGTGAATAGGAAAACAAGCCCTGCAGCTGCAATCTGCAGGAGGATTGCCAGCCAATATCCCTAAAAACTGACAACAGAAATGATTTTTCAACCTTGTAGTAGGCTAGGACGGTTGCAAGACATGATGGTATTACTTACTTTCTGCAATCACCATAAAGAGAACTACAGTGTTGAGATAATTACAGGTACTACTATTTACCATAATCTATCTATGGCTTTCCAATATACAGAAAGCAATATTGTACGTATGGCTAAGTCACAGTGATATTGTAAACAATGGTAACAAGCAAGGAGCTCAGCTACTGTCTTCAGTAGGCAGCTTCGATTGTGTCATGCCCTGACATTAGAGATCCTTTTTATTCTCTATTTTGGTTAGGTCAGGGTGTGATAAGGGTGGGTAGTCTAGTTTTTTCATTTCTATGTTGGCCTGGTATGGTTCCCAAGCAGCTGTCTATCGTTGTCTCTGATTGGGGATATTTAGGCAGCTTTTTCCCACAGTTTTTTTGTGGGATCTTGTTTTTGTGTAGCTGCCTGTGAGCAGCCCAGAACGTCCCGTTTCATTTTCCTCTGTATTGTTTTTGGTGAGTTTCATATTTATTAAACATGTGGAACTCTTAAGTACGCTGTGCCTTGGTCCATTCAGATGAACGTGACAGATTGTGCAATGATCCAAAACACCCAAAGAAGGTGAATCTATGATGATGATCATGAATCTATGAACAATGATGATCAGCAAGATTGCTGGGTCAGTCGTCAGTGTCCACATCTTTGGCAAAACACACACACCTAATTAATAGTCGCCCATCATTGAGTTTATTTTGCCATTGAAAATTTAATTTCACTACCTATTATTTAGACTGATGCCTGACTTTTCTCTTTGGCAACCTTGGCATAGATTCCTACTGCTATAAGAACAGCACTGGATGCCTGGGAAAAGGAATGTTAAAATCATTGTCATTTGTACAGCATGCAGTTATGTTCACAAACTTGTATTACAGTATGTCCATTATAGCCCCACTAGGGGCATGTGACTGATGAAAGTAATCATTTAGAATAGCCAATCATTTTGAATTCCGTGTAGGTGGGCTGTCATTCGCAGAATAATCAATAAACACATCAGGCTTGTTGTTATATTTTGTCATCATATGTTAATGCAGTGGTCACCAACCGGCCGATCGCGATCGAGGCAAGGTTTTCGAGGCATTCCTTGTGGATCATCGAACATTTCTGTACAAAAGCCAATGATAAAAGCCTGCACTCTTTTTTTGTATTTGTGTTGACCTCTTGACACTAAGTGCACTTGATTCAGAAGCCATACGCACCGGGTAAGTGTTCCCTTTTTTAACCATTTCACTTATCTGAAATGACAAACTCCGCCTACCCTGCCGACCGGGAGATCTGTGGCTAAATCGAGTGCGCATACTGCCCTGGCCAATCGGATAGCTGAAATCACCGTGCCTACTGTGATTTCAAGACCCCCGCCAAAGCAAAGTTTGATACCAGCCTGTGTAAAACCATTTAAAGTTGCCAATAGGCACTGGATTTTATTTGATTAACTAGGCAAGTTCAATGACGGCCTACTTGTAAAGCCCCCCGGCCAATCCCTCCCCTAATTGACGTCATATAACCTGTATTCCTCCTATTTGTTTCCTAACCCGGACTACACTGGGCCAATTGTGTGCCGCCCTATGGGACTCCCGATCACGGCCGGTTGTAACACAGCCCGGGATCAAACCTGGGTCTGTAGTGACGCCTCTGGTAGACCGCTGCGCTACTCGGGAGGCGTAAGTGTACCGTCCCCTAAACGTAACAATTTGTGTGAATGCAAAACTGACCTTAGATCATTGTCTAAGGGCAACTTCATTACACTCCTGGAGGGATCACTAAGAATGCGCGTACACTGACACCTGCTGGGTATCCTAATACATTCCACACAGCGACACATTATTCCCGTTAGAAATATAGACAAATTATAGGCACACACCCATATAGGCTGTTTTACCTATTGAAATTAATACAGTGTAGCAGATAAACATCTGTTGCAATTTGGCACTGTACAACTTCAGATAATTATAATCTGTATTCCTATTGGTTTATTTCTAGCCAGTCGTGATCCTTGACCATTCCCTCTCCACCGCCAAATGACGCACAGAGGGACTCTCCAGCAAAACGGATTAAGGAGACGAAACCTGTCCCGTCAGCGGATTTGAACTGCGCGAGGACTCAGATTTCCACAGGGAAAATATAGTTTATTTATATGTTTATTTTTAGAATTTGGCCTTAAGAAACTCCGAACTCTGTAACCCGTCACCATGGGTATCTCAGAAGTACTTAACAAACTTCGAGATCGCGCAGATAAATTTCTAAATGAGAAAAACATGGTTACAGATTTCCTTGGAAAACTGGAGGAGAAAACGGGAATCAAGAAAAAAATTATTGCCCTAGGTATGTAATTTTTGTGTAGCCTACTCGGAGGACAAATTTGTTGTCATGTTAATTTGATGTAGATGTTTAAATACCATTATGTCAAAGATGGATTCCTGTAGGCTATTGATTCATTGGAAGCCTACATTCGTCGAATGCGCAGCACACTTGTAGTCCTTGCTGTGAACACGAACTGCAGCCAATTGGAATGCCTATAAGTAGGTTATGCTATGGCGCACAGTTTGGTATTGACCAACAGGTGTGTTTCTTTAGAGCACACTCTTCAGATGTACCTCTACCTACATTGTATACATTATAAATATTAGATCTACCAATAATATTGTAATGAAAGATTATTTCCATTAGATTTTTAGGAACATACATATTTGAATGGTGCAGTATTATAATTGAAAATACTACTGCTATTACTGTATGTAAACAAAAAACAACCACACTTCCTTCAGATACTTCACTGTCACAAATCCAACCACAGTTCCATGTCTTGGTAGTTTCAGACTGTCCGTTATGTTGAATAATTCATTGTCACCCTCCAGAGGACTTTGGCAAGGCATGGGCCAGGAGTGCGTCCATGCCAGTGGGTTGCACTTACTGTAATACTGTTCCATGTCACATGTTGGTATTAGCCCTAGACAGCACCACCATAGGGAGCCATGTGCCCTTGTGCCATGGGTTCAGTTGTGATGATGTAATTACCCGTGCCTGGTGCCCAATGATACCCACATACTTCCATGAACCCACAATTGCTTCCAGCAAATTCTCAATACTGCTTTATTCAACAAGGAATGAATGCACAAGCATGCACGAGACTAAAAAGTTGTCTCTGGATGTAGAGCTTAACAAGGAATCAACAATGCCATAGAACAACTGTAGTCACCTGTAGACCTAAATATGAGAGTAGGCCGATGTAAGTATATCATCACTGGCAAACACATCCTTTTGTAGATTGGACAATTCTCAAGTTCTAATTTCTTAAATGTTTCTTCTGCAGCTGTTACCAGACATTCTCTCTCTCTCTCTCTCTCTCTCTCTCTATTTAAAAAAAATGTATTTCCCCAGAATTATGAAATCAGTTTTGTGTTGCAACCAAGACAATTATGCATTTTGCATGACATTCTAAAGTTCTGTAAATCCTTCACTATCAATAGCAGCATTTGAGACTCCTCTCACAATTTCCCTAAGACTACATACATTCTCATGAAGTAGCAGTGCACTGCTTGATTAGCATCTTTGTGCAGTATAACGCTTGACCTCTCGTCATGTGTCTTGTGTTATCGACAGGTGCAGTGTCTCTGACGGGACTGTATTTGGTATACGGCTATGGAGCCTCCCTCCTCTGTAACATGATTGGATTTGTGTATCCTGCATATTACTCGTAAGAACAGTAGCAAACTAGCTTTAAAGTTACATGTTTTAAGCTAGACCATTTATGTGTTGCCATTTTACGTTATGTAGTACCTTACCTCAATTAGGGCTATGTAATGTCGGGTACTGTTTCCACTCTTCCATGTAGAATCAAAGCCATTGAGAGCACAAACAAAGAAGATGACACAAAATGGCTGACCTATTGGGTCGTCTACGGAATCTTCAGTTTGGCGGAATTCTTCTCTGACATCTTCCTCTACTGGTTTCCTTTCTACTATGCTTTCAAGGTAAGGTGATAATCAGATGTGTATCACACAGACAGACTCTATTCTAAGCAAACTAAAAACTGCTTCAACTCACTCATTGTGACCAACCACTGACCTTACAGTTACAATATAATTCAAAATCACTATAGGCTATGGAATACAGCCGCATATAACACTTAGTAAGCAATTAATAAGCTTGCTATACATAAACATTCATAAGTACATGTCAATAAATTTGTGGTATGCTGTGAAATACCTGTGATCAAACACCTGTATTTATGCTTTATTTTGGCTCATGGAGGTGTCATGCTTTGCTTATGTGGTTACGGTAGTACTGTATGTGCTGCCCTTCAACATGTGTCAATCATGTTCTTGTTTTTTTCCCACGCTCTTTGCCAGTGCCTGTTCTTGTTGTGGTGCATGGCCCCCGTCACGTGGAACGGCTCTCAGATTCTGTACAACCGGGTGGTGCGGCCCTTCTTCCTCAAGCACGAGGCCACCGTGGACAGCATGGTCAATGACCTCAGCGGGAAGGCCATGAATGCAGCCGAGTCCGTCACCAGAGAAGGTACAGAGGCCCCTGACGGCCCAGTCTAGAAACAGCTAGCTCCTAGCCCCAATGCATTTCATGTACACCTTAAAGTGAAGTATTATCTTATTTTCGACTTCCCTAGGGTGTTGTCATTTCCTCCAAACTGTTTTAAAATATGTTAGTAGGTTATTTACCAGTGTCCAAAATCTCCTTGTAAGCATGTTTGGAGAATGTACGGTGCATTCGGAAAGTATTCAAACCCCTTCCCCTTTTCCACATTATGCTACATCTCACCCTTATTCTAAAATTGATTAAATAAATAAAAATCCTAATTGATCTACACACAATACCCTATAATGACAAATTGAAAACAAGTTTTTGCAAATTATCTTTTTTTTTATTTTTTATTTTTTTTACATAAATACCTTATTTACATAAGTATTCAGACCCTTTGCTATGAGACTTGAAATTAAACTCAGGTGCATCCTGTTTTCATTGATCATCCTTGAGATGTTTCTACAACTTGTTTGGAGTCTACCTGTGGTAAATTCAATTGATTGGACATGATTTGGAAAGCCACACACCTGTCTATATAAGGTCTCACAGCTGACAGTGCATGTCAGATCAAAAACCAAGCCATGAGGTCGAAGGAATTGTCCGTAGAGTTCTGAGACAGGATTGTGTCGAGGCACAGCTCTGGGGAAGGGTACCCAAACATGTCTGCAGCTTTGAAGGGTCCACAAGAACACAGTGGCCTCCATCATTCTTAAATGGAAGAAGTTTGCAATCACCAAGACTCTTCCTAGAGCTGGCCACCCGGCCAAACTGAGCACTCAGGCGAGAACGGCCTTGGTCAGGGAGGTGACCAAGAACTCAATGTTTATTCTGACAGAACTCCAGAGTGGAGATGGGAGAACCTTCCAGAAGGACAGCCATTTCTGCAGCACTCCACTAATCAGGCCTTTATGGTAGAGTGGCCAGACAGAAGCCACTCCTCAGTAAAATGCACATGACAGCCCACTTGGAGTTTGCCAAAAGGCACCTAAAGAACTTTCAGACCATGAGAAACAAGATTCTCTTGTCTGATGAAACCAAGATTGAACTCCTGACACCATCCCTACAGTGAAGCGTGCTGGTGGCAGCATCATTCTGTGGGGATGTTTTTCAGCGGCAGGGAGTGGGAGATTAGTCAGGATCGAGGGAAAGATTAATGGAGCAAAGTACAGAGAGATGCTTAATGCTTAGCGTCATACCCAAGAAGACTTGAGGCTGTAATCGCTGCAAAAGGTGCTTCAACAAAGTACTGAGTAAAGGGTCTGAATACTTATGATAAATGTGATATTTCATTTTCTTATTTTGAATACATTTGCAAACATTTCTAAAAACCTGTTTTTGCTTTGTCATTATGGTGTTTTTATTGTGTGTAGATTTATGAGGGAAAAAAAGAGGGAAAAAAACTATTGTATACATTTCTGAATAAGACTAACGTAACAAATGTGGAAGAATTCAAGTGGCCTGAATACTTTTCAAATGCACTGTAGCAATCGATGCCAGTGGAAACGGATTATATCATTTTGCGGTCAGTACATTCAAAAGCATGCCCAATAAATGTTGTACCTGATTTAGCTATATAGCTAATTTCCCTCTGAAGTCCCTAAATGGCTTGCTATTTCACAGTATAAATCCTATTAGAGAGCTGTGTGTAACACTGCACCCATATAGATGCGGTAAAGAGGTCAATGGAGTGCAGGCCGTGGGGGATAGAAGAAGGACGCCGTGTTGGTGCAGATTCAGCCAATCTGATCTAACAAAGTGGATATTGGTCAAATCTGTCATGATTGATGCATTGTAACAGGCACACAATGCGATTACTAAAGTTCGATTAGGATATATTTCTCTGTTTTCGCTGCATACCATTTAGAAGTTGTCCCTTTTCAGGTTTAGAAGACGTGACTGCTAAATGCTTTCGCCTGTTCGTATAAGCTGGTAGCATAGCTAGCATACAGATATGGGTGGTGGTAGTCAGTCGTTTTTAACTAATGTAGTTGATTGGTGACGATGACATGGACATGTATTGGGGTTGACATCCATACAAACAATATACTCCGATTTTTACCTCAACGTAGTGTGAAATGTACATATAATCAATAGCCTAAATGTAGGCTAATTTTGCTGGGGCAATGAGGATATTCAGGATCTTTCCCCACACGTTTCCATGTCATTTCCATTGTTTTGGTTGAGTTCCTTTGAACTCTTTACTGTATCTATTGAGAAAACAACGATGATATATTTAATGTGCTGTTGGCTATGAGGTCACACCAGTGATGGATTTCATAAACTGGCAAATGGTCCAGCAGGGATTAATGATGTCAACTGAGGTCATAGACAGCTTATAAAAGGTAGACAGAAGGATGGCAGGAACCAGGTCAGCTGATATAGAGGTAGCTATTTTCAACCTGTGAAAGAATGCATACTTACTGTGAAAATAATGCAAAGTATTCAGAATAAACAAATTAGCCTAAATATTGCTATCCATTTAAGTTTCAGGAAAAACTGAGATACACTTGTGTGTGTGTGTGTGTGTGTCTGTTTGTGTGTGCACATGCATGTGTGTTTCAGCCTTGATTGTTTGTATACATCCTTTCCAACTGCTTTTGCAATTTCATGTGCACAGATCGCTTACTTGTTTCAGAAGCAACCTTCATATACCTTTGTTTGCATGGGGCCTGTCTCTTTCTCTCTTTCCTGTCTGCCCTCAGTCCTTCAATCACTGGTGAAAAACAAGACTATAGTACCCAGCGCATCAGGGGCCAAAGGCTTACCCAGCGCATCAGGGGCCAAAGGCTTACCCAGCACATCAGATGCATCAGGGGCCAAAGCCTTACTCAGCACATCAGAATCAGCTGTATGTAAAACAAACTCTTTATTTCTGTAACAAACTCTTTATCACTTGATTTCCTTTGCCATTAGTTAGTGCCTAACACTGCTCCAGCTAAGCTAATATAGTCTCACTATTAGCTTGTTTGCATGTTAGCTGTGTGTTGTTTCCCTAGAGTATGTGTTGTCTATATAGTGCCTTCCGAAATGATTCATACCCCTTGACTTATTCCACATTTTGTTGTGTAACAGCCTAAATTAAAAATGGATTAAATAGATTTTTCTTTCTAACCCATCTACACACACCCCATAATGACAAAGTGAAGACATGTTTTTAGACATTTTTGCAAATGTATAGAAAATGAAATACAGCGATATCTCATTTAATATACATTTAACATTTTAAACATTTAAGAGTGACAGAGTGACTTACAAAAGCAATTAGGGTTAAGTGTCTTGCTCAAGGGCACTTCGACAGATGTTTTACCTAGTCGGCTCAGGAATTTGAATCAGTGACCTTTCGTTTACTGGCCCAAAGCTCTTAACCTCAAGGCTACCTGCCGCCCCAATTCTTTATAGAAGCACCTTTGGCAGTGATTACAGCTGTGAGTCTTTCTGGGTATGTCTCCATAGCAGCGGGAAGATGTTTGGGAGTGCTGCACTTTTTTTTACCCGTGCTACAGACACCTATATCGGTGTGCTAACACAGGACTAGTAAAGGCCCAGAGCACTACTAATATATATATTTGTATTCTTTAAAAACATATATTTTTCAGGGGGTGCTGCAAAAACAACTTGGATGAGTAGGTGTGTCCAAACTTTTGACTGGTACTGCATGTCTCTAAGAGCTTTCCATACCTGGATTTTGCAACACTTGCCCATTATTATTTTTAAAAAATCATTCAAGCTCTGTCAAATCGGTTGTTGACCATTGCTAAACAACCATTTTCAGGTCTTGCCGTAGATTTTCAAGTAGATTTTAAGTCAAAACTGTAACTCGGCCACTCAGAAACATTCATTGATTTCATATGATTTGATTCCCTGTCTTATTGGTAAGAAACTCCAGTGTAGATTTGGCCTTGTGTTTTAGGTTATTGTCCTTTCCTTTCCCAGTGTATGTTGGAAGGCAGACTGAACCAGGTTGTCCTCTAGGATTTTGCCACAACTATGCTTGAAAATATGGAGAGTGCCCCAAACATAATACTTTGTATTCAGGACAAACAGTTAATTGCTTTGCCACATTTTTTGCAGCATTACTTTAGTGCCTTGTTGCAAACAGGATACATGCTTTTGAATATTTTTATTATGTACAGGCTTCCTTCTTTTTACTCTGTCAATTAGGTTAGTATTGTGGAAGAACTACAATGTTGTTGATCCATCCTCATGGTGAAATCCCTGAGCTGTTTCCTTCTTCTCCGGCAACTGAGTTAGGAAGGACACCTGTATCTTTGTAGTGACTGGGTGTATTGATACACCATCCAAAGTGTAATTAATAACTTCACCATGCTCAAAGGGATATTCAACAAAGGGGTTGAATACTTATTGACTCAAGACATTTCAGCTTTTCATTTTTTCTTATTTGTAAACATTTTGAGAAACATAATTCCACTTTGACATTATGGGGTATTGTGTGTAGGCCAGTGATGACAAAATCTAAATTTAATCAATTTTAAATTCAGGCTGTAACACAACATGTGGAACAAGTCAAGAGGTGTGAATAATTTCCGAAGGCACTGTAACCCCTGCTGTAGCCTCTAAGAAACCACTCCTTCATTCTAGTAGCTAGTATCAACTCTTAGTTTTAATATCTCATTTGATTGCTATTATTTGTCAGAAATAATTCAATGGTTTAATTGAACAACAGAAGACGACAACACAGTGTGATCGAAAGTGCCAACACTATTGAAATGCATGTCATCAAAATAGAATACAGATATGTATTTTATGGAGCATGTGTCAAGCCTCTAGTCCACACCGTGGACCACTATTTTCTCTCCTCTGGCTGGTAAATGTTGTTGGTGGGATCATTCCTAAACTGATACTCTGTACAGTCATGTGGAAGTTAATGGGTGCTAGCTAACTAATCCCACTCCACTGCAATCTGTAGACAATGGATACTGATAAAGCTGCCATTAGTTATTTTTCACGTAGTCACTTTCTGCAGGCTTGGAATCTGGGTCTATTGTTTAATTTTGGGAGTGTCTTGTTGGAGGAAATGCAGTAGAAAGCACAGCCTCAACACAAAATAAGCTTTCAAAATGTTTTGCCAGAGATTTTAGCACAGCAACAGATGGCAAAGTCTGTTTTCTCAAGAATGAAAACGAGGATGTAAGTCAGCAAATCCGACTTGTGAGAAGAACAAGTGGCTGGATTAAAGATTCTGCTAGGCTTCCCTCCTCAGGTTTAAAAACAAATCAAGGCCCACTACAGCAGGCATTACCTGAACTGTGAAAAGAGGTAGTCGACCATCAGCCAATTAGCCAATATTTCAATGATTCTAAATGTATGCTTCCCGCTGCTTTGTGCTTCCCTTTCGTCATATGGTTGTGAAGCTCTTTTGAAAGTAATTATTCCTCACTGTCTTGTCTGTTCCTGTTCCATGTCTATTCAGAAGATTATCAATGAGTTGATTTACACTGAACCCACTGTAGACTAATGGTAAGTGTCACACAGTCACACTGTGTGTGTATACAGTATCACTCACTGTATTCACCCGGTCAACCACAAGGTTTTGTGGGCAGTGGCTGAATCTGGTGGCACAGATTGCCATTTGCATTAACCAAGTGCTCTAA
The DNA here is from genome assembly GCF_057628025.1 of Oncorhynchus mykiss. NCBI lineage: Eukaryota > Metazoa > Chordata > Actinopteri > Salmoniformes > Salmonidae > Oncorhynchus > Oncorhynchus mykiss. The sequence continues at coordinate 58,665,949 of NC_143026.1, forward strand.
CCTCCTAAAGGAATAGTTCATTACTAAAGTTTGTCAGATGGTTTTAGACTTCCAAATTCGTCTCGCGTCGTATGAGTCCATGCCCCATGCCATTTGTTGTGTAGATCCAGCTAGGCCGTTTTCCCAAATGAATGAGAAAGATATGGGTACCATCTACTTCCTGTACACTCCCCTCCATATGTATTTGGACAGGGACGCAAACGTTGTACATTTCTTCAAGAATCAATGGGAAGATATTCATTTATAAGTCCAAAAATGTATGTAGCAACTGCAGATTGCCTCTTTATGTGAATTTGTCCAAATACTTATGACTTCCTCAACTGGGGAGTCATGTGAAACATTTGATCTCAAATCCAAAATGGTGGAGTTTAGAACCACATTTGAAACAGTATCTTCACTGTCCAAAAACATATGAAGGGGAGTGTATACTGTGCCCATATTTCTTTCATTTGCCTATATTTCTCATGTCATTTTGACATAACTACTTTGAGTGTCTTACATTTTATTTGGTGAACTATGAGCAACTACAAGTGAAATATGAGCAACTATGAGTGAACTTTGAGCAAGTGTATTTCATTATCTTTACAGACCAACAGGTAGAGGCATCCAACCAAGACAAGTCTCAGTGATGGTACTGATGACAGCAAACCAAACCATGCCAGATTCACAGGAAAGACTTTGGGTTTCCATGTTGAATTGCAAACTGCTGAACCACTAATACTTATGATTGGAAAACAATGACACAAGTCTGACAGAGATTGGGATACCATTACACAGACAGATAACGGGACATGAAAAAAACATAACCAAGGTAAAATTCTGCTTTATAATCGACCAAAACCATTGCAACTGAAAAACACTTCACATCCGCAAGGTTGTGGGTGGTTAGTTGAATGGTATGCAATGTCTGATATTTTGACCTTCTCATCACCTGATTAGAGTAACTGAATTTAAACTGGTCTTTGGTTTACAATCAATGCAGTGTCCTTGTCTGCAGGAGTGTGTGGGCTCAATGTTTCAACAATAGCCCACAGTGTTCTGGTCTTGGACTTCATTGCTTTAGTTTTCACCGTTGTTCTTTGTTTCTTTTTGGACATGTTTTTCTCTCTTTGTGTCTTGTAACAGTTTTGTATAGTCGGATCTAGGCCATATGAAAATGAAATTGACACATACCTCTACTGTAAGTTAGAAATGCATTGGGTCTTGGAATCCTAGTGATATTGTCCAATGGTAAATACTAGTACTGTGTATTTAACCAATCATTTAAGTTGAAGGAGAAAGGGTAATATATGGTACGTCATGAGTTAGGCAATTAAGTTATTTCAAAAACAGTCCTTTATTCCTTTTATTATACATGTACATATGTTGTACTCTCAAAAGGACGTAAAGTAAGTTGTACCTTGTGTATCAATAAAAGTGTCCTCTTCTTATTCAGTGTATTGCTTGTCATTATGATGATCACTGATTCTTTGGCATGGATCATAGGAACTAATGCTGCGTTCAAAGCAACTGGGAACTCTGAAAAATACGAGACAAATCATGACGTCAGTGATCTTCCGGTCGATGAGTCAGAGCTCTAAAAAGAATTGTGTGAATTGTTTGCTGTTAAAGACTGTGTGATAACCTCTATATGCAATATTCCAGTCAAGGGAAAAGTAACATACCTTGGGATTACCATATCTTAGGATCAACAGGAAAGATGCTCATTAGATTGTATACCTATTATTGAAAAAAAACAAAAATAAGTTTAATCATTGGTTTCAGAGGGATTTATCCTTGAAAGGTCGAGTATTGCTTTCTGAAGGTATCTCCACACTTACTTATGCAGCCCAGTCCCTATATCTTGACAACAAAATAGGTAAAGTGGTTGACCAGGTGCTTTTCAACTTCATCTGGAAAAACCGTACACATATTAGGAAATCTGTCGTTATGAACTCGTATGAATATGGTGGTCTCAATTTTTCAGATTTTCCTACTTTGAATAATACTTAAGATAAATTGGGCTAAAATGTTTTCATTATATCTTCTCCCATTTTGGTGGCCTCAATTTTATGTTACTTTGTAACTGTAACATTGCTAAGACTCCTGCAAATGTAACAGTTTTGCTTCCGTCCCTCTCCTCACCCCAACCTGGGCTCGAACCAGGGACCCAAATCAACAACAGCCACCCCCAAAGCATCGTTACCCATCGCTCCACAAAAGCCATGGCCCTTGCAGAGCAAGGGGAACAACTACTTCAGGTTAACTAGCTAGCCATTTCACATCAGTTACACAAAATGATTTGCTTTTCATAAAGTATTCTTAGCGTGGTCATTAATATATAAACATAATTGTTCCCCGCATAGGTATTTCATTTGGATCAATAAGGACATTTTGTATAGAAAAAACTGGTTCAATTATCATATCCTGCTGGTGAGTCAGCTTTTTAATGCAGAAGGATTGTCACTCAATTATGAGGAATTTTTTATCTCGTTACAATATCCCTGTAACACCTAGAGTTTGCCATAGTCGTTGATGCTATTCCATCTGGAACGCTCATGTTATTTAGAGGTGTAGCCAGACCTCACCTTCTTGACCTACCCTCGCTTAATCCAGTTCTCTCCAATAGGGAAAATATGTTTCTCCTTCCTCCCTCAGAACAACAGATCTATACGTGCTTTATTTCAAAGGGATATTGTCTTCATTCCTTATGTCACAAGTTACTGGAATACATTGGTCACTAATATCTGTTGGAAAAAAGTCTGGTTATTACCACACAAATACTTGCTCGTTAACAGGGTCAAAGAGGTCTCTTTCAGAATGATCCATAAGTATTACCCTGCGAATCATTACCTGAAGAAACTCAAAACAAGACATTAACATTGATTGTACTTTTGTTTTGAGCATCCAGAAACAGTTTCACATTTACTTTGGCATTGTCTACATGTAAAACAATAATGGAAAGATATTCAGTTTTATAATTGTTAATATTCTTGATGACTTTTGTTTGTTATGGGAGAATGTGCTGCTCGGTTTCCTTAACGATAATAAAGATAAAAACAATTTTACCTCAATTATAATTGTGCTAATGGAAAAATGTCATATTCATAAATGTAAATTCACTAATAAAAAAAACACCTCCGTGTTTTCTATAAGGAATTCGAGCAGTACAATTAAGACCATTCCACATTCTTCTAATAAGAAAGTTGTTAAAAGAAGCACACATATTGATTGTTTTAAGGTCTTTGTATAATCTGTCATTTGTTGTACCCCCTAGCATGTTATCATTGTCTATATGTGTACTTGTATGTATACAGAGTATTCTACATTATATAAAATAAAATGAGCTCTAGAAAGAGCCCGAGTTCCCGAGTTGAAAGACCGTTCAAATCGATGTTTTCCAGTCGGAGCTTGTTTCTTTCTGAGTTCCCAGTTGTTTTGACCGCAATGAAGTCGGCAGTACGAGAGTTTTGAACGCGGCATCTGCTTGTCAGAACTAGAAATTCGGAAATGTCCGACATTTCCTAGTTCCGACTGGCGCCTGAACTCGGCAAAAGCATTTTAGAGGAAAGTGCTCTCTAGTCGTCATCATTGGTTCAACCCCAATAAAAGATGGCTTCTAATTTGCACGAGGGCAATATATACAATTGAATGTATTATTATTATGAATTAAACATTTTCTTGATAAAAACATAGGATTAAAAATACAGCGAAAAAAATAAAATTATATATATATATATATATATATATATATATATATATATATATATATATATATGAGCAATGACGTGTCCGTCTCACACGAATGACGTGTTAACTTCAGCTTCACGCACAATCTGTTTAGCCTCTACCTTTGTAGCTAGCTATGAATATTGTTTCAAGTTATGTTGTATGTAGAGTTAGCGACGTTTGCCCGACAGCTTGGTGAAATTGCACCGTAGAAAGTATTCAGTTAAGCTACCAACAGAGAAGTGGTACGTTTAGAAGACCCCGCAACACCATTGGCTTGCTTAGGAAATCAGACAACAGGACTCTGATGCAAACTGTTTCGTAGCTACATGTATAGACATAATATTCCACGGTATCGTTATTCCATATAGTACGCTCTGCAGAATGAATATCAGCATGGGTGCCAAAAATAAGAAGCGAGTGGTACTTCCAAGTCGACCAGATCCGCCCACTGTGGAGCAAATTCTTGAGGACATCAACAGAGCCTTTTCGAATGATCCAGTCTTCAACGTCCTGGAAGATGGCAACCAAGGTACGCACTATGCGCCTATGAATCCGGGTTGTATTCATTCGTCTGATTCCGTTGCAAAATATTTTACAATGGAAACAGTTTACTCCAAACGTAAATCGTTTTGCAACAAAAACGAGTTTCAATAGGACAAATTCGGTTAGGTCACTTCCCGTTTCGTTTGCTTCCGGTTAGTTCCTAAACGGTAAAGAATCCTACTAATGAAAACACCCCAGTTCATCAGTCAAACAGATGGCAAGTCATTAAAGGTAGGCTCGGCGAAATTACGTTGCCACGAGTAGCACCAAAACTGCGAGGAAAGGTTGAACCTCGTGCTTCACAGTTGTTTCGGAAATTTACCGACTGTTTACTTTCTGCATCTACATCATATCGCTGAGTCTAAGTATCCTGTTCATTGCCATGGTAGCCTGCCTTATTACTGTGAATTCAAACAGACACTTTCACTTTATTTCACCTAATGTAATGTTGAGCTTTCAGCAAATTATCTTCTTGATTAGATAGCTTATATGATAACAAACCTGTAGAACTAAACTGGATGTTGTCCCTTTCCACAGATACCAAGAGGGGGTCCTCAGACAATGAAGCAGAGACAAAGTACCTTCAGAGCCGCAGGTACTTGGAGATGAACGAGCGGCTTCAGGAGGTTAGAGGTGAACTTGTGCAGCAGAGGGAGGAACTGTGGGTGGCCAAAGAGCAGTTGGAGAAGAGTGTGGCCGAGGTCAAAGGGAGAGCCCTCTGACCAGTCTTCCCTCACACCTCAGGGCTGAGGGAGCACATTACCTCAGCTTAAACAGATTCATCAGGAATTAACTTGGCTTCCTTGAGTCATGCCACCTCAATCTCGCAGAGGAGGGTCTCATAGCAGAAAATAGAAATTGGACACAACAGATTGTTGTTCCGACTCATTGGTGTTTAAATGTGTCTCCATAAATTGGTGTGACTTTTCACGAAATGTTAAAGCAAATTAGTTGTCTACATGTTCTGTAATGACAATTAATAAAATAATTATTTGTGAACAAATATAACTTGGTTTTTAATGTTCAATAACACTGACATGTGCAGGAGTCAGGCTACGGCTCATATGAATGTTATATTTTAACTTAAAGGTCCTTATGTAGTTAATGCAATGATCAAGTACATGTCAGTGTAGAGTATATATGTTTCTTAATTAGCTCAGAAAACTGTCAGTCTATGTCCACGTTTCATTGGCATGAATGCATGTTTAGTCGATTATAATTGAAAGCTCATATTATATTGCTTTGATATATTCAAGAAAAAGTCAAATTAAGCTTTAAGTCAGCCAGGAAAATGATACACATCCACAATTTATTTGATGAGAAAATGTATAATGATGACTTTCATTCCTTGGCCTATATCACATGGTACCATTTGCCTGTGGCCCTGTTTATACATGGCATGAGATTTCTTCTACCCCATATCTGATCTGCTATAATCCTTCTTTCCTTTCACCCCATGGCCCAACTTAATTTAGCCTATCCTAGTTGAAGCAAAGTGAGTAATATCAAAATGACACTGATCTCACAGGATACCTAATTGCTAATACAGTATTCCAGTTCCGAGTCATGGCTGATCCAAATCGGCTTTCTATTCCACCTTGGGAGGGGATTTTCACTAGACTCGTTCACAAATCTTTCCGGTGCTTTCAAGCATTGAATCTAACTTTATGTAATTTAATGCCAGGTATAAACAAGGTCTATGACGTTCATGGTGTACAACCTTGGATCTTTTAATCTGATTCGTAACATACATTATACAACATTTCCGTTGTAAGAACCTTTACAAAAGATTTCAAGAATACTGTCTTGATCTTTGACAACTTTCCTATGTACTCCATTGTCACTACTAGTCTTTAAGGGCTGTTTATACATTATCAATGGCAATTGTGACAAAGGGGCTTGGTTAATTGTATTACTCAAATGCTTTGGAAATGTTACCTGACTCAATTTAACATTGTACATTAAATGAGAATAAACAGCTCTTAAATTCCATGGAAATCACGCCAGATTAGTTTCATTTCTGTCAAGCACTTCTCTCAATCGAATTGTCTTGGTTACATCTCTTAAGAGAACATATGAACAGGTGATGTTACAACTACAGAGAATATGCATTTTTATTTCTAAGGTCTTTATGCTTGAGTTCGTTGACCTATCACTACTGACAGCAAGACGTTTAAGCGGATATTAACACCTTTCTGTAAATATTTCTACAGAATAATTTCTGTATGTGTACTCTTGTGTAGAACCCAACAGTTGTTTCTTAACGACCATCATCCACCATCACACCATATTGTACAGTACCTGCTCTCTGATTACTTTAAGTGATTCTAGAGGCGAACACATATGTCATAGCATTCAATAGACAAAGGCATTTACAGCTATTATGTTGAAATACAGTCATTCAGACTGTTCATCTACAATTAGAATCAATGAGCATGGCATATTCTCACTGCCACTTGATCCAGAATGGAGATGGACAAGAAATGCATGTTTGTTTCCATGGCTGGTTATTTTATGTTGGTCTTTTTAAATAAGGAAGAATGCCACTGAGGAGAAGTTCATTTTAGTTCAACATCTACAATATTAACAGGTGTAATACAGGTGTATTTAGCATGCTGTAAGGAGCAACACAGAGTTGTTTTTGCTCACTGGGAAGCTTACAGAGTTCTACTGCATGTCTGCACCAATGTTCCCTCAATTGTTTTGGTGCGCTGCGCAAATCAAATTTGAGGTCTTGTGAACGGAAACTTGAATGTTGTGAGAATTTTGTCCAGCTTCCGGCGTGTGTTTACAGTTTTAGACAGTAACCAATAGGCTATTGTGGCTATTTGAGCATAATGTAGGCCTACCAAGGAAACGAATGGCGCAAATCCCATAACATTCACATAGAAATAGCTTTTGATTTCTATGAAATAGCCTACAGTAGCCTATATGTGGTGTTCAATGCAGGCCTACATTGCATGAGTCTTTTAAAAACGTTTTTATGAAGGGCTTGACATTAATTCATTTTTTTTTTTTTTTACTTATTCTGTAACCATGGGTAAAACAAATAGCATTGTATAGTATTATATGATGCAATAAACCACTTTACAAAATTCAATTAATTATTATTACCATACAGCGAATTAGACAATGTAGGCTACCCCTCTTCCTATTGGTTTATGTGCATATTCACGCCTGTCTCAAAACACAACACTGCCCCTTTAATTAAGACACAAGCTTTTTACCTGACTGGCTTTTCAACGAGCTTGAAATGTATCCAACACGTTTTGTGCTATTGTATGAAGCAGTAACTCTCCATTGCTGACCTATACTTATCTATAACTGGGCTAATAACTCGCTATCTAGCAAAGAATATCAACAAATGTCCACACGCGCGGCTCTGATCTGAAAAGCGCATTCACTTGCATTCAGATCGTGGGCTACACCCGCAAATAGAATTCTTCTCCGTTGCGCTCTGCCTACAACAAAATAACCGACTAAATCTTGCAAAGATGGATTTGTTTTGTTTTGTTGCATTAAACATGGCCTGATATAATGTTGATTCGATCACAGAAAATTTTGCTATATATAATGTGAACTCAGTGAAGTTCAAACTCTTGAATCTCTGAGCCATCTGGCTTTTTTTCTGCGTGGCAGTCCTGGAGGAGGTACACGGCTGCGCATGCGCTCAGTTTAGAGGGAACATTGGTCTGCATGCATTTACAATACCGCTTCTAAAACAGAATACAGTTAACATAGTGTTCCAGCAGTGCTGATTATTTAACGTTAACTATTGGCAATAATAATTCCTGCAGTGGTTCTAAAGTGAAGGCTAACAGTGTGGTATCCTCAGTAGTAAATAGTGTGGCGAAGGCAAAGCAGTAACATGTGGGTACATAGTAAATACTTTACATAATATTATGTCCATATTTTGATGTATTTCAACAGTCTTTTTCAAATGAGTTTGGAGCTACAGTAGTACCTTTTCAAAAAGTCTTCCAGCTGGGTTTTCACTCAATGATTTGCATATTGTTTTTCAATAATGGTTGTTCCTTCATTTTGATGATGGTGCTGTATGTCTTGAAATCCACAGACAATTGTATTTTTTTTCCCTATGTTGTCATGTCTCCACTAATCTTCTAACAAGCAATGGTTTATATACAAATACAAAAAGTACAAAAATGTGCATTTTGTACGAGATTAGGTAACTCCTCTCTAAATATAGGATAGTGTTATTCTATCCAATGAAGTCCTGTCTTAATGCATACATCCAACTTGTATGAATGACATGTGGGATCAGATGATTTGAAATGACGAGTGTTCTTTTTTGAAGACATGTTTCTGATGGAGTGAGGAAAAAGAAGGTTCAATACCCGAGGTAAAAGGATTGACATACACAAGTATTTGTGTTAGTTTCAATCAGGAACACAGTAGGATTTTTCTCATCTCAATTGTACAGAATTACATACGGTACTACGTAGTAGGTACTAGGCTTCAGATTTTTCACATGACTTCTCATTGATTGTTGTTGCTTGGCTCTGTGCATCTTGCAGGCAGCAGGCCATGGGGCTGGGTATGTAGTTGAATGGGGTGACCCGAACTGCCTTGCTGGGGGAGCTCTGACGGAAATGGCCGACGCCGCCTGTGTGAGTTTCCACAGAGTGAGCGTTTCCAGAGGATGCTGTGCTGTAACTCTTTAGGGATCCATCAGAGTCTCCATCTTGGCCGGAGCCAATGCTGATCTTTCTAAGGAGGGCTAGTCTTGCTGCTTCCTCTGAGATGATTGAAGCTGTCTCAACAGTTGGAGAGGTGCTTGAGTTGGTCTTGTTGGACAAGAAATCCTCTGTTTGGACTGTAGCGTCGCTCGTCTTTCTTGACTTTAGTAAAATGGTTGGCAGTTTCCTTGGCAGTGCCGGTGGTTTTGGTTTTGGCCCTTCAGGAACAGGCAACAGAGGCAATGCAGTAGATGGCAGAGTGCTCTTCAAGATTTGAGGCACATCCTCATCCCGAATCCTCCTCCAGGTGACTCTGTCATTGAGGTGTGATCCAGTTCTCTGCTGCTTCTTCTTTGTATCGTCCTCACTCTTGGCTCGCCCACTTGAGTCGGAGGACGAGGAGCGGAGGGAGGAGCGGCTGGTTACTCTGCTTAGTATGTTTATGCTGGGCGATGAGGAATGGCGCTTGATGTTGTCTCTTGCTTGTTGCTTGGTTGCGGAGACGTTTCTCGGAGGCACCCTGCAGGGACTCTCTGAGCTGGTTCTCCTGGCTGGACACCTCGTTGAGAGGTCTCGGTCACTAGAGCAGGCTCTGGACAGAGTCACAGTCTGCCTTTGAAGCCCCTGCTCCTGCCTTGGCTCTTGCCTTTGCCCTGGGCCCTTTCCTTGCATTCTTCTTGGTCCCTGAGCAACTGCCTTTAGCTCTTGGCATCGAGATGAGCATAGGAAGACTGCAGGAGCACCTGGAATTGCTTTTCTGGGCGATGCGTGCTGCGAGGTAGGCACAGAGCGTGAGGACGAAATGTCACGTCTCATCCTTGTCTTTGATTCCTTGATAAATGTCAATTGCCTCAGGAACCCATTGCGGTCAGACTCGCTGCTGCTTGAATGGGTAGATGGCATGCGGACTAAGTCAAAACGATTGGCTGGAGGGATTATTTTTCCAGACACCTGACTGTTTTGTCTGCTGATACTTGTGGGTTGGTTGGTTACCAATGGCGATAGAGTTCTGGACTGTCTTGCTGCATTCTGCATGAAGGGTATTCGGACGGGTGACTTCTGTGTTTTGTGTCCTGGAGGTATTGGGCTCTGATTTGAAGGAACAGTGGAACGTCCCTTCCTTTCAGGTGGACTACCTGCTGGTGTGTTATCTTTTTGGGGAACAGGTTTACTTGTTTGTGAGGGCGAGATTATTTTCTTCTGTGACTGTCTCGATGGAGTAGAGCTTTGAGATGATCCAGAGGATGAGCTCTTTGGTATCCTCGGAGGTGGGGTTGAGCTTCTTTTCGGCAAACACCACTGTGTGGAGTCCAGGGGTTGTCCCAAACGGTGGAGACTCTTTGACCTCTGTTGAGCAAGGTTTGGATTCTTTGGAGCATCTGTTTTGGGGGATTCTTTATTAGGAGGCGGCCTTTGCGAAAGATTTGTCTCTTTCTTAGGCGTGTATGTCACTGTTCTACCTCTGAAGACGACTGGTAGATTTGGAACTGGTTTACGTTGGTTAAAGTCCAGTGGTTTGTTTGCTTTTTTGTCTTTAAAGATCTTCTTTTCTTTAGGCGTAAAGCTAGATCCAGACATGAATGAGAGGACAGATTCAGTCTCTTCAGAGGAATGTTCTTGAGACTTTGATGCTTGTAACCTTGTGACAACAGAATTAGCTCCTTCTTGTATTACTCTCCATTCAACACTGTTGAGGTCTGAGTCTTTATCAGATGCTATATCATCACTGTCAAAGTCTTGGTCGTTGTTCCATCCACCGGACACTTTCTGCATGTCGTTTCTTTGTTTCTGCTTCTTCTCTGCTTTCTTTCTTGCAGATAGCTTCTTCCTCTGCTTGGGCATTGCAGATGTTATGCATTTTTGCAGAAGATCATCCTCTGAATCCATACTGACTGAGCTTGGTGAGCTTTGTTCCTCATACTGATTGTGGATGTGCATTGGTCTTGTTTGTTGGACCTGGTTAGATATCTTGTTGTGTTTGTTTTTCACCCATACTTGCTGGGATTTTGATTGGTGTTCCTCAAATTCTGCATCACTCAAAGAGCTAAGAGATGAACTAAGAGAGTAACATGGGGGTGTTTCCTCCATGATTAGTTTGTGCTTGATCCTATTGAAGCCTTTGGGTCTTGTCTGGGAATTGTCAATCCGACCAATATTAGTCATACTTCGGGAGAGAGTGTTTCTGCTGGACTCTCTCATCTGTTTTCTCCCTGTCCTTTTCATCACTCCCTCCTCTTTGTCTGTCTGGTCATCATTCAAGCAGTAAATGGCTTCCCCTGTAGGTGTTGGATGGGGCATGGACTGAAAAGCCTTATTTCTCTCTAGTGCTCTCTGATTTTGGTTCCCTTCTGTGTTTTGCTTTATGATAGGTAGATCCAGTTTCCTTGTCAGGACCTGTCCCTGCTTTTGTCTTTGTTGATTGGGTGATTGATCACGGTTTCTCTGATTAGCCACTCTATCAGCAACTTCTTTGCTCTGCATCAGTACTCTTTGAGTGGGAATGACATGTTTGTTTGACCTGCTCATTTGATTGACTGGTATGTCAGGCTGACTGGTAATTTTAGTGGGTTTGTGGAAGTGCGAGAAAACCCGAAGGTCTTCAATTCTCTTTGCCTCTTGATCCAACAATTCCTGTTTGTTCATACTTCTAACCCTCCAATCTTTTGCCCCCTTGTCCCTCACTGGGTACTGAAGTGTTTCGTCACTTAACGATGTCGTGCTGGAAAAGTTGACAGGGGTGCCCTCGGCAGAATCCGTGTATGATGAATCATCAAGATATAAGTCCTTTTGTTGCATCACAATCCTTCTCCCTGAGCACATTTGATTGGCATTGCTAGGAACCATCATATAAACAGGTATAGGTTTTCGGGTTTGTGAGTTTAGAACATGGGTGGGTAAGGTGGAGATCAAGGAGGGCATTACTTTCCTGAACTTGGAGGGCATTGCTGAATTGATGCATTCTTTGAGAATTTCTATATCATCATCTGAATTGCCCTCACTATATCTCTCCCCTTGGTCCATAAAAGAAGGATGCTCATTGTCATCTCTATCTCCATGAGCCCTTGGGAATGATGGATTGTTGTCCTTTTGGTGGAGTAAGGGAGTCAATTTCAGTTCCACATCCTTCTGAATGTAGTGCTCATGAAGAGGTAGAGCACTCAAGCTGGAGGCACATGAAAAGTTCTCTGTGGGTTTTTCTACTGTAAAATAGATCATGGTGTCCAAATCTGGAGGTAAGTTGATCCTTTCCTTAAAGTCTGCAACTTCCATGAACTTGCGCAAGCTGCTTTCCCACTGCCCTGCTGTCCCCGCATTTTGGGTTTCTGGTCCATTTGATTCAGCAAAGCATGGGGTTTTGCTTCGACTGGGGGGCATGGTTTGTCCTGGACTGTCAGGAAGATCACTTGGACTTATGGTTCCACTGATCATTCCGCTGCATGGATCACTAAGTATGGAGCTGGCAATTGAATGAGACTCAAAGCTACCCAGTGAGCTGACCGAGCTACAACGGCTCATCACAAGTGGGGTCTCATGGATGTAATTCTCTGATGAACTTGAAGGTGATCTGTCCTCAAGTATGCCTGGTGATACACCCCTGAGGAACACCTTTTCACGTTTGGTGGGGCAGGGAATTTCAATAGGATCAGACCCAATGCTCAGACAGGTTTTTGAATCAGTGACTAGCAGTTGGCTATCACTTAAATCCTCCAGAGTCTCATTCTCCTCCTCCCTATTGACCAGATCCCCATCTTCCATTTCAATGATCTCAAGTGATGAGTCACTCTCCAACTCATTTTCACTTTGACTCTGTCCGTCAAGAGCTCCATCACCAGAGGAGAGGGAGGACAGGGAACTGCAACGGGAGAAACAGATTGGGGTGTTCTCCACTGAATACTTCTGCAGTGTCTCCATTGGGCCAATGGTTGGACTTCTAGCAGAGCTCATTGGAGAAAACTTGGCTAAACTCCCTCCAGTCATCACAGTTGGGACCCAGGCTTGTCTCCTCATTGCTTGAGCTGCCTGCACATTGATGGCACTTTTTGCAACACCAAACTTGGAGACACTTTGAATTAGAGGGACATGTTGGTAGGAAGGGGACAGCTTTATGGAAGTCATGCTGACATCAGAAGAGAGTTTAGTTGATGCACTAGCTGGTGTTTGTGGGGGCAGCTCTTGGCTCTTCTCGGTTTCTGTGCTATTTATTTCAAGCAATTGAACCTCTTTGTTGTCCACAGAATCTCTCTCTGGCACATCAATCGGACTTGTCGCATTGAGAACATGAGCTCTGATGTTAAGATATTCTTGATGGGCAACCTTAAGATCAAGCTTGTTAGGTCGTATTTGAGCTGTTGCTGACCTCGCTGAGGGCCTAATCTGGTCCTTGCTACCACAATAGCCATCACTGGTACTGCCACTGTTGAGACTGTCAGTGGACAAACTTGCATGGGTGGTTTTGAGACGTAAGAGAGCATAGGCTCTGTTTAGACGTTCTCTGTGTGCAAAGTTGCTGGTATCAGAGAGGCGGCAGGGGGAGCATGACTTGGCCCGGGCCTCATGGAGTTCATCTGATCCATAAGGCCAGTCTGCAAAATGGTCCTCTGAGCTAAGGCTGAAGCTGTCCTCCGAAGATGTATGCATGGTAATGTCCTCCACAAGCTTATCAATCTTGGCCACAGTGTTGGTGATCTTTTTTGCTAATTTTCCTGCTGCAACAGACACCTCGTCTTCTGGAGGCGCGGGCCTCTTATCCTCTGTCTGTGGTGGCTCCACGTCTCTCTCCGGTTCACTGTCCTTCTTGCGAGGCTGGTTTTGAAGAAAGTTGGAATTGGTCAGGAACATGGAGAGCATGGAGAAACTCCCTGTATCCAGACTACTGGAGACATTAGGGGCCTCATCATCATCAAAGCAGCCTGAGTCAGATGCATAATCCTTTGCCAGGCTCTCGATATGCCGCAGCGGCTTGTTAATGCTTGGATGCTTGGGGCTGCTTTGTTTTTCAATGGAATCAAATGTTTCAGCAAGGTGCTTTGCATCTAGCTCAGCCTCCAGTGCTTTCTGCTTCCTCATGTAGAGCGAGGGCATGCAGGAACCAGGGGATATGACCGCAGCATCCTTATACTTGAGGGGCCGATTTGTGAGCAGGTTCCGTAAAGCTGCGGCACTTCCCATGGCTATCATTTTGTGCTTGGAGTGGATGAGGTTGCGCAGCATGCTGACTGCTCCCAGGTCCCACAGCAGCTCCTGGTCCTTGGGACTGCGGGCAGAGAGGTTCCAGAGGGTCCCACAAGCGTTGCTCACAATCGTCAGGCTGTGAGAGCGCAGGTGCTGAAGCAGAGTTTGGAGGCAGTTGTGGTCCCTGAGGATTTGCCTGAATTGAAAGAGAGAAAAAACGTATTAGAATTAATTTTGTGGTTATTTACAGTTGAAGTCGGAAGTTTACATACACTCAGGTTGGAGTCATTAAAACTAATTTTCCAACCACTCCACAAATGTCTTGTTAACAAATTATAGTTTTGGCAAGTCGGTTAGGACATCTACTTTGTGCATGACACAAGTACATTTTCTAACAATTGTTTACAGACAGATTATTTCACTGTATCACAATTCCAGTGGGTCAGAAGTTTACATACACTAAGTAGAATGTGCCTTTAAGCAGCTTGGAAAATTCCAGAAAAAGATGTCATGGCTTTAGAAGCTTCTGATAGGCTAATTGACATAATTTGAGTCAATTGGAGGTGTACCTGTGGATGTATTTCAAGGCCTACCTTCAAACTCAGTGCCTTTTTGCTTGACATCATGGGAAAATCAAAAGAAATCAGCCAAGACCTCAGAATTTTTTTTGGAGAACTCCACAAGTTTGGTTCATCCTTGGGAGAAATTTCCAAACGCCTGAAGGTACCATGTTCATCTGTACAAACAATAGTACGCAAGTATAAACACCATGGGACCATGCAGCCATCATACCGCTCAGGAAGGAGACGTGTTCAGTGTCCTAGAGATGAACGTACTTTGGTGCGAAAAGTGCAAATCAACCCCAGAACAACAGCTGGAGGTGCTGGAGGAAACGGGTAAAAAAGTAACTACATCCACAGTAAAACGAGTCCTATATTGACGTAACCTGAAAATCCGCTCAGCAAGGCAGAAGCCACTGCCATTAAAAAAGCAAGACTACGGTTTGCAACTGCATGTGGGGACAAAGATCGTACTTTTTGGAGAAATGTCCTCTGGTCTGATGAAACAAAAATAGAACTGTTTGGCCATAATGACCATCGTTATCTTTGGAGGAAAAAGGGGGAGGCTTGCAATCCGAAGAACACCATCCCAAACGTGAAGCACGGGGATGGCAGCGTCATGTTGTGGGGGTGCTTTGCTGCAGGAGGGACTGATGCACTTTACAAAATAGATGGCATCATGAAGAAGGGAAATTATGTGGGTATATTGAAGCAACATCTCAAGACATCAGTCAGGAAGTTAAAGCTTGGTCGCAAATGGGTCTTCCAAATGGACAATGACCCCAATCATACTTCCAAAGTTGTGGCATAATGGCTTAATGACAACAAAGTCAAGGTATTGGAGTGGCCATCACAAAGCTCTGACCTCACTCCAAAATAAAATGTGTGGGCAGTACTGAAAAAGCGTGTGCGAGCAAGGAGGCCTACAAACCTGACTCAGTTACACCAGCTCTGTTAGGAGGAATGGGCCAAAATTCACCCAACTTATTGTGGGAAGCTTTTGGAAGGCTACCCGAAACGTTTGACCCACGTTTTTAAACAATTTTAAGGCAATGCAATACTAATTGAATGTATGTCAACTTCTGACTCACTGGGAATGTGATGAAAGAAATAAAAGCTAAAATAAATAATTCTCTCTACTATTATTCTGACATTTCACATTCTTAAAATAAAGTGGTGATCCTAACTGACCTAAGACAGGGAATTTTTACTGGGATTAAATGTCAGGAATTGTGAAAAACTGAGTTTAAATGTATTTGGCTAAGGTGTATGTAAACTTCCGACTTCAACTGTATGGCAATGGCAATAATTATTAAACTGTTGCACTGATATACAGTAGAATTCAATTCAAGTAAATACCTGTAATCATCCCGTGTGGCCACAAGACTGGAAACATTGCGCAGGATGCCACCTCCACTCTCGATGATTGCCAGTGAGTTGGTCTGACATCTGTAGGTGAGGGTGCTGACCAAGAAGCCCAGAGCCCCATCTACTGAGCAAATGGCTACCTTGTTCTCAGGACTGTGTGCTGACAAGTTCCACAGAGCGCTGAGGAGGCTTTTCAACGTGGATTCCTAAAATGGGATTTTACATTTACATTGCATTAGAGATTAGAATTGTGCAGATATTTTGCCATTGTTTCCTTTGGTTATTGCTTTGGTTACAATTGCCACCATGCATCGATGACATTATCTCGGTGTGATCTTACTTTTGTGGCTTGAAGAGCACAGGTTATCAATCCTGTTACACTCCCTATGTCCCTAAGGACCCTCTTGCTGTTGATGTCTGCACGCCATGACAGATTTCTCAGAATACTAGACACTACCTGTGAGGGGAAAAATAGATATCTCTTTAGCCATGTGGTACTGGAAACATTGACTTAAACCGCTGAAACTGAAAAGAGTAATGTCTCGTGGTTCTGAAATGTTGACAAAAAATAAAACACTCTCAAGTAGTTAGGATAGTAGTAAGCATGTTGTACCTGATGTAGTTCCTCACTATCAGATGCAAGTTGGGCAACAATGGCCTGCAGGCAGCTTTTCTTTGTGCAGAGAGTGGCCTGTGTAAAAGAGAGGTCAGACAGGAGTCATTTATCTTGAATAAAAAAATATTCTTAAGAATTGGGATAAATATGTATCCCTCTCAGTTTTTTAAATGCTTTTCTCATCATACATTACCTTGTTGACGACATCTCCGAACGTGAGGTTTGTCAGCGCCATGCCTGCGTAGCGTCGAAGCGCCATATTGATGGGATCGTTCTTCATTCCGTACAGCTCCTGGTCCAAGTGCATTAGCTCTGCGACTACCTGCAACCCCCCTAAACAGAGACACACCAGCCATGCACATCACAAACTGAACAATCACTTCATTCACATATAATATTTGTCAGTAAGGTTATGCTTTATCATCTTTGCTGGAAGTATATTTCCCATTGACATGTTGTTCACTAACCTAGTTCATTCATGGCTTGTCGGTATTCCTCCTCAAAGGAGAGCTTCATGACAGCACACATGGCCTGGCAGATCTGGGGCTCCAATGTCTCAGGGATGTCTGAATACAACACAGACAAGTACAGCTGGAATTACATTCACATTCACAGTATAATCCACAGTGTGCTATAGGAGATGGCATTAATCGCCTAAAATAATCCTGCTTCTCTCCACTACTAACCTGTGGTTGTAGTACCTCCGGGGGAGGGCCTCCCCACGTGGCTCTCGATCCAGTCCCAGCCGCTGTCACAGTGCGAGCGGATCTGCTCCAGCACGTGCAGCACCCTCATCTCCCGCCGGGCTTGGCCCTCGTCTGGCTGGGAGTACACTATGTTGTGCAGGGCAGCGCTGGCTCTGGATCGGGCCTCCCGGCTGCACCCTGTACTTCCATCCGCCTCTCCGGCGCCCCCTGGGCCGTCGTGAAGGATCTGCACCAGCAGGGGTACACACCCTGACTTGCGCATGGCGATGCAGCTGTCTTGGGAGCTGGACATGGTCAGCAGAGTGCGGGACATCTCCTCCCTGTCCCGGTTGGCCAACATGGAGAGCAGCCAGAACACCATCTCCACCTAATCCAGATAAAATACAAAATGGCCGTGGTGAGTACGTATTTAATTCTCCTTCATTTTGACTTTTGTATTTTAAATACTTGTATTTTACTACAATATTTTACAACAACGACTTGAGAAGAATGTTTGATATTATAACATTGGCATGCATGACCAACGAATCGGAAAATGGTGGATGGATAGTATCATATGCATGTAAGCTCCACTTTTGCTACACATGGCAGGGCAATGGGACCATTATTGTCCACCTAAACAAATATTAATCTAGATAATGCAAAGCCAGTAATGTAAACTGCATTGTAGATCTGAACTGGCATTCATCATACTAAATATGTAATGGTGCCCTTACTTTGCTTCCATCTCCTTGTGCATCAATCGCAGAAGAAGACAGCGCATTTTCTGTTTCACAGCTTGAGATCTGCAAATACAGAAAGGGATAGGAAATGGCATGGTTTTAAAATGCTTCATGTCAATGAGGGTCAAGTAATGTGCATTATTTCTTGTTTTGCAGCATGAGAGTCATGTTTGCTTTGAACTTTCAAAACAGTCTTCACGATCAAGCCGGTCCCCAAGTGCCCTCGAGAAAATGTATTTGGTCATTAATTGCAGACTAAATCTCTAAATTACGTAGAGATGTATGGATCAATCCCAAAGGTTATGTAAATGAGAACAAAATCGTTTAAATTAAATTATTCTATAGTTTCCATTTGTGTAGTTTTCTTTGATCTAACAGACTTAATTTTGAAATAATGCCATTTGAATGGAAAGATTGATACATTATTTATTCACAGTGTGTTAGCTAGTATCTCGTGAATTATTGTACAAATATAATTATACCTGATAGGTAGGCCTAAATAAATAAGAAATGTATGCAGCTGCTGGCATTGGTAGATCATTGGAATTTCATACAAGTTAATAAACAAATGTTCTACATTTTCTGTTCAATCCTAAGTATTTAGGAGTCAGCGTCAAAAACCAGAGTGAGATGTTATTGTCAATAGACAGCTACAGTGCCTTCCCGAAATTATTCATACCCCTTGACT
Organism: Oncorhynchus mykiss; assembly: GCF_057628025.1. NCBI lineage: Eukaryota > Metazoa > Chordata > Actinopteri > Salmoniformes > Salmonidae > Oncorhynchus > Oncorhynchus mykiss. Next base: position 58,684,733 of record NC_143026.1, read on the forward strand.
TATTCCACATTTTGATGTTACAACTTGAATTTAAAATTGATTAAATTCTCACCCATCTACACACAATATCCCATAATTAAACATTTATTTAAAATGTAAAAATAAAAATAAAAATATCTTATTTACATAAGGATTCACACCCTGAGTTAATACTTTGTAGAAGTACATTTGGCAGGGATTACGGCTGTTATTCTTTCTGGGTAAGTCTCTAAAATTCTTCAAACTTTGTCAAATTACTAGACAACCATTTTCAAGTCTTGCCATAGAATTTCAAGTAGATTTAAGTCAAAACTGTAACTCTGCCACTCAGGAACAGTCACTGTCTTCTTAGTAAGACACTCCAGTGTAGATTTGGCCTTGTTTTTGGTTATTGTCCTACTGAAAGGTGAATTAATCTCCCAGTGTCTGGTGGAAAGCAGACTGCACCAGATTTTCTATTTCATACATTTTTTATCCTGAAAAAGATTCTAGTACTTAACGATTACAAGTCTGTGAAATGCTGCTTTAGTGCCTTGTTGCAAACAGAATGTATGTTTTGGAATATTTTTTACTCTTTACAGGCTTCATTCTTGTCAATTAGGTTTTTATTGTGGAGTAACTACAATATTAAACTCTATAACTGTTTTAAAATCCCTGATCTGTTTTCTTCCTCTCTGGCAACTGAGTTAGGAAGGACGCCTGTATCTTTGTAGTGACGGGAAGTATTGATACACCATCCAAAGAGTAATTAATAACTTCACCATGCTCAAATGGATATTCAATGTCTGCTTTTTCTAGGTGCTTTCTTTGCGATCATTGGAAAACCTCACTGGTCTTTGTGGTTGAATCTGTGTTTAAAATTCACTGCTCGAGTCACGACTTCCGCCGAGGTCAGTCCCTCTCCTTGTTCGGGCGGTGTTCGGTGGTCGACGTCACCGGTCTTCTAGCCATTGCCAATCGCCCTTTCATTTTCCATTTGTTTTGTCTTGTTTTCCCGCACACCTAGTTTGCATTCCCTCATTACTTGTCTTGCATATAACCCTCTGTTTCCCCCCATGTCTGTGTGTGGAATTGTTATATGTAAATGTATGTGTACTCCAGGCTGGTTTGCGCCGTGTGTGTTTTGTTTTGTGTTTTGTTCGCCTCAATAAAGGGCTCCGTGTGCTTCCCATTTCTGCTCTCCTGCGCCTGACTTCCCTGCAGCCAGTTACACACTCCTTTACAGCTCGACTAATGAACCTTACAGAGAATTGTATGCGTGGGGTACATAGAGGAGGTAATTATTTAAAAAATCATGTTAAACACTTATTGCACAAAGTCTATGCTACGTATTGTTGACTTGTTAAACATATTTTTACTCCTGAACTTAAGGCTTGCCATAAATAAGGGGTTGAATACTTATTGACTCAATTTCAGCTTTTAATTTTTAATTTGTAAAAATGTCAAAAACATTGTGTGCAGGCCAGAGACAAAAAATCTCAATGTAATCCATTTTATATTCAGGCTGTAAAACAACAAAATGTGGACAAAGGGGTGTGAATACTTTCTGAAGGCACTGTATAAATACATTTAATTTCAGCTAATTTAATTTCAACTCTATAATATCTTGGCCCTGCGGACAGACATACTCTTCATCGGGTACCAGCTGCACACTCCAAGCATACAGACCACACTCCATTTACATTCGACATACCAATTGGCTACATCACAAATCATCAGAGAATATCTATCCACTCTTTTATCCTCCCAACCCATCACCATGGTAACCCTTGGTGCTGCAGGGTGTGTGTGTGCGTGTGTGTGTGTGAGAGAGCCTGTGCCTGATCACGCCAAAGACTCACTCTCAGACAAAGGGGGAGGGCTATAGACATATGCTTGTCTGAATACCTCCATGTTGTAAGCAATAAAGTGTTATCTCGCCAATAACAAGACAACCATGCTAAATGTGTCTGTGTTTTGATGGATTGAATCTGCAGTAGCTTTTACCCCATTAATTGTCGCAGTTCAAATACATAATCAATAGCTTACAATGTATTGACCAGGAACCTGCTGTCTGCTACAAGATGGATGACAATAGCTCTGAAAAACATGGAACAATGTGTCTATTGTATAAAAAAAAAAAAAAATAGGCAAGTCAGTTACAATGACGGCCTACCAAAAGCCCTCCTGCGGGGACAAGGGCTGGAATAAAAATATAGGACAAAACACACATCACGACAAGAGAGACAACACAGCACTACATAAAGAGAGACCTAAGACGACAACATGTCATGTTGTGTTGCTGCCATGCTAACAATATGGTAGCAACAACAACATGGCAGAAGCACAACATGGTACCAACATTATTGGGCACAAACAACAGCACAAAGGGCAAGGTGGAGACAACAATACATCACAAGAAGCAGCCAAAACTGTCAGTAAGAGTGTCTAAGTCTTTGAATGAAGAGATTGAGATAAAACTGTCCAGTTTGAGTGTTTTTTGCAGCTCGTTCCAGTCGCTAGCTGCAGCGAACTGAAAAGAGGAGCGACCCAGGGATGTGTGTGCTTTGGGGACCTTTAACCGAATGTGACTGGCAGAACGAGTGTTGTATGTGGAGGATGAGGGCTGCAGTAGGTATCTCAGATGGAGGGAGTGAGGCCTCAGAGTTTTATAAATAAGCATCGACCAGTGGGTCTTGCGATGGGTAAACAGAGATGACCAGTTTACAGAGGAGTATAGAGTGCAGTGATGTGTCCTATAAGGAGCATTGGTGGCAAATCTGATGGCCGCTTGAGAGCACCCTTACCTGCCGATCTATAAATTACTTCTCTGTAATCTAGAATGGGTAGGCTGGTCATCTGAATCAGGGTTAGTTTGAAAGAGGAGCGATTACGATAGAGGAAACCAAGTCTAGATTTTACCTTAGCCTACAGCTTTGATATGTACTGAGAGAAGGACAGTGTACTGTCTAGCCATACTCCTAAGTACTATAATGAGGTGACTACCTAAAGCTCTAAACCCTCAGAGGTAGTAATCACACGGTGGGGAGAGGGGCACACGGTGGGGAGAGGGGCATTCTTACTAAACCACATGACCTTTGTTTTGGAAGTATTCAGAACAAGGTTAAGGGCAGAGAAAGCTTGTTGGACATTAAGAAATCTTTGTTGTAGCCCCTTTTATTTATTTCTCCCTGCATCCTGACACTATAGAGATCATTGCTATTCTCCTATAGAGCACCCACAGACAGAAACACAGACACATAGACGGGCCAGTCTGGGACCCAGGTAACATTGTTTTAGACAACCGAAACACACCTCCCTTCTTTGCCAAGTTTGCAGTCCCTAAGCAACTCTATACTTTCTGAGAGGAGCGACCAATTGGAGCCGAGCTAAAGAGTGGTAAAGCCTGCATTCTGCATAGCAGCACGGCAGCACTGGAGAGCATAGCCAGGGAGCGACACAAGGTGAGAGGGATAGAGAGAGAGAGAGAGAGAGAGAGAGAGAGATGCGGCTGGGCCTGCTGCGCAGTGCAGCAGCTAAGCTCAGTCAGCTCAAGGTTAATATAAAAGTGGATTTTCAGTATATTACAGGATAACAGCATTCCACACTCTACAGGATTAGATCCTACTTGTATAATAGGTATTCTGTAAACAGTCACAGTGCACTGTCCTTATTAGAATCATATGTTCAAGCATCAACCCCCCATAAAAACCATATAGGATGGAATAAACATCATTGGCATGTACAGTAAATACTAATAAAATATTATACTTATGTAAAACAGGTGATTCTGTATTAGAATTTTAGTTTGAATTGATAATAAAATAGTACGAAGGCCCAATCAAACGGTCACTTCATAAAATGTACAATATATTGTTTTGGTTAACCAACAGATCTCTTTTTGTTTATCCCGGTTTTTCTAGGCCAAAGGTTCAGGTTGAATCTGATAAATTATGAAATTGCCTCAATCGAATTGTCTACAATGATTTATTTAAACTAGTTCATAATTAATTAACCCAAAGTGGAACCCCCTCAAGTAAAATAACTGATTATGTGAATCAATATATGAAGAATATATGAACTCGTTTTAAACCTGAAATTCCCAAACTTGGTGTAACCAGTTAATCACTGTTTTCAAATTCACAATTATCAAGTTTCAACCAAAAACCAAATGATCTCATCGGTGTTGCTCATCAATATCAAATGAACGGGAGCAGCTTGTGGGTTTTCCAGGCGTAGACACGGGGAGCCAGGCCCACCCAATAAGATTGGCTAATATACATAAATCATTTTGATTTCATTTGTATGCTTTACCTGTCAGTCTTCTAAACGGGACATGATGTGTCTTTACTTGACTTGGGCATGAGCTCACCGGAACGGAGGACCGGCACCTCCTAAAGAATATTATCTCGAAAGAATTGAGGAGTTCCTGCACCTAAATATAAACGGTACCGGTACCCAACTCAAGCACTGGCCTAAACATGCATTCACCGTCAGATAGAATTCATAGCAAGCAGTAAGGGGGTGCTGGGAAAACGAAAGAGATTGACAACTTGTAAAGTAAACAAGTAAAATGGCCAAACGAAGCTCACTATGAGATTTTTTTCAAGAGGCAGTGTATAGACGAGAAGGTTGGAGCATTTGTCAAGTTATTTGATATCAGTGATTTAGCCATGAAGGGCCTCCACCCTCTAGATCAATCACTGATTGCATTATTCTAATCTGAGGGCCTTAAAGACAGTTTTGGTACATTCAGAGACACTGATCACCACTACAACACTGTTTTTATGCAACACTTTCAGAAATCAGGAACGCGCCCTCCGCTGAAACATGACCATCAGTCCAGTGAAATAAAAAAAATAAAAAAATAAAATAAACAAGTTATTTCAAGTTATGCTCCGATGTGCCTCACAAAGTAATAGGCTATAACAACTGACCTATTACCAGTGTTATCATACAGCCTAGCTATAACAACTGACCTATTACCAGTGTTATCATACAGCCTAGCTATAACAACTGACCTATTACCAGTGTTATCATACAGCCTAGCTATAACAACTGACCTTTTACCAGTGTTATCATATAGCCTAGCTATAACAACTGACCTTTTACCAGTGTTATCATATAGCCTAGCTATAACAACTGACCTTTTACCAGTGTTATCATATAGCCTAGCTATAACAACTGACCTTTTACCAGTGTTATCATATAGCCTAGCTATAACAACTGACCTTTTACCGGTGTTATCATATAGCCTAGCTATAACAACTGACCTATTACCAGTGTTATCATACAGCTTAGCTATAACAACTGACCTATTACCAGTGTTATCATATAGCCTAGCTTGAGAATCGAGTTTTGAAATATAAGGGACTCTACATCTCTTATTATACTATATATGAAAATAGGCAAATGCATGAAACAATATTTATTTCCAGTCAACATAAATAGCCTGTAATTTATTTATTTTTTTTTAAATGGGGGGGAGGGGGATAAAACTGCCCTGTAGTTAGGCCCTATAGGCTATTTATAATTTAATTGATATCAAACAATACATTGTAGGCACACTCCATCTTCCGCGCCCAGCAGAGAATTGCACTCTGCTTGCATTTTGACTCATAAAGTGACCTCGGTTAAGAAAAGGTTGGTGACCACTGTTTTAGTCAATATAGGCTATGGCCTAGTATTATGTGTATTAGCATACTACTAGGCTATTATTTAAGTTTCCTTTGATGATGTCTAATGCAAACCGGATCTACTTTGATTGGCCTCCGTGCCAGTGATTAACACTAAACAGGCCTCGTTGGACACCCCCTTCGGGCCAATGACGTGTCTTTTGAAAATCAACATTCTAACTGTCTGCTCTTTCTGTTACTATATAGACATCAAAACATCTTACCTGCTTGCGACTGTAGGATCATTTGCAAAGATCCTTTTTGGCACTCTGTTTCATTTCCCTGCCTCTGTGTCAATTCCAAGCTGCACGGTTCATTACATTCTTCATATATATTTTAACAATTGATAATATTCTTACCCATCAGACTATTGTCAATTTAATCTGGTCTTTAGGCTAACTCTATTGTTGCGTGTGAAATTAGTTTCGATATAGTTAGGTGTAGTTTCGACGGGTCATCATCAGCTTCACAGGTTTGATAGGCATGAAAAGAAAAAAGACGTGTCCTCTTTTTAAACTGCTAACACAAATTCTGTTTGTGATATTAAGATTTGAACAACGATAGTGTGTTAGATAGACTTATTTACAAAAAGTCAAGCATGGGGGGGGGGGGGGGGGCATACGTTTAAAAATGGCAAAGCAATTAAAAAAAGTACATTTGTTTTTAGTCAATATGACGCTCTCTGCTTTCCTAGTGTTAAATGCTTACATTTGTGGCCGCCTAGCCTAGCCTAGCATCTCCTGGTATCTGAGCCAGTGAGAGGTTACCAAGCCTATTGCAATCATTACTGTTACATAAGGGCATTATATTATAGTCTCATTGTCTATTCATTATATGTCTATGGTTATTTATATGCCTGCGTGTAAGGTCTATGTGAGTCGCATGTGAAATGCAAGTCACGGATTTCCGTTGGCCTACGAGACTATTTGGTCTGTAATCCGAAATCACATGTACTATGGTTTGTTGTGTGCGGTCCATTACAGTAGGGTATAAGGTCGGCTATGCTTTTATGATCATTTAATGAGGATTTGAGTGCCCAAATTTTGCCCAACCCACATTTATTTTCTGGCCCTGCCATCAACAGATTTCTGCCTGCGCCACCGCACAGCATGAAACGTTTATTTTAAAACCCAATATGGTGGTGTGCCTGTGTACTCTCAAAAAATCATCAATAAAGATGTTTCTAGAAGACACATCAAACATCACTCAGTTTCAGCACGTGTCGATGTTGAAGGCAGCGGCGTGGCACTGCGCCTGTTTGTGTACCGGCCCCCTGTAGTGATTGCATAGCACCGATAAAACATGCAGCGCGGTGCTGACAAGACACAGGAGAGGAATTAGAGAGGGAAATATTAAACCAGTCACAGGACGGGGAAAACTGACAATATGATTTAAATTCACCGACAGATGCCGAGAGGCGGGGGACAACGTGAAATCAATCACATCGGAGGGAAACTAATCCTTGTCATCTTTCATGTTTTACAGTACAAAATCATTTTGTGAAAACAGAACACAGGATTATCTACCGCACCTCAATCGTTGTGTGTATTGACTGTTCATAATGGCCTTTGCAGTTGAAGTCTTATGTACATACAGTACTTCAGAAAACCAATTATTCTGTGCTGCCTCTGTTGGACAGTCGACACTAGGCCCCTTTGTTTTACCTGTATCTCAAGTGTGTGTGTGTGTGTGTGTGTGTGTGTGTGTGTGTGTGTGTGTGCTGTTTATTTCACCTCACACGGGTTCTTTTCCTGGGTGCCTCTGGACTCCTTGGCCTCCTGTAGCTCTTTCTCTAGCTGTTCCAGACGAGCCACACGGATCTGCGAGGGGAGACAGAGAGGGATGAGCAAGTGAGAGAGGGAGAGTCTTTGGTCGCCACGGACATTTTGTGAGGTGACAAACATTGTAAAACACCCTCCATAACAGCACAGTTTTTAATTTCTGCGTTTTTTACATGTCAATTGTGTATGGATATGGATATGCAGGCCAAACTGGGCCATCTGTTGCATCCCAAACACGTTTCAGGAAGAAGTACCACACTCAATAATGTAAGTGAATGCTTTGACAACAGCTGCCAAATGTCACAGTCTGTGTTGCCATTCCAGAGACAGACTTGGCAGAGAGTCCTTCTCCTTACCTGAGTCCGCTGGACCATTTCATCGCTGGTTCCGAAGCGTTCCTCCATGACAGAACGCAACTGCTGCGCCTCGAACTCCAGCTGCTGCCGAATGAGGTCCATCTGTATGGAGAACTATGACAATAAGGAAGCGGAGGTTAGTTCCCACGCAACACAAGAATCAATTTTGAAACAAAATGGTTGCTAGTTTGAATCTCACCTGCACACCTGTTTAAACAATAATGAGTTGATTTCATGACAATGAGCATACCAACAAAACATTTTTTTGTGTATATCTATGTAAACCAGGGGTGTCAAACTCATTCTTCCCCAGGGGCCGCATTCGGTCTTCAACAAGGTCTGGAGCACTGCACTGAAAATTGGTTATATTTCCTCGCTGTCAAAATGGTCAAAAAGTAGTCCTCTATCCATCGGTTTTGGAATTTTCAAATGCTCCCTGACTGTTTAGCTTTCATTTAGCTGATTATTAACGAGCTGGACACAGTCAAGAATCTGTATGAATGTAGGTCCATTATAATTTCTACACAGTTTAAATTTTGTTTTAGGCATTTTAAAGTATATTGAGTTTGCTCTCACTGTGTCGATGCGTGGCAGTTGGTTCAGCCGCTGAGACAGGCCCTGGAGCTGGCTGTAGTACCAGTGACGCTCCCTCTCCTCCTTGTCTATCTCACTCACCAGCATGGCCCTGGAACACACACAGCCACACAAACCTTTAACACATAGACTACCATCCGCAACATCACTGGGGATTCATAGTACCTCACCTTTTTTAATGTGGGGGGGGAGACTACAGATTTCCAGTGAATGATGATGTTTAAGGTAGTATTACAGGTAATGCATGCATCTGATTGAAAAATGGTAAAGAGCTTACCTCTCTTTGTAGAGGTCTTCCAGATGCTGGGCCGTGATACGTCCGTCTCCCAGCATGGCTTTGGCCAGGGCTCCATCCATGAGGTGGGGGTGTCCAGGATGCACGGCCGTGCCCTCCCCTGACAGAGAGGAGCTCTGGCGGGATGAAGGCCGTAGGGGGCTCCTGGCTCTGGAGGAGGAGGGAGGCAAGCAGGCCAGACGATCGTCCATGTCACTCGACTGAGCTGCCAGACTGGCTAGACTGTCTGGCAGGACGCGCAGATTGTGCGGCTGGTACTTCAGCTCATAGTAGTTGGTCAGGTCCATGTGCAACTCTGAGAGAGAAAGAGAGAGATTCATTTTTTTTTATGAACCATTGAAATGTCCTATAATTGAATGAGCTGTGTACAATATCAGTTTAATGCAAGACAGACATTAAAATGGGAGAAAATAGATGGAAAACTACATCAGATGTACCTTTGAGCTGATCCAGCACATCAGTCCTCCCTGAGGAGGCCAAAGTGCCAGCCTCCAGCTCCAGTTTATTCTGCAGGCCCTTCAATACCCCCTAGAGTGGAGAAAGCAAATCATAATTACTGTGTCAACTTCAAATTGCTGTTGTGGCCACAGTAAAACAACAAAAAAGAGTTACAACCTGCTGGGTCTCTGATGACCTAGAGGTGAAATAAACCAAGCAATGAAAACACTGTATATGACTCCTGTTCCACTCCTTTTTATCCTCTCGTAAGATGGCATATCATAGCAGCTTGCCTGAAATCCCAGCCTTTCTTTGAATGAATGTCCTCTTACTGGAAGAGATACATTTTTTTTCTTCTTCAGATGGACAGTTTGGTCTGTTTGCCACCAGTATCCGGCAGTGTTCTCTACAGAGAATCTTGGTTTTCTGCTGATGGCTAAAGCCGACCTCAGGAATTTAAAGGCTTTAGCTGGGGATTATCCAGCTGTGCTCAGCATCTGGGCACATGTGCCAGAGGAGTTGTGGGACAAACCCACGTGCATTGGGGTTGGCACCTATGATTACAGTTTCAGATTGAGAACTATCACGACCATGATTGATGTTGCTGGCTGCAGCTATGGGTCCGGAGAAATCGTATTTCGGGTATGTTTTGTTGTTCATTTCGTCAATTCTGATTTGAAATAATTCATTATGAAAGAAGGATGAGTGGGGCTTTTTTTAATAACCAGATTATGTTACATGTTTTGACCTTTCTGCTCATGCCTCTCAGAATCAAGTGCACAGTGTTTTAGTGGTAGTCCACAGTACACAGAATTTAGGCTAAAGCCACTCTAAAGCACAATGGAAAGCCCGATTCCACCACTCTTGGGATGGTCCCTAATTCTACCAGTAATCCAAACTCCCCTGACATTGAGAGTGTCTATTGGGTCAGAAGTAGCACAACAAAGCAATCAAATGGGTCTATGGTTTCTTCTCTCCATTTTCAAATGATGGCACATCGTTGGGAATACAAATCTCTATTCAGAGCCAGTAGAGAACCAATAGGTCTATTCCTCCCTGTGAATAAAATATGCCAAGGCAGAAGTCCCTGCTATCTCTTTCATCAGTTTTCCTCTATCTTTAAATGTTTTACATTTATTTCACTCCCTTTTTTCTCCCCAATTTCGTGGTATCCAATTGTTAGTAGTTACTATCTTGTCTCATCGCTACAACTCCTGTACGGGCTCGGGAGAGACGAAGGTCAAAAGTCACGTGTCCTCCGAAACACAACCCAACCAAGCAGCACTGCTTCTTAACACAGCGCGCATCCAACCCGGAAGCGACCCGCACCAATGTGTCGGAGGAAACACCGTGCACCTGGCGACCTTGGTTAGCATGCACTACACTCGGGCCCGCCACAGGAGTCGCTGGTGCACGATGAGACAAGGATATCCCTACCAGCCAAACCCTCCCTAACCCGGACTACACTAGGCCAATTGTGCGTCGCCCCACGGAGCTCCCGGTCGCGGCCGGCTGCGACAGAGCCTGGGCGCGAACCCAGAGTCTCTGGTGGCACAGCTGGCGCTGCAGTTCCTCTCTGTCTTTTGAAGAAGGAAATCATTTTCCAAATAACACAGTTTGATTTGAAGTAACAGTGACAAGAGCTGGGTGATTATGCAGGATAGAGCTGATTTATTCCCGAGGTAACGCAAGGACTCTGCAATGTTCTGCAGGAGATGAAGTGGTACACAGAGTCGGGGTGTGCCATTTAATCTCCATCTGATCCCGATCATATTAATCCACACTGATATCATATTATGATGAATGTCTATAAAGGCCAACCGTTTTGTCAATAGACAGACGAATACCAAACAGCAAACCATCCTTGCAATGACACATGGTGTGACAGAAACTTGAAGCGGATTCTTTCCTGGAATCCAGGGAGAGGATTGGCCACAGAGGGGGGAAAAAAGGACTATCCGGTCAGACACACAGGGATTTCAAACAGCAAAAAAAATCTATAATGAGAAAACATCTTATGGGCTGAATGGTCTAATGATTTCCTTCTTCCTCAGCGGCTTGTCTCAATCCCTGCTGGCATCATTACTGTAACAAAGACAACCGGATGGATCCGTGCAGAAAGAGGAATGATTCAAGTGTGGCCCAGTGCCTCGTCTATCTAGGCTAGGGATGCTAGCCATGAAGCATTAGCATCTCCAGTCACTCAGGAGGGAAACTGGGTCACTAGTGAAGGAGTTACATGAAGTCTACAGCATCCTCCAGAGTTGGGGCTGAACTCTATCCATCTTGGGCAGAACTGAGTGGATTTTGAATTGGAATACGTCCTATCTGTATCTCAATTATGCTATTAGCCACGACTTGACAAAATAGAGGGAAGGATCCTACATCTTAATTTGAGCCTGTTTGCTACTGCAGGAAAATAATCTTGCAGCAACAGGAAATGTGAATTATGTGGATTATAATTAATGGACATTTTTGTAGTGGTTGATACATTTTTGGTAAGGGAGAATCGTCTGAAATTTCAATGGTGAAATTACTAACATCAGAAGCCTTTTTAAATCCTCAAATACACTACAGGTTTGACATTTCTCCTGCAACATGGTGATCAAATTAAGATCCTACATCTGTAGGCATAGATAAATTCCAAAATAAAAACATTGTCTTTTAGATACCAAAGCAACACTTTATCTTAGCAACACTTAATCATCTGTGTCTTAAACGTTTTAAAATCTTTGGTCTATATGCAACGAAACAACAAACTATAAGGTCAATGCAATGGTTGAACTTCCACCTTTGCGACATCAAATCAACACTCGAATCCTATCCTATTATTATTTCCCCCATAGCCCTGGGGTCATCCCTTTGCCCTCTCTCACCTTCATGTCGGTGGTCTCGTTCTCGAGCTTAGACAGGTGGTTGGAGTTGTCCTCCAGCTCTCTACGCAGATGGGAGTTCTCCTGGCGGAGAGCTTCCACCTGGTAGACCAGCTGGTCATAGGAAGCCGTGGAGTTTGCCATCTTCAGGCAGTGTTGTGGTCCCTGCACGGAAGGAGAAACAAGTGAGATTGAAGGTTAGTGTGGTGTGGAGGTTAGCTTCTTGGCAAACTCTGGCATATCATGCATTTCTTATTATAAGGTTATTTCATTGTCTTTGCAGAATCATTTATAGGAAAACTGCCCGTTTCATTTCCCAATTGATACTTATGCAGCACATAGATAAAAAGAGATGCTCAGGGCTCCTCCATATGTACACTACCGTTCAAACGTTTGGGGTCACTTAGAAATGTCCTTGTTCTTTAAAGAACAGCACATTTTTTGTCCATTAAAATAGCATCAAATTGATCAGAAATACAGTGCAGGCATTGTTAATGTGAGTCGGAGTCACCTCTTAACCGTTGACGTTGAGACTGGTGTTTTGCGTGTATTATTTAATGAAGCTGCCAGTTGAGTACTTGTGAGGCGTCTGTTTCTCAAACTAGACACTCTGATGTACTTGTCCTCTTGCTCAGTTCTGCCCCAGGGCCTCCCACTCCTCTTTCTATTCTGGTTAGAAGGGATTAGAACACAGCGTTGTACGAGATCTTCAGTTTCTTGGAAATTTCTCGCATGGAATAGCCTTCATTTCTCAGAACAAGAATAGACTGACGAGTTTTAGAAGAAAGTTATTTGTTTCTAGCCATTTTGACCCTGTAATTGAACCCACAAATGCTGATGCTCCAGATACTCAACTAGTCTAAAGAAGGCCAGTTTTATTGCTTCATTAATCAGAACAACAGTTTTCAGCTGTGCTAACATAATTGCAAAATGGTTCTCTAATGATCCATTAGCCTTTTAAAATGATAAACTTGGATTAGCTAACACAACGTGCCATTGGAACACAGGAGTGATGGTTGCTGATAATAGGCCTCTGTACACCTATGTAGATATTCCATTTAAAAAATCTGCTGTTTCTAGCTTCAATCGTCATTTACAACATTAACAATGTCTACACAGTATGTATTGATCAATTTTATGCTATTTTAAAATGGACCAAAAAAATTGATTTTCTTTCGAAAACAAGGACATTTCTAAGTGACCCCAAACTTTTGAGTGGCAGTGTCGATATAAACAATGTAGAACATGCGAAGGGCTCCTCCGGCTACATCCCTTCTCTCTCCTCTCTGCAGTGTAAGGTTGGCAGCAGATGGTACACAGAGAACCTAATCATCTGTCAAATCAAGTTTAGCTCGGTTTTGATCAATCTTTGTGCTTGGCCGAGCCTGAATTCACTCTCAGTGTGGCCATTCAATATTGGCAATGTGCTCTGCAGTTTGTTTAAGCAACGCTTTAATCTGGTTTTAGAGTCTATGGTTGTTATGGATATTGGATAATATTATGGTATTTGATACCGCTGGTTACAGCAGTTGAATATAAAACCATATCAAAATGACATTGCAGCATACAGTATTTATTATAGTTGCTGTTCATTTGAAACTTTTGTGCATCATTTGTGTATACATCACATTGTAACTCATAAATTGGATGTGCTACAGATGTAGGATCTTAATTTGACCAGTATTTTCACAGTAAAGTAATCCTGCAGCAACAGGATTTGAACGTTTCTCCCATAATGTTACTTGAGCAGTGGTTAAGCTATTAGTTTATTAAAATGAGGGTACATGAAAGGTGCAATACTGTTAATATAACAGTATTATAATATATGTGTTAGTGTGGGTTTTCAGTGAATTTATGTAAATCATAAAGCTTATCTGCATTTCCTGTGGTGCAGTAAATGTTCTGCAACAAAAGAGTGATCAGATTAAGATCCTACACCTGCACATGTTATTTGATAATTTGTTACTAGATAAGAAATGTTGTCAGTGAGGAAAAACAATGCAGCCGTTTTGATAAATGGGCTGCAGGGAGCCATTTTCTGAGGTTTGAAGGAGTGGAAGTGTTTCATAAATATATGGTACAATAAATCGAATTTGACTCCAATCTCACTACTGGTGGCTTTGATGCAATTATATAGAAGCAAATCAAATTCACAATTTCATCCCCAGTCACCTTGACATCAATGAAACCAAATGAAGCCAGTACGCATTTGTGCATAATGCCTGAAGCAGTCATTCGCTCTGCTTTTTATGGAGACTCCGACGGCAGTGACATATCTACATTATTAAAGCCTTCCTGCTCTTCATGACAACAACTGCAACAGTGATTCTCCTGGGTCTGTAATTTGACACATCATTTTTATGTGTAAGACTTGCACGACAAGTGGTGTGACATTTTGACTACTTGAGGATGTTTGCTTTTCAGAGAGAGCAAGAGCAATCGTCTGCTCTATTACGGAATTACAATGGTTGCTATTTTTAACAAAGAAATGAAATGTAACGCAGAATTGAAATGCATACATTTTGGGGGGGGGTAATTAATAGTTAGAAATATTACTTGTTGAAGAATTACTCGTCATCAAATCCCCACATGAATACAAACCGAGACATACAAAAAAAGACAAGTCTTATTCAAATTCATTTCAATGGGTTTTGATGACACTTCATTTCACTTGAACAAACGTTCATTCCTGCACAGTGCAGCCATCTGAATTGCTAAAGGACCTCGGCCAGTCTTTGTTAGCCCTAGTGATGAGATTCCCTTCCCGCAGCAGTAGCGTTGATAAGGGGGAGGTGCAATCCAGCCCACTTCGATATTACCGGAGGAGGGCGTCTGCGACTATGGACCACGGTGCTCTGGGGGCAGACAGGCAATGTCAGTGCGGCAAACCCTCCGCTGGAATAGTGCTGCATTTCATTACCTTGTGTCTGTCTTTCAACCCTTTAGGGAATTCACAGTGGAACAAAATGGAGGAGATAGGGCTGATGTGGTATTGGATTGAACGTGTTGAAATGTTTTATAGTAGAAAATAGAGGACTGGCACATACTCAAACTCAATCTGATTTGCATTGAGAAAAATATAATTGTTATTACGCAACATCAATGCACATTTGTATGTGATTGATTGTACAATATTTATTGGTGAAACAGAAATTTTGATTGCAACAATTATTTTTCCAAAGTGTGGGTTTGATTGAATTCGGTCCATTCTTTTGTTGTCCTGTCTGTGTACTCTGTTGCCTTATTCCGCTAAAGTCAAATCCCACAATTTCTCTCTCAACAAGCAAACTGAGCAATTACGTAATGTTCATTTAAAGTGAATGTCAGGCCAGAGTGTTATGCAAAGGACATCCACAAGCTTGGAAAAATCAATGTAACTCAAATACAGACTCGCAAATCAATACTGAATATCCAATGGGTTGGAGCAATGAAAGTGGTGGTATTTTTCCAAATGTTTCCATCAGCGAGTCACATTCTCTCACACACTGTTATCTGTGTCCACATGTACTGATAAGCAACGCAGTATGTTACTGCAATTAGGCGGGTGATGATATGCATCCAGCCTACACAAAGCAGCCTTAGCGTGTCTATCTAATGGCTGTGGACATATGGGGACACATCAATGCCAATGCCTTGAACACACAGCTCTTTATCATTTCAAAGTGGGGGACATGAAACACATTCGTTATTCTGCCGGACAGCATTGAAGGCAGTGTGGCAGTCTGTTGTTGAAGGCCAGCCACTGATGCTTGAGCAATGCTGGATAGGGAGTAGGTACTGAGGGGGCGTGTTGGATTGTGGTCCTAAGGGAATTCAATACAGCTGGTTGATTTTTCCAATTAGGTTTCTTCCATCAAAGGAATATATTCATGAGCTGGCTCACGGTTCAACGTTATCGCAACGTCCTTCCATCTTAATTGCCCTTGTGGCAAAAGCATTAATTGCAGTGACATATTTATGTCAGGTGATGGCTATTTCTCTTGCATTTTTTCCTCGCTCTCTTTTTATCCCCAACATGGCTCGTTCTGTTGTGTCCCATTTGCTGCTGGTGGGGCCGGAATGCATGCTGGGTAATCTGTGAGGAAATTGTCCCCCAGAGGAATAGAATTCAGACGAAGCCGTGTGAGTGTTAGCGAGCCTGCCAACGGAGTGCTAACAGTTCGAGACTGTTTCTATGGAAACAGCCAATCCCCTTTCACGCTCTGGAAAAGGTGGTAAAAGTGAGGATGAGATGAATAAAGGCCGAACCAATCAGAAGGGGTAATAGGGGGTAGGAGTAATCGATGTAGCAGAGCCAAACAACTCTATATTATATTCTCCATCCTGCAGCTATGTTGGACGGCACATCCCTATTGTGCGTGGTTAAGAAAGCAATTCATATAGTGCAAGTCTATTAATACCAGCCAAATGGAATGCTATTGACATGATGTGCTGTGTACTTCACAACTGGCTTGTGCAGTTTCCATTCAGAACCACAATCTGATGTTGAATCACTGTTTATTTCTATCAGTGAGTGACTAAAAGCACTACATCATCAGAAGTATCTGGACACATGCTCGTCAAACATCTGATTCCAAAATCATGGGCATTAATATGGAGTTGGTCCCAATTTTGCTGCTATAACAGCCTCCGCACTTCTGGGAAGGCTTTCCACTAGATGTTGGAACATTGCTGCAGGGACTTGTTTCCATTCAGCTAGCTGCAAGAAGATTAGTGACAAGTGGCAAGATGATTCCGAACTGATATATGACCATTTTCAGATTTCATAATAACTATGTTTAGGATTAAGTAATAGCCATGTTTAGACAATGTAAACAAACAAAAACGCAAACAAAGCCTTGTTCCACGCCTATAAGGTCAGGCTGAACATTAGCCATGCTAGAGCATAAATGCCCTTCAGCAGCAGTGGGCTGTGGACGAGCCGTGCTGTGATTAGCTAGTCAGCTCTGCACTACAGGCTCTCTCTCTCTCTCTCCAGTCATGCAAACACAATAGGAGCCAAAGGTCTGAGCCACATCCACTGGCTGCAACTGGCGCTTGTGAAGTCAGCGAACTAAGTCAGGCGAAACAAAAAGGCTAATCAAGAGCACTGTCCCCTGACGATGGACGATGACTCAAAGGCTGTGTGGGCATAAAAGGGGAAAAGGGGGTTCTGGGTTTGACAAGAAACAAGCAGACATCATGGTTTCTGAGTGTTGTCTTGTTGTGCTGAAACAGTCAAGGGCTTAAGTTTAGAGGTCCATGAGGGTTTGTAGGAGCCAAATAAGCTTTTTGTTGCCTCTCCCATCTTGTTTGTCATAATTATGGTCATATGTTTAAATACTTAGCCACTAATAGCAAGGATGCTGTAATAATAATACTAATTCTACTAATAAAAAATAAAAAAATAACAATAATTCGAATACATATTCATTAACAATAACCATATTATAATATCAAATAATAATAGGCTACTAATTTTCTAACATTACTGAGTTTCTAAATGTAGTTCAGTCCAAAAAAACAGTAGGTAAGTAATAGATTTGCGTTATCATGATCATCATAATATGTTTCTTTTTTACCCTATCATTAGGTTATCATTACATTGTTTACAGGGTGAGTCATTTCGATACAGTCCAACGGTCCGCAGCTCATTCTGTACAGTGAAAGTAGGCCATGAATGGCTGCGCAGAGTGTGAGGCCAGAACAAAGAACACAAGTAGCATACAGCTAGGATTCTCCCCCCGACCCACACTGCTGCATTATTTCTTCCTCCACCACCCTTTCCCTCCAAGACCGTCTGGTTACCACGGCAACGGCACCTACCCGTGAAGATGGCGAGCCTGAGGATCTCCCTCTCCTCAACCAGGCTGTCTCGTTCTTTGTGCACTATTCGGTGGAATCAATCGAATTGTGCTGTAGTAGGTGTCGCTGAAAGACGCACAATGCTCTCACAGTAGGGCAGTAGCTCAGGTGCATTCAAGGTGTTGATAAATGCCTAAACCGTCGAGAAGTCTTTTTCTAGTATAAAGTGCAATGAAATAATATAGTCTACGGATCAACAATGCAGCAGTGCCGTGCTTGTTTATTCCTAGCTATTATTATGGTCCCTTTGGTCAGAAACATACAGTGAAACACAGAGGTGTTGAATGAAAGTGAGTTCCTAAATGACACGACACAGTATTAAAAGGGCATTTTCCATCTCATGAGAAATGCGTCACCTCACCGCCATCTTTCATTAATGGAGAAACCCACTTCCATGGATTGAGCATGGGGTCAGACCAGCCCATACTGACAGTGACGGAGCTTATGGGGTCAAAAGGCCAGGTAATATACTGTCATGCCAATATTCTTAGAGTGAGCCTGGTAGGAGGAGCATCTACTGTAGACGCTCATCCAAAATTAAATCCAGAACATCAATTATTCAGATATTGCGAACGGGCGAGGAAGTCCTGCAATCTGATCAAAATGTAATTTCCTAATGGTGAGGTTTCCAGACACCGATATTTTTTTCTTTCAAAATAGCGTCTTTCATGGCAATTGGACACATCCAAAGCTTACAGAGAGATTGTCCTTGCATGGGAAAATAAGACAGAGCAACCTTATTTGTAGATGTATATCGAGTTTTCGGGGTCTGACACATAGCTAACACAACATACATGTTGTCAGTAGACCTACCTAGCCAGCTCATTGCTAACGTTACAGCTAATGCTAACAGCACAGATCATTGCTAGTCTGGAACTAAATGGCCATCCCAGCCTAGGGACTGGACTGTGAGAGCTAGAGTGTTTCCATCAGCTTGTCACAGCTGGGACTGACTATTCTGTACATGTTCATTAAGTGAGGAATCAATACGGTGTTAGCATTGGAGTTGACTAGAATTCACTTGCCAAAAAGCCTCTCATCGACAGTCTAACTCTGTGCCGAAGTTCTCAAATGACCCAGACACAAAATGATCCGTCTCTCTGGGGACACGTCCTTCAAAAGTGACCGCAACATTTTGTTTTCATCAATTACGTGGATGCTAGATGTAAAGGGTGATATGCGTGTGGTAAAAACAACTCAAGAAGACTGCATAATTAGTGATCTGCCGTTGGCCCTTTGTTTATACAGGCTTACATCATATCATGAAGGGAAAGGCTTTCGCTAGCAATAGCCGTCTACAGGTTCTAAACCATTCATGGGTCCAAATGTCAGACAAATGATGGACTAACTATCTTTAACCTAAGTGGGTCTCCCATAGCAACTAATACAGTAACGATGAGTCAAGAGAGGAGGTTAGCAATGTACAATGTAAAGAGGTGGTAGGCTTCCATAGGTAGAACGGAGGACATTTCCCATTGTTCTAGTGACAGAGGTTAACATCATCCCACTATATCTTCTGTGGATAAGAGATCTTCCATTTGCATTCTGAGTGATGAGCATTCAAATGGTGAGTAGGGCAGGCATTAGTTCACTTCAGCTAATTCTGTCAATAACTTTGGCTCAGAGCTGAAAGGCACTGCCTCAGAGATTGTATCTGAAGCAGCAACAGGAGCAGCATTTCAGCATCCATTATAAGAAAGAAGTCTTTCAGTGATTATGGAAATAAGGCCCTTAGCTGTAGGAGAGACGAAGCAGAGGAGGAAAACAAATAAATGATCGTTCCTGCCTCCCAATCATTGGAAAAGTTGGCTATTTATTTTTAAAGGGAAACTGGCAAATGCATGTCAAACGCATGTCTATATGGTTGTTTCCTCAATGTAGATGACAGGGGTTCTTCCCTATCAGTGACATTGAAGAGAGAACCATAGACATGCATTTGATCTGAGGTTCTGTAACCGACTGTCAAAATAGTCAGAAAATAGAAATCTCTCTGATTAGGTGTTATGCATTTGTAATCTGCCGACATTGCTAAACTTGGATATTCCCTTGAGTGCATCAAGACAAAACACACATCCTTAGGAAAACAAATATATCACAGCTACACTAGACTGGCAAATGCTTCCCTCAATAACAAAGTCATACAAAGACAAATGCTGATAATCCTTCGTACTTATTCTCTGGGCGTGGTTGCCAATGTCAATTCACATAGACCGCTCATGAAAGGTCTATATCCTAATCTCCCTTCAAATATGATGTAAAATGTTTTGGACCTGTCAGTAAAGCCCTTCTCCCTTCTTCTCAGGACTAGAGAATGATGTGAAGTTATGGGAGGCAGGCCAATTAACGCTCTCTTGGTTAAAGCAAATTGACCTGTCAACCTTATTGAATCTCAATTCAAGGCTTGTCGTTGTCCATAGACATCCATACACAGAATAAATAGTGATGCCAACGACATCAGGGCTCCGCTGTTTTCCTCCACAATATCTGACGTGTCAGTTAGTAGCCCACCCCTTCCCTAAAAAAAATCATCACGTTATGTAATATTACATAAGCGCTTTCCATTTTGTTGGGATTTTCAGGCCTGGGGATTACATTTACATTTGAGTCATTCAGCAGACGATGTTATTCAGTGCAACTTACAGGAGCAATTCGAGTTAAGTGCCCTGCTCAAGGGCACATTGGCATATTTTTCACCTAGTCTGCTCTGGGATTTGAACCAGCGACATTTCGGTTACTGGCCCAAAGCTCTTGGAAGATTCCAGGCCCAAGATTCCAGACCTGGCAGTTCTCTCTGTGGTCCAGTTCAGTTCCCCTGGACAGTTTAGCCAACTGCAACGAGGAAGTGAAAACGGTGAGGGAAATAGTAATATTGGATTCCTGGATGTTGGTGTGAAGACCTGGAGACATAGGCCTACACAGATGGTAATAGACCTAATAGGGCACAGCCACACCCGGTAGTTGTATGATTGAAGCCACTCAAAGTATAATCAAAGCCATGGGCACAGTGAGTGGCCAGTCCCTAAGAGACTCATTAGAGTAGGATCTGCACTGGTTACCATTGCTCTGTGTGTGTGTGTGTGTGTGTGTGAGAGAATAAGATCAATGATGCTATATTATTTTCTGCTGCTGGGTTTAATCCCCATGTTTCATGTGTTATATGAAGCCTGTCATATTTAGCTCGATGTGTCTACTGCTTTCCTTCTTCACATACCCTATCTATTTTCTTATGGGTGGGATATTTTGCCCAGAAATGTCACAATCAATTATATTTTACCCTGATGAGGTTCAGGTGATTGATTCAAACAAATGACAAAAATGATACTCCATGAAAATGTGCGTGCAAGCATTCTAATGTAAACGCGATACATTGTTTTTAGCCTATGGATTACACAATGACAGACAATGAAGCCTCCTTCTCATCAACCAGTGTAGGTTATGAATGTCAATCCACTATTGCTTAGCCCGACAACTTTATAAAAAAGGCTCCAACTAGCTGTACGGAAAATAAACTGCATCTATGAAGGAGGACATCACACAACAGCGATGGTCTCGTTTTCTTCCATTGACGACGTCAATGATTCACCTTCCAAATAGGCCACCGTCGAACAAAATGCACCAACATGCACGAATCAATTTCAATGCAAAATATGTCCACGATTTTTTGACTTCGAATGGAGGGTTGGTTATCTGTTTGATAAATAGCCTGCCACTTACCCTTTAGGATAAACCATCAAATTAAGTTACCTGGATAAGCCTACCTATTTCAATCGACCTTGCCCACTACAACCCCATACATGTTCAGGTATTAGGCTACACTATCCAAATACATTGGACAATTGGGGCTCCAAAAGATTGAACATAAAATCTATTCAATTATAAAAGCGTCATGTATATCTTGAACAAACCCACTTTCATGCATTTGCCTGTTTAACATTCTATTCACATCAGGACCACTCTCCCTCCGTGCAGCTCGCGACACAACCAATCTAATATGCAGCATCGTAGATAGAAATAGTATAAAAAAATTATCGTAGATTTAAAATGTTGTCATGTAAGACAATTCTAAGCGTTACAATTGTGTTGGATTCTTACCTCATTTCCCGAGCCGTGTTGATTTCAGTAGGGCGTGGAATGAGAGCGCGGACTCTGTGGGATGGATGCTGAATTCACCACTAGCTGCGTGCTGTGACGCTATAGTCTGATGTCACATATCACAGCCTCTCTCTCTCTCTCTCTCTCGCAATTCCACATAAAAAATATATTTATTTCTCTTGGCAGGCAAATGTTGAATATAGAAGGTATTATAACTATTTTTGAAATACGTTTGACCTCTAGCCAATGTCTATTTCTTAATGTATTGCATAGGCTGCATTCAATGGAAACTTTAGAAACTCTACAAAGCATGAATGCAGTAAACATAGCCATATGGGTTAAAATGATTTAGTTCAGACGTTCGGCGTAAAGAATGGTCAGCAAAGCCTGAACTTTAACTTAAACTTAAAACGTGTGCGTGGAAGTGCGGGACAAGCAAACAGACGTCAGATTTTGTACCCACCTATAATGTTTGCATCTGTGAATTATAATACTGTGCACACTTTTATTGAATCAATGCTCGGTCGTTTTGACGTGTTCTGCTACATGGGCTGCTACATTGCCATGGGCTGTTGTCCATGGTGCTGAACAGGTGGATGGCGCTGCTGCCTTTTCAGATGTTGCTGGCCAGGGTAGCGAGGTGCTGAACGGACAGATCCCCAGTGTACTTTGCCTACCAGGTATTATTTATTCTTATTAATTCACCTGGCCGAACACAGTGAAGATAAACATTAAAGAAGTGCGCATGACCCCATTCATCATTGGTTAACCATGGCCCATTGTTATGGAGGTGGGTGTCGTCTCACTCTTGGAGTTTCTCAGTTTACCACTGGAGCGAGACAAAAGCTCATCTATTGTGTCAGCTGCACCAAAGAAAGGTTGGCTGGGAAGTGGGAATGCGTTTGTGGGAACATTTTTAATGGCCAGACAGTGGCGCCATTACTCTCCTGACACCAATGTGGCAAATTTGTGTGAAGTCCATGACGTACCTCACAATACAATTTATGGTGGCTCTTGCATCTTGCTAACAAAGTTTTGGAGGTATTGACAAGTAAAAAAAAAAATATATATATATTCTTTTGCCATTTCATGTGTGAATTTGAGTTTGAAACAAGGGGTAAAAACTGAAAATGAGGTGTAGCCTAGCCCTAGGATACATGACATGCCACATATAGCCTACAGTAGGTCTACACAGATTCAAGAAGCTATATGGACTAGCACGCCGGGGAGCCCCTATGCTATTTATCATCAGAAAATAGCATCTACTCAATGACACACATTATGTAAGCCCAAAGCACCGCATGTAACAGTATATTACATGGACTGACTGGAAGAACCCGATCTAATCAAAAGCAATCATATATTTTTTGATTGACATGATACTATTCCAGCTTCTCTCCAAAATAAACGGATTGGTTTCACAAACAGGCTATAATCTAATAATCGACGAGTGAGAGAAAAAAAAAACGATCAAAAACAACCCACATGATTGAATTCAGCAATCATATTAGGTGTTGAAAACAACAATTGAAAAAAAATGATCAAGATAAAGACGGAGCCGAATGAGAGGCGTGTCTCAGAGGCGTAGCTGAATGATGGAGGAAGCGCACACATCTTCAGCAAAAGCAGGATAAGGAGTGTCAAAAGCGCACGATTTTTCTATAACTGCCCATTCGCTTGCGTCAGTATTCGATGAGCGACTGAATAGAAAGGAAAGCACCTCCTATCTTTGGCATCAAGGGGTTTAAATCAGAAAAACAGAGAGAGCGAGCTGCAGTGAAAAGGGGAGGACCTGGCTACATCAACACATCACGTATATTGTAAAATGTTATTGCTATAGAAGAACTCTAGCGTCAATGTATTTACTTGAATGCGGGCATATTTAAATCCGCATCATCACAACGGATCTGGGAAAGTAAACTTGAGGTAAGTTCGATTCATTTCAACTCAACACGTTCATCCATCCATTCACTTTTCATTCCCTCACTCATCTAGCCTACTGACTCATTCATCATTCTCTCCATTGTTCATCAGTATTTGGTGGAAATGTATACTTGCCTTAGGTTACATTTGACAGCCATAATAGTGAGGCCAGTCCTTTACTGTGTGATAATATCCAACCTGGATGAGTGAGGATGAGACACTGTAGGATGAGACATAGGATGAGACACATAGGATGAGACACTGTAGCGACGCTTTCTAGACAAGTGTGGGTTAACATACCCTCTTTATGAAATAAATAAATACTCAGGTGCGTCTGATTAGGGTCTGAGCGACAACCACCTTTGCTTTCAAATGTGTGTTTGTGGTATACAGGACTCGAAACTCTGCATTTCTTTCTCAAAGTTAACCACCTTGCACAGATAATCTTATTTTCTCTATAGGGTTCGGAATTATATTTCATTTCTGACTTCCCATAGTTGACCATGGTGCGGTTATATAGGCATGTCGCTGCTATAGTAGGAAATGGTCATCCATATGGGATGTGCTACAATATGGAGTGTGTGTTTGTGTAGCCTAAAAGCGTGTGTGGGACTCGGGGGGGGGGGGGGGGGGGGGGGATATCAATGTTTCGTTCATTCATCCAACAGTGTGGATGTCGCCGCCAAGCATTATGCCAGGGAATGAGTGATTGATGTTTTGATTTAATGCCGTTAAATCGGTATCGCGAGCCCGTTAAGTAAAATTCCTGTGTGATTATCCAAGATGCGCGGTAGCAATTATGTCAGTCTTCTAAAAATTCGTGGGAGACTGACACTTCGTTATTTGCGTGGGCATGGCATAGAAGGGGGCAAGCCTGAGCAATGCTGCTTTGACGTAAGCTACTCTGTAGTATACCCACGTCTTTGTTGTATAAGAATGTTGTGACGTACATAATACGTTTATGTTTGTGGGCTATAATGTCTGCATATATTCGACGAGGTTTACAGTACCCTCAGAAAGTATTCACACCTATTGACTTTTTAAAAATGTTGTTGTGTTACAGCCTGTATTTAAAATGTATTAGATAGAGATTTTTTTTGTCACTGTCCTACACACACACACACACACACTACCCCATAATGTCAAAGTGGAATTATATTTTTACAAATTAATTAAAAATGAAAAGCTGAAATGTTTTGAGTCGATAGTATTCAACCCGTTTGTTATGGCAAGTCTAAATAAGTTCAGGATAAAAAAAGATGGGCTTAACAAGTCACATAATATGTTGCATGGACTCACTCTGTGTGCAATAATACTGTTTAACATGATTTTTGAATGACTACTTCAAACACAGATTCAACCACAAAGACCAGAAATGTTTTCCAATGTCTCTCAAGGGGCAGCTATTGGTAGATGGGTAAAAATACAAAATTCAAACATTGAAAATCCCTTTGAGCACGGTGAAGTTACTAATTACACTTTGGATGGTGTATCAATACACCCAGTCACTACTATGGTACAGGCATACTTCCTAACTCAGCTGACGGAGAGGAAGGAAGCCGCTCAGGGATGTTGACTTTAAAACAGTTACAAAGTTTAATGGCTGGGATAGGAGAAAACTGAAGATGGCTCAACAACATTGTAGTTACTCCACAATAACCAACTAAGCTAATTGATAGAGTGAAAAGATGGAAGCCTGTACCAAATAAAATATTCCAAAACATGCCTCCTGTTTGCAACAAGGCACTAAAGTAATACTGCAAGAAATGTGTTAAAGCAGCTTTTTGTCCTGAATACAAAGTGTTATGTTTGGGGAAAATCCAACATGATACGTTACTGAGTCTCCATATTCAAGCATAGTGGTGGCTGCATCATGTTAGGAGTACGCTTGTAATCATTATTAAGTACTGGAGAGTTTTCAGGATAAAAAATAAACATGGTCCAGTCTGCTTTCCACCAGACACTGGGAGATAAATTCACCTTTCAGCAGTACAATAACCTAAAACACAAGGCCAAATCGACACTGAAGTTGCTTACTAAGAAGACAGTGAATGTAGAAGACGGTGAACGTTCCTGAGTGGCCTAGTTACAGTTTTGACTTAAATCTGCTTGGAAACCTATGGCAAGACCTGAACATGGTTGATTAGCAATGATCAACAACCAATTTGACAGAGCTTGAAGAATTAAAAAAATAATAATGGGCAAATGTTGCTCAATCCAGGTGTGGAAAGCTCTTAGAGACATACCCTTAAAGGCTCACATCTGTAATTGCTGCCTGTCACGTTTGTCGTAAGAATTATCGGACTAAGGTGCAGCGTGATATGGTTTCCACATGTTTTTTAACTGAAACGCACAAAAACAACAAAGAATGAACGATCGTGAAGATAATGGAATGCTCAAAGGCAACTATACATAAACAAGATCCCACAAAACACATTGAAGAAATGGCTGCCTAAATATGATCCCCAAACAGAGACAACAATCAACAGCTGCCTCTGATTGGGAACCATACCAGGCCAACATAGAAATAGATAACCTAGATTACCCACCCTAGTCACACCCTGACCTAACCAAAATAGAGAATAAGAAGGCTCTCTATGGTCAGGGTGTGACAGTACCCCCCCCCCCCCCCCCCACCCAAAGGTGCGGACTCCGGCCGCAAAACCTGACTCTATAGGGGAGGGTCCGGGTGGGCATCTAGCGTCGGTGGCGGCTCTGGTGCGGGCTGAAGAACCCGCTCATCCCGCAGATCCAGCCATGGACCCGGGCTGAACACTGTGCCTGGACCCCGGTGTCAAGGAAGGCTCCTGCCATAGAGCGGGACTGGACGCCGTGCCTGGACTGGGCCCCGGTGTCAAGGAAGGCTCCTGCCCTGGAGCAGGACTGGATGCCTTGCCTGGAAGCTCCGAACCGTGGACCGTCGCTGGAGGTTCCGGACCGTGGACCGTCACAGGAGGTTCCAGACCGTGGACCGTCGCAGGAAGTTCCGGACTGTGGACCATCGCAGGAGGTTCCGGACTGGAAACCGTCACCGGAAGCCTCCACAGCCCAGTACGTCCTGTGAGTTTGGAGAGCTGGCACAGGATGTACAGGGCTGGGAAGGCATACTGGAGACCTGGTGTGTGGAGCCGGCACAGATTTTACCAGACTGATAGCACGCTCCTCAGGACGAGTACGGAGAGCTGACTCAGGTGGCATTAAACTGATAACACGCTTCTGCCTCTGATTGGGAACCATACCAGGCCAACATAGAAATAGATAACCTAGATTACCCACCCTAGTCACACCCTGACCTTACCAAAATAGAGAATAAGAAGGCTCTCTATGGTCAGGGTGTGACAGTACCCCCCCCCCCCCCCCAAATGTCATGCATCCTCCACCAACTCAACAACTCTCTCCGTTCTTTCTCCTCCAATATCTCCATCCACTCACTGACGGTCTCGGACTCTCTCCGTTCACTCTCCTCCAGTTTCTCCCTCTTCTCCCAGACTGGCTCTGGTTCACTCCTCGGCTCCGCCGACCACCCCTTGTGCCCCACCTCCAAAAAAATGTGAGGTGTTTTTTGGTCTTTTTTTGTGGCCGCGAACTCCGGCGTCGTCGCTGTCCTCCCTTCTCTCCTTGTGTCTTCCGCCAAGGAAGGCTATCCTGTCCTGCCATGATTTCCTCCCAAGTCCAGGATCCTTTCCCATCCAAGATCTCCTCCCAAGTCCAGGATACCTTCCCATCCAAGACCTCCCAAGTCCAGGATCCCTTCTCCTCCTGGGCACGCTGCTTGGTCGTGTTGTGGTGGGGTCTTCTGTCACGTTCGACGTAAGAATTATGGCTGCCAAAATACGATCCCCAAACAGAGACAACAATCAACAGCTGCCTCTGATTGGGAACCATACCAGGCCAACATAGAAATAGATAACCTAGATTACCCACCCTAGTCACACCCTGACCTAACCAAAATAGAGAATAAGAAGGCTCTCTATGGTCAGGGTGTGACACTGTCAAAGGTGACTCAAGGGGTTTAATACAAATACAGGTATGTCATTTTCTTTGCTTATAGCTTTGAAGCACTGTTATAATTACATGTTAATACAGTGTTTGCACAGTACACTCTTAGAACATGAAAAAGGTTCTCAATTTCTTCAAGGGTTCAGCAGGGGAACCTTTTCATCTGAGAACGTTAGAAAGACCACTCCAAAGATGTAGCCTTTACTGCTAGAACTACAATCAATCATTTCAACTTGTATACTACACTTGGACATTTTACATTGGAAATCAATGTAATTATTGTGAGAGACAGAAAGGGATTTTCAAGGAGAACATTTCTACATTGCAAGAAGCAATGGTAGCATGTGAGATGCAGAGATAATGCATTTTATATGGTGAGACCCTCTTGAAGTGAACGATAAAGAGCCTGACTCTATAACTGCTAGCATTAGCATGTGTTAGGAAAGTAGTGGGGCAATCGTCACAGCTTGATCACTAGCGTCCAGGGAATTATCAACCATTTTTATCACCACCAGCCAATAGGGAACCAGCTTCATATCAATGACCCCTGCATGGAATGCCTCTCAAGGGCCATAACACATTTTATTATAAATCTAAAATACAATCATATCTACTAGATAAACATTTCCTCAGACGTCACCAGATGTTAAGAATCTATGAATGTTTTAACCATTTACTGATTTAATGTTTTTAATTTAACCTTTATTTAACTAGGCAAGTCAGTTAAGAACTAATTCTTATTTACAATGACGGCCTACATCATATAACAATTACTTGTCCCCTGTTAAATTTTGATTTGATGTGTGACTTTTTTTTACCATATCCAATCCTTTCAGATCTAAACATTGAGAGGTATGGAGGAACTAGGCGCTGTTCATGTTTCTAGATGGGTCTATCGTGTCATGGGGTTGTGGGGCAGGGGGTGGTTGTAGGGTATCATAGGGGAGCTTTCAAAAGCATTGAAACTTAGTCCCAGTGGAGCAATCTGTCCAACGATTGAAAAAGGAGAAACCATACACACACAAACTGAGAAAAGACAGTGGATACATCTAGCCAGGAGTCCATCTCTCATGTCCTCTACCCACTTTTCTCAAGGCCACCACCTAAGTGTTGCATGGTAACATTTGGCTAAACCTACACCCGAGATCTGTAGTAATAACAGCATACAATATAATACAGTATGTCATGTCAGCATTGTCTTTGTTCTTTGGGAAATTCAACTGTAATTCATAGATCTAGAGATATTGTTCATACTAATTTCCATCAAAGAGGAACTACCCCCTATATCAATCTGTGTGTGTGTGTGTGTGTATGCGTTGCCATGTTTTGGCAGTTATTGTCATGCGTAGATGTAATAGGTGGCAGGGAAGTCAGGCGCAGGAGAGTCAAATGGAGTGTAAATGGAGTCTTTTAATAAAGTCCACGGAGTATGCTCCATAACACTAAATGTACATAAACATGGGTACAAGGACCCGACGCACACCTATACAACAATCACACTACACTGACAATAAAACAATCTCTGACAAAGACATGAGGGGAAACAGAGGGTTAAATACACAACAGGTAATGAATGGGATTGAAAACAGGTGTATGGGAAGACAAGACAAAACCAATGGAAAATGAAAAAAGGATCAATGATGGCTAGAAGACCGGTGACGTCGAACGCCGAGCACCGCCCGAACAAGGAGAGGCAACGACTTCGGCAGCAGTCGTGACAGTACCCCCCCCCTGACGCGCGGCTCCAGCTGCGCGTCGACACCGGCCTCGGGGACGACCCGGAAGGCGAGGTGCAGGGCGATCCGGATGGAGACGGTGGAATTCTGATAACATGGAAGGATCTAACACGTCCTCCACCGGAACCCAGCATCTCTCCTCCGGCCCGTACCCCTCCCAGTCCACGAGGTACTGAAGGCCCCTCGCCCGACGTCTCGAATCCAAAATGGATCGAACAGAGTACGCCGGAACCCCCTCGATGTCTAGAGGAGGCGGAGGAACATTACGCACTTCAGCCTCCTGGAGCGGGCCAGCCACCATCGGCCTGAGGAGAGACACATGGAACGAGGGGTTAATACGGTAATGAGTGGGTAGTTGTAACCTATAACATACCTCGTTCACTCTCCTCAGGACTTTAAACGGCCCCACAAACCGCGGACCCAGCTTCCGGCAGAGAAGGCGAAGGGGCAGGTTTCGGGTCGAGAGCCAGACCCTGTCCCCTGGTGCGAACACTGGGGCCTCACTGCGGCGACGGTCTGCGCCAATTTTCTGGCGCCTTATGGCACGCTGAAGGTGGACGTGGGCTGCCTCCCAGGTCTCCTC
Organism: Oncorhynchus mykiss; assembly: GCF_057628025.1. Classification (NCBI taxonomy): domain Eukaryota; kingdom Metazoa; phylum Chordata; class Actinopteri; order Salmoniformes; family Salmonidae; genus Oncorhynchus; species Oncorhynchus mykiss. The sequence continues at coordinate 58,714,880 of NC_143026.1, forward strand.
AGCGTGCCGAAACCAATTGTCCACCGCAGGGGCCTCGGTCTGGCTCTGATGCCAAGGAGCCAGAACCGGCTGATACCCTAATACACATTGAAAGGGAGTAAGGTTAGTGGAGGAGTGACGTAGCGAGTTCTGAGCCATCTCTGCCCAGGGCACGAACTTCGCCCACTCCCCCGGCCGATCCTGGCAATAAGACCGCAGAAACCTACCCACATCCTGGTTAACTCTCTCCACCTGCCCATTACTCTCGGGGTGAAAACCTGAGGTAAGACTAACCGAGATCCCCAGACGCTCCATGAACGCCTTCCAGACCCTTGATGTGAACTGGGGACCCCGATCAGACACTATATCCTCAGGCACCCCATAGTGCCGGAAAACGTGTGTAAACAGGGCCTCTGCAGTTTGTAAGGCCGTAGGGAGACCGGGCAAAGGGAGGAGACGACAGGACTTAGAAAACCGATCCACAACGACCAGGATCGTGGTGTAACCCTGTGAAGGTGGAAGATCGGTCAAAAAATCCACCGACAGGTGTGACCACGGCCGTTGAGGAACGGGTAGAGGTTGTAGCTTACCTCTGGGCAGGTGTCTAGGAGCCTTGCACTGGGCGCACACCGAGCAGGAAGAAACATAAATCCTCACGTCCTTAGCTAAAGTGGGCCACCAGTATCTCCCGTCAAGACAGCGCATCGTCCGACCTATCCCAGGATGACCAGAGGAGGGTGACGTGTGAGCCCAATATAGCAATCGGTCGCGTACAGCAGACGGAACGTACAGACGACCAGCTGGACACTCAGGGGGAGAAGGCTCTGCACGTGACGCCCGCTCAATGTCCGCGTCCAGCTCCCACACTACTGGCGCCACCAAACACGAAGCTGGGAGTATGGGAGTGGGATCCATGGACCGCTCCTCTGTGTCATACAGCCGAGACAATGCGTCTGCCTTAACGTTCTGGGAGCCTGGTCTGTAAGAAAGAGTAAACACAAAACGAGTGAAAAACATGGCCCACCTTGCCTGGCGAGGATTCAATCTCTTTGCCTGCCGGATATACTCCAGATTGCGGTGGTCAGTCCAGATGAGAAAAGGGTGTTTAGCCCCCTCAAGCCAATGCCTCCACACCTTCAAAGCTTCTACGACAGCTAACAGCTCCCGGTTCCCCACATCATAGTTTCGCTCCGCCGGGCTGAGCTTCTTAGAAAAGAAAGCACAGGGGCGAAGCTTCAGTGGCGTACCCGAACGCTGAGAGAGCACTGCTCCTATCCCAGCTTCGGATGCGTCCACCTCCACTATGAATGGCAAAGAGGGATCCGGATGAGCCAGCACAGGCGCAGAAGTAAACAGAGTCTTCAGGTGCTCAAAAGCCCTGTTCGCCTCAGCCGACCACTGCAAGCGCACCGGGCCCCCCTTTAGCAGTGAGGTAATGGGAGCTGCCACCTGACCAAAACCCCGGATAAACCTCCGGTAGTAATTGGAAAACCCCAAAAAACGCTGCAACTCCTTTACCGTGGTTGGAGTCGGCCAATTACGCACGGCTGTAATGCGGTCGCTCTCCATCTCCACTCCTGAAGTGGAAATCCGATGCCCTAGGAAGGAGATGGATTGTTGGAAAAACAAGCATTTCTCAGACTTGACATATAGATCATGCTCCAACAGGCGACCAAGCACCCTGCGCACCAGGGACACATGCTCGGCGCGTGTAGCAGAGTATATCAGAATATCATCGATATACACCACTACACCCTGCCCGTGCAGGTCCCTGAAGATCTCATCTACAAATGATTGGAAAACTGATGGAGCATTCATCAACCCATATGGCATGACCAGGTACTCATAATGACCTGAGGTGGTGCTAAATGCCGTCTTCCACTCATCACCCTTCTTAATACGCACCAGATTGTACGCACTCCTGAGATCCAATTTTGTGAAAAAACGTGCCCCGTGCATTAACTCAATAATCGTATTGATCAGAGGTAGCGGGTAACTATATTTCACTGTGATTTTATTAAGACCTCGATAATCAACGCACGGGCGTAAACCGCCATCCTTTTTTTTCACAAAAAAGAAACTCGAAGAGACGGGTGAAATGGATGGCTGAATGAACCCCTGATGCAGGGATTCAGAGATATATGTCTCCATAGCCTCCGTCTCCGCTTGCGACAGGGGATACACGTGACTCTTGGGATATGCAGCGTCTACCAGGAGATCTATCGCACAATCCCCCAGTCGATGGGGTGGTAATTGAGTCGCCTTCTTTTTACAGAAGGCGAGAGCCAAATCGGCATATTCGGGGGGAATGCGCACGGTGGAGACCTGGTCTGGACTTTCCACCGTAGTAGCACCAACGGAAACCCCTAAACACCTACCTGAGCATTCTCGCGACCACCCTGTGAGAGCCCTCTGTGGCCAAGAAACAGTGGGGTTATGACAAACTAACCAGGGTAGGCCTAGCACCACAGAATACGCAGGAGAATCAATAAGGAAAAGACTAATCTTCTCCTTGTGACCCTCCTGCGTTATCATACACAAAGGTGCGGTTACCTCCCTGATAAACCCTGACCCTAATGGTCGACTATCTAAGGCATGAATAGGGAAAGGCATATCCACAGGAACAATAGGGATCCCTAAACTATGAGCTAGACTTTTATTAATGAAATTTCCAGCCGCACCCGAATCTACTAGCGCCTTATACTGGGAATGCAGTGAAAAGTCAGGAAAAGAGACAGAGACAAACATTAGTGCAGCAGAGGGCTCTGGATGAGAATGGTGCCTACTCACCTGGGGTGACGCCAGAATGCCCTGCCTGCCCTCTCTATTCCCAGAGGAACCAACCCGGCACCGACCAGCAGTGTGCTCTCTGCGACCTTGAATGGTGCTCGAGCGGGAACCCCCTCCGGTCTCCCTGCGCACCATCCCTCCCAATTCCATAGGTTCGGGAGAGAGGGTGCGGGAGGATGGAACAACCAGACCCCGATCTAGACGTCCACGAGTAGCCAGCATGTTGTCCAGCCTGATGGACATGTCCACCAGCTGGTCGAAGGTGAGGGTGGTGTCTCTACAGGCCAGCTCCCGACGGACGTCCTCGCGTAGACTACAACGGTAATGGTCGATCAGGGCCCTGTCGCTCCATCCAGCGCCGGCAGCCAAGGTCCTAAACTCCAAGGCAAAATCCTGTGCACTCCTCGTCTCCTGCCTCAGATGATAGAGAAGCTCACCCGCTGCTTTGCCTTCAGGTGGGTGATCGAATACTATCCGGAATTGGCGGGTGAACTCCTCAAAATGGTCCAGCGCCGCAACCTCCCTACTACACACAGCGCTGGCCCATTCCAGGGCTTTCCCGGTGAGGCATGAGACGAGGGCGTAACTCTTCTCACGGTCAGATGGTACTGGGGAGGCCGTGGCTAGATACAAGTTCAGTTTAAGGAGGAAACCCTGGCAGCCGGCAGTATCTCCGTTGTATCCCGTAGGTAGGGATAAATGGATCCTCGATTCCGGAGAGGAAAAATCGTTCACGGGAGATTCCGGTTGTGGTGGTGGTGGCGCTGGAGAAACTCCCTGTCTCTCCCAGCGATCCATTTTCATGGCAATGTGATCCATGACGGAGCTGATAACGTCAATCTCCCTAGCTTGTTCCTGAACGCGTTCCTCCAGCTCCATGGGCATAGTGTCCTCTCCTGCTGACTTCATATATTTGGTCAGAGATTCTGTCATGCGTAGATGTAATAGGTGGCAGGGAAGTCAGGCGCAGGAGAGTCAAATGGAGTGTAAATGGAGTCTTTTAATAAAGTCCACGGAGTATGCTCCATAACACTAAATGTACATAAACATGGGTACAAGGACCCGACGCACACCTATACAACAATCACACTACACTGACAATAAAACAATCTCTGACAAAGACATGAGGGGAAACAGAGGGTTAAATACACAACAGGTAATGAATGGGATTGAAAACAGGTGTATGGGAAGACAAGACAAAACCAATGGAAAATGAAAAAAGGATCAATGATGGCTAGAAGACCGGTGACGTCGAACGCCGAGCACCGCCCGAACAAGGAGAGGCAACGACTTCGGCAGCAGTCGTGACAGTTATTCCTTGCTGAAATACACAGGAATCAAGAGATTTGAGGCCATTCTCATGACACTCGAAATCGCCCTCTCTTGACATAATGTTGTTTATCAGACATTTTGGTCTGTCTACTACCTCCTCCACACCATTCTGGCAATACTGGTATGTACGGCACTTAATGTCTCTAATAGATCTGAGTGGGTGTTTGTGTGTGTGTGTGTGTCTGTGCAGATGGCTCCAAATGTTTGAATGGTCTTGTGTGAGTAACCACATAGACTAGTGCATACTAATTCAAAGTCCTCCTTTATTCAAGCCTACAGATGCCTTCAATCAGAGATGAGACAATGTGGCTAGCAAGTTGTCAAATCTCGGTAGTGGTCCAAACATTGGTAATTCCTATCTGTCAATGTCAGAAAGCTGTTAGTGAGAAAGAGTTTGGCGTAAATCCTTAAAAATGTTCCTGTTGTGTTGTTGACCTCTCTGAAAAAGGATATGACATAGACGGGTGTGGGAAGGTAACCATGGCAACTGAATGCTGACAGGGGTGATGACATGTTTATGCCCCCGTCCCCAAATACAAAAGTCATTACCCCCCTCCCTTTGTCTATCTCCCTTATGTGTGCGCACCCACGCGTGCAACACACACTCTCTTCCTCTGTCATAGATTTTCCTCTGGGCCCTGTTTCCACAGTAACCAGAGAACTCCCAGAGATATGTGGGGGAAAAAAAACACAACTGGAGTAATCCCAGAGCTGCAGAGGGAGGGAACACGCACGCACACACCTATACATAATAGCAAGATACACCAACACAGCAAGAACACCTGCCTGCCCAGCTCGTCTGCTGTCGTCAAGTGGTTTGCAGTTGTCACCGAGGGAGAGCATACATGACCAAATCCGGGGACTAGATCGATTACCAGACCTTCAATTAGTCACTCTTCTAAATCTGTCTCTCACCGAGGGGGAAAAGGACTGATGTCAAACATGAGCGTCAAAATCTCCTTCTGGAAATGCTACTTTGTGTGAAATTGCTTTGACGCTCTGTTCATACAGTAAATCAATATAACTAGAATCAAACACTCTCCCTTTAAGACCAGAGGGATTTATTTGATTTATTTTGTAAGGTACTTATATTTTTTTAAAACATGAAGCACATGTCAGGGAAACAATATTAGATGTCTATTATTTTTAGTCTAACTGGGAACAAGCCACGTGGTTAGTTTCCTCACATAAATCATGTCACAAATGACAATGTAGCCATAGGTTCACACGCGAGAAGAGGGGCTTCCAATCTTTCCCCATTGAAAGCAGTTTCAATCAAGAATGAACTCAAGCAATAACGAAACATATCATTTAAAAAATCAATTGAATTATAACCGGATTATAGTTCCCGTCCAAATGTTGAACAGTGGCCTCCTGGGCTATATGATCTGACAATCACCCCGTCACTTGAAATGGCCACCAGACATGCAGCAGTGTCCAGGCTGTCACTATGCATGATATCGCAGTCAGATAGATGGGAGTGGAAGTATGGACATTTCTCTCTCTCTGAATTCTGTCGCTGTACATTTCAAAAGTGCTGAACAAATAGTTTGTGGCAGACGGCAGGGAGAGGTGAGGGGAGTGGTTATTAAGGAGAGATATCTTGCAGCCTGCTGGCTCCACCCCCAAGCCTTATATGGACTTCCTGCCTCAACGAGGCAAGGCTGTGGTTCGTTAAGCCAGGGAGAACTTGGGGATAAAGGATGGAGCAGCCTGCACAAAGGGGCAGAGTAAGGAGAGAACAAAGTGCAATATGAAGAGAGAACAATAGCTGTGTGATTACCTGTTGTGACCTGGACAGTGGGACATGGTCATCATAACCAACCCAGTAGCGTCTGGACACAGCTGTACAGCAGGCACTGGGGGAAACTGACAGACAGGGTAATAACTCAAACCCTAGGAGTGACCCAGCACCATTTCATTATATAGCAAACCTGACAAAACATTGAGTTGTTTTTCGATGTTCATACAGGACATTAACATAAGCAAGAACCAACGCTTTTCACTGTTTGCCACAGAAGCATGAGGTCAACCTTTCTTTGCGTCAACCAAAACTGAAATGAGCCGTTATCTTTATAAGAACAGTTAGATAGATGTAGGATCTTAATTTGATCACCCTTATTGCTGAGAATTTTCCTGCACAACAGGAAATGAAAGTGCATATTCAACGTTTAAAAAGGCTTCTAACCTTTATAATTTCCACTTTAAAATGTCAGATTTGATTTTGCCTGAAAAAATGTATCAATCCCTACAAAAATATCCATTAATTATAATCCACATTTCCTCTTGCTGCAGGATTATTTTCCTTCTTTATCAAACTGGTTCAAATTAAGATCCTACATCTGTATTTATGGATAGTAATTGGGCAGCAGGTCACAAAATACTGTAAAGACTAAATATTTGTGTAGTGGGGTTGTGCCGCATAGCATCATGGGGGTTGTATGTGTTGAGATGATCACATTCTGGATAAATGGTTCAACTGAATTATTGTCTCAAGGCATTATAAAAGATTGGAGACGAGTAGGTCTGAATCTACAGTAACTAGTCGGTCTGTAGAAAGTTGTGTTTTACAAGTTTAAAACAGTTATCATTGTACAGTCTATGCTAATGTTAGCACAGTGTATTGCTAGCAGAGACAAGTGCATACTGTAGTTGAGCAAGCTAAGAGAGAGTTAGCATCATGGACAGCAGAAAAGGAGTCGAGGTAGACATTGACGTGGGAAAAAAATATTAAGGCAGGAAAATACAGTATGGATCGGGCATAAATTCAACTGTGAAGACGAACTTTAGAATTTAAAAAAATTGCTAAATGGGCAAACTTGAGGATGAAACGTCAGTGAGTGAAGTGAAGGAAGATCGTGACTGAGGAAAATATTGCTGTGCTGGAATACAATATTGAAGTGAATGACAATCAGGAGCCTATTGAGAAATATGAAATGGTTTCCACGTCACCAGGTTAATTAACTAACCATGCACCAGCGCACTATACAAAACAATATCCCACATCACAGGTGGGAAAAATGACACACTAAGTATGATCCTCATTTAGAGGCAACGATCATCAGCTGCCTCCAATTGGGAACCATACACACACACCAACATAGAAACACAACTAGAAACGCCCCCTCGTCATGCCCTAACCTATTACACCACAGAGAAGCCCCAAGGGCTCTCTATGGTCAGGGCTTGACACCAGTAGCATAAATAGAATGCAAATGGGGAGTTTATTAGGGATTTTGGTACACTGGGGAAGAAGGGGGAAATTCACCAATCCAGGGGTGGTCCTGGTGCTCACTTGAACAGGAAGGTGGGCAAATTCAGTCAAGTCATCAAACTTTGTCATCAAAGTCTGTCATTATCTGGATTTATGGTGCTTTCAAGACAACTGGGAACTCTGAAAAAAGAAGGTTGAATCATGATGACATCTGTGATCTTCAAGTCGCAGTTTTAGAAAGAGGTCCAAGTTCCCAACCTCCAATTCCTAGTTGGATGACCGTTCAAAAGTTCAGAGTTAAGTTGTTTTGAGCGTGGCACAAATCATGCTTCATTGACGGCATGGCCAATATTGAATGTTTATAATTTTAAGCTTGGAAAAGAGACCCTTAATCCAGACTTGGGACCATACAGCCACTCCAATGAATAGCAGAATACTAATCGCTTTGCAATGCTTGCAGTTAGCCAATGATTACTTCCAAACCACTCATTGTACTGTTTGTGATTTCCATCTTGTTGTGTAATGTTCATGTCCAATGGCCGATGAGCACCGATACGTTTTATCTATAATTTCTATTCAATTTTCCTCTTCATATGACAAGGATTGAAAGGTATTTGCCAGTAGATTGTCGACTTGATTCATGATGATGACTGCTAGCTAAGATTTAGAAAGTATGATGTTGACATGATCAGTCTAATCTAAGCTACTGTAGATATAACGGGATTTTCCGTAATTTATCTGTGGCCAATGACCTTGAGCCTTCTTGGATGGGCACTTTAATGTAATTCTATGGCAGCACCCATGGGGCTTGAATTTTCGCCCTCTATCCTTAGACTCGGCGGTGACGTAGTGTCCCCATGAGTGGCAGAACACTGAGCCAATCACGGCGCAAATAGAGAACATGACCAACACCTACGCTCCGTATTTTCCGCTGGCTGCCCCACCACCACCACCACGGAAAGCACTGAGCTAGGCTGAAACACCTGTATTTTGGAGCTGCCTTACTCAATAAAGCAAAAAGAGACCATGTTTGTATGCAGCTTTATTAACTCAATTATTTATTTACTTTTTTACATTGTTTGCAAACTGATGTGACATGGATTAATGCCAAAATAACATGTAAAAAAATGTAGCTAAAAAGTGTGGGGCTCAAAACAGGTGGGGCTCTGACTCACCTGCCCTGAATCACGGGTCGCCACTGTTGCTGAAAGGTTTTAGGTTCCACGGAAGAAATCAGGAAGAGGGAGAATCAGTGAAAATGTTTGCTAAAGAAACTATCAGAGCACTGTGAGTTTAATGATGTTTTAAATGACACAATTAGAGACAGACTAGTAATGTGGGCTACGGAGTGAAGCTACACAAAAGAGACTATTGAAGTCAGTGTGGAACTAGCTGCTAAAGAGGCTCAGCAGACAGGGAAATCAGGACGAGTGCACACGAGTGGAACTGAAAATCAGAGACAGGGAAATCAAGGCACATGCTTCCACTGTGGCAAAGCGGGACATCTACAGTACATGCTGGTGTAAGGACATGGATTGCTGAGCCTGTGGTAAAAAAGGCCACTGCTGCACAAGCCTGCAAAAGCAAAAAGATATCCAAGAAAGAGACGTTCCTACGAAAGCAAAAGAGACATGTTCACGCTGTTGAGCAAGAGAACACAGAGGCGAGTGACTCAGATGAGGAAGTCACATTGAAAATAGTGACTGTGGGGGGTGGGAGGGGGGGTGTATCTCTGTGTCAGACACAGTCTCCGAAAAGACACTGAAACACCTTCCACTTCAGCCAGTACACATCGTGTTTAGGACTTACACAGGCGAAGAGGCATCCCTGAGGTCACAGTTCAGTTAAATGGACAAACTGAAGCTGCCACTCTACGTAATAAAGAGAGACTATCCATCACTACTGGGACGCTCGTGGCTGGAGGAAATCACACTGGACTGGCCATCAGCACATACAATGACGCATGGAGACACAGGCCTACCCGCCATCTTAAAGAAACATGGAGGACTCTTTAATGTAGAGCTGGGTAGCATGAAAGACATAATAGTGAATCTTCGCATTAAGCCAGACAGAAAATCAAAGTTTCCGAAAGCAAGACCAGTACCTTATGCTATCAGACCAAAAGTTTAGGCTGACTTGGACACTTTAGTCATGAACAAAGCACTGGAGCCAGTCAGTGTGAGTGAATGGGCGACACTCATCTTTCCAGTCCCTAAAGGAAAACTCCACCCAACAACTATATCCACCCAACAAATATCCATTGTTGATATAGTCCCAAAATGTTTTGCTTGTCAGAATGTTTGCAAGATATGTGACTCAAAATACACAAATCCTCCCTGTATGATGCATTGTGCATCCTATGATGCTGCGTTTTGCATCATATGATGAAAAATACATCATACAGGGATGATATCTGTATTTTGAAAGGTACATATCTTGAAAACGTGATTGCTGACAATCAAAACATTTTGGGACTATGTCAACAATGGACTAATGAAACAAATACCAAAAGATAGTTTTGATTAGAGTTTTCCTTTAGGAAGGATGGTGGAATCAGGATATGTGAAGACTTTAAAGTCACGCTAAACCTTGTGTTGTCTGCTGAGCAATATCTGCTACATTGATAACCTTTTCGCAGGTTTAGCTACTTCTGGTGGCCTGGACTAGATGGAAGCATTGAGGAGAAAGCAAAAACACGTTCCCCATGTCAGAAGGTTCGCAACGTACCTCAACTTTCACCTCTTCATCCGTGGAATTGGCCAGAGGAAGCGTGGCAACGCATCCACATCGACTTTGCTCATAGCAAGTGGACAGAGATCTACTACTGAAGAGAAGACCATCAAGGAGCTTGGATAAGTGTTTAGTCGGTTCGCCAATCCATCTTGTTAGCGACAACAGACTGCAGCTAGTGTCCCAAGAAATGGCTACGTTCCTACAGATGAGTGGCATACAACACATCAGGTCCGCACCGTATCATCTATCTACCAACAGGCTAGCAGAGAGGTTCATTCAGACCATGAAACATGCCTTAAAAGCGGTTCAAGGAACACTGCACCAACTCTTGAAAAGCTTCCTGCTATCCTACAGGAACACTCCTCATGCAACCACCAAAGCCTCGCCTGCATCGCTACTCATGAAGAAAGAACTATGCACAAGCTTCGACCTACTCAAACTTCTGAACGCAAAGGAGACGTCAACAGGGGAGTCAAGTCAAACATTGTGAACTGAGAGCAAAGGACAGAGCTTTCGATCTTGGAGAAACTGCCTTAGCTAGGAACTACCTCAAAGGGTTCCTGCCACAGTCCTTACTCAGACTCGTCCTGTGTGGTACACGGTCCACACTGCAGAGGACGTTGTCTGGAAAAGGCACACAGCTCAGTTACTGTTGAGTAACGCAACACCGACAGAACCACCAGTCATGAGGGGTCCAGAACTGTAACTGGGTGACACCATGACCCTGAAGGCTCACAGTCACCTTCTCGGGTCTGTTATTCAACAATTTATGTAGGAGGTAAGGCGTTGTGATTTGGGGTTATGCCGCCGAGCATCATTGGGTTGTACGTGTTGAGACGATCGCGTTCTGTATAAATGGTGGAACTGAATCCCTCTCTCGCGCATCATCATCGTTTAATTGTTATAAAGACGTGGTTATGAAACCCAAAAGACATAACAAATGTACTCAGACGTCTATGATGATAGCCAAGTATATTTGACCCAGCAAGGCAGTGGAGAGCTCTGTAGCTACGCAATGGCCTCCCGCTCTACCCGAACATGAATGAATCAGAGTGTTGTTTGATATGTTGGACAGGACCAGGTGTTGGTGGGAAGCATTGGCAGCTCCTCAGAGAACAATACAGTGATCACAGAGCTGTGTGGTGTACTTATCAAAGCACAACTTCCAATAGAGAGAGAGAGAGAGAGGGAGGGAGAAGGAGAGGAAGGGAGAGAAAGGTAGATAAAAATAGTGTACGTGAGAGAGAGACAGAGAGAGAAACCAACACCTATTTTAGATGAACACAGTAAGGTGTCTGCTCTAACTGTGGAAACACCAAGGGCTCCAACATACTTCAAACAGAATGCTCTGCATGGAGTACCAAAGGAGCCTTACTCTAGAGATTAACGCCAGAGCTCCAGCTAGCATCTGTCTGGTCCATGAATGGGGGGTTCCTTTGGCTGTAACACACAAGGCTCAGATACCCACGGAGGGAAATATGTGATTGGCATGGTTTAAGTCCACGCAACCCCTAGAGGGCAAGGTAAACACCAATAAATACACAGCCATTCTGATTGATAACCTTCAACCTAAGGTGAAGCATTTCTATCCTGATGGGAGTGGTCTCTTCTAGGAAGACAATGTCCCCATCCACAGGGCACGAGTGGTCACTGAATGGTTTGATGAGCATAAAAACGATGTAAACCATTATGCCATAGCCATCTCAGTCATCAGATCTCAACCCAATTGAGCACTTATGGGAAATTCTAGAGCGGCGCTTGAGAAAGCATATTCCACAAGTCAACAAAACACCAAATGATGGAATTTCTCGTGGAAGAATGGTGTCGCATCCCTCCAATAGAGTTCCAGACACTTGTAGAATCTATGCCATGGTGCATTGAAGCTGTTCTGGCTGCTCGAGGTGGCCCATGCCCTATTAAGACACTTTATGTTGGTGATGCTTTGTGTTTTTAATGACACAGAACTGATACCGATCACTTGATGAAGTGACAGATAGCTGGCAAAATGCTTTTTTGACCATGTCCCTATGTTTGAGCAAATCCCCCAACCAAAACCTTGAATTGGTCATTTTGAATCTAGATCCGCACTGTTCTTCCTCTTAGTCTCTCACTCAGTCATCTTCCCACTCAATGGCAATCTGTCAGCCCTCCCCAGGCTTAGCCCCCTTCCATTCCACTTTATTTATCCACCACCTCCATACCCAGAGCAAGATGAATGACTCCCTAATGCAATCTGACTATAGTGTTGATGGCAGATGACACACACAATCTCTCTCACTCTCTCTCTCTCTCTCTCTCTCTCTCTCGCTCGCACATACACACACCAGTGCAATTCTTATTTGCATGTCTGAAAGTGTTCTCATGTGACTGATTGGGTATTGAACCTGGGTTATCTGTAAGGTAAGGTAGGTAAGGTTATTCATCATGCAAGCATAGCTTATCGAACTATCTCCATTACTCTCATTGTCATGCACCTGAGCGCACATTTGAAAATGCAATAGTACTACATAACACCCCAACTGTGAAGCTATAGTATTGTTTTTCCTAACATCCATTTTTATCCATTACCACTGAGCATTAAGATCAATGGTACATGTAATACATTTTCAATGGCTATTTGGATCAGTCTATTGTGTCGCTGTATTCCATACCTTTCCACTCTCTGGTATTATCGCAAGGCAGTCCTCATGGAACATTGGACCCCACAAAAAATAGCCTAGTCTGAGTTGTGTTTTTTTTGCTTGCCGTGACAATCTACATAGGAGTTGGCAAGACAGAACAAACAGATGTGGGCCCAGGCTACACAAACACACCTTTGATGACAATGTGCTTGGCCTCTGCTTCCCACTGCACTGTGCTTTCATAGATCTGAGAGCCCATCAATTAACTGCCTCTCCTGTGTCTTGTTCAGGTTAATGATAATCTATGATGGCAGGCCTGGCTTTAAAGGGACCAGCTTGTTGCACTGTTTATCTCAGTCGAGGGTCTCTGAGATATTGTTCAAGTGCACAAGAAGATAGCGAGGATGCTATTTAGATAAGAACATGTATTATTTCTCGAGATAAAGCTCACTGTTTGTCATGATTATGCTATTGTGTATGATCTCACTCTAATGTGATTGTAGTGGGGATATTTGTATTGCCTTGTCCCAGCTGGCAAAAGTGATTGAAATGACATCATGTAAACCAACTTTGGCTGCTGGGTTAGCTTCAACTACAAGGCAAATTCCAATCAACATAGTTGAATGGCATTCATGTTTTTTCTGATAGTGCTTCTGATCCCATCCTTTGATGACCATTCCTGATCTTATCTTCTTTCTCTTCCTCAGGTCTTAGGAAACAGATAACAACAGGGATCCCAAACCCCCCCCAACATGCCGGAGCAGAGTAATGACTACCGTGTTGTGGTGTTTGGGGCTGGAGGTGTGGGCAAGAGCTCCTTGGTCCTTCGCTTTGTCAAGGGAACCTTCCGGGACACCTACATCCCCACCGTGGAGGACACCTACCGCCAGGTGATCAGCTGTGACAAGAGTGTGTGCACCCTCCAGATCACCGACACCACGGGCAGCCACCAGTTCCCCGCCATGCAGCGCCTGTCCATCTCCAAGGGCCACGCCTTCATCCTGGTCTACTCTGTCACCAGCCGCCAGTCTCTGGAGGAGCTCAAGCCCATCTACCAGCAAGTGCTGGCCATCAAGGGCAGCGTTGACGCCATCCCCGTCATGCTGGTGGGCAACAAGAGCGACGAGACCCAGCGTGAAGTGGAGACCAAGGAGGGTGAGGCGCAAGCGACAGCATGGAAGTGTGCCTTCATGGAAACCTCGGCCAAGATGAACAACAACGTCAAGGAGCTCTTCCAGGAGCTGCTCACCCTGGAGAAGAAGAGGAACATGAGTCTGAGCGTCGACGGCAAGCGCTCCGGCAAGCAGAAGCATGCCGACAAGCTTAAGGGCAAGTGCAGCATCATGTAGGGAGGGAGAGATGATGCCTGACCACTAGGAGGAAAGACAGAGGTTGGGGAGGGTAGCGGTGGTGGTGGTGGTGGAAAGGGTGGGCGTTCTTGAAGAGACTCACTTCGAGGAATGGAGGGAAGGTTGGGGTGGGGGTGGGGGTCGTCTGAGAGGGATTTTGTTATCCCGAAAGAGGCAACCCCCCCCCTTACTTTATACCACTGCCCCATCTCCACCTTTCCCCCACTCTGCTCATACCATTAACCAGGAATCACCCCTAGGGCACAGTCAACCCGTCTGTCTCACTGGTTTTGATTTGGAGGTTTGCCTCTCCATCAAAAAATGTATGCCACTGAAGGCCCGGATAGAAAAGTTTGGGACACAAGAGTCAAGTTCTAAGAGAAGGTCAAATATTGATGCATCTCTGCTGTGATGGGAAAAAGGAAAGAATATGGAGCCCTGAGAATTCATATCCTGTTCAGGGTATAATGACAAAAAGGAGGAACTCCCGACACAGTGCCCATGTCAATATTATTCACTCCACGTACACCCTCTTTTCCCTATAGCTGTCTGTCTCCTGCTAATATGAGATAGCCACTTGACTCTTATGATTGTGAAAGGGAATAGGGTGGATTGGCGGGAGATGAGAGTATCAAGTTTAATGTGAAAGTAATTGAAACATGACTTTCGTCAAATCAAGTCCATTTCCATAAGCACAAGTTGGACTTTTGCCCTTCAGTCTCTGTGTATTTACCTGGTAATTGGACAGAGTTGAGAACTAGACATTGTCATCAATAAAGGGCTCTATTCAATCTGTATAGCGGAAGTTCAGCGTTACAGCATAATTGAAATTTAGAGGCAATGTTCTTGCGTTAGAGGAGACTGCATTCACGGTAAACGCTGCATACCGTGCATTCGGAAAGTATTCAGACCCCTTGACTTTTTCCACATTTTTCTTACGTTACAGCCTTATTTTAAAATGGATGGGAAAAAATTATTCATAAATCTTCACACTATGCCCCTATAATGACAAAGCAAAAACAGATTTTTAGAAATGCATGCAAATAAATGACTTTTTTTTTCTAAGAACCTGTTTTCACTTTGACCTTATGGGGCATTGTGTGTAGATTGATGAGGATTTTTATTTATGTAATCCATTTTAGAATAAGGCTGTAATGTAACAAAATGTGGAAAAATGGAAGGGGTCTGAATACATTCCGAATGCACTGTATGTTGGCTCAATCGGAAATGACCTTTACATTTCTATCGCTGCAGCGATACAGATTGAATAGAGTTGTTGACGGAAAGTTATTTGTTCATTAAACAGTGCGTTCTGACATTTTTCAGACCCCTTGACTTTTTCCACCTTTTGTTACGTTACTACCGTATTCAAACATTTAAAACAGGTTTTTAGACATTTTAGCAGTTCTTAAAAATAAAAAGCTGAAATATCACATTTACATAACTATTCGGACCTGAAGCACCTATGTGAGCAATTACAGTCTTGAGTCTTCTTGGGTATGACGCTACAAGCTTGGCACACCTGTATTTGGGGAGTTTCTCCCATTCTTTTGTGCAGATCCTCTCAAGCTCTGTCAGGTTGGATGGGGAGCATCGCTGCACAGCTATTTTCAGGTCTCTCCAGAGATGTTTGATCGGGTTCAAGTCCGGGCTCTGGCTGGGCCACTGAAGGACATTCAGAAACTTGTCCAGAAGCCAGTCCTGCATTGTCTTGGCTGTGTGCTTAGGGTTGTTGTCCTGTTAGAAGGTGAACCTTCGCCCCAGTCGGAGGTCCTGAGCGCTCTGGAGCAGGTTTTCATCAGGGCTCTCTCTGTACTTTGCTCCATTCATCTTTCCCTCGATCCTGACTACTCTCCTCTGCCGCTGAAAAACATCCCCACAGCATGATGCTGCCGCCACCATGCTTCACCGTAAGGATGGCGCCAGATTTCCTCCAGGTGTAACGTTTGGCATTCAGGCCAAAGAGTTCAATCTTGGTTTCAGCAGACTAGAGAATCTTGTTTATCGATGTCTAAGAGTATTTAGGTGCCTTTTGGAAAACTCCAAGCGGGCTGTGCCTTTTACTGAGGAGTGGCTTCCGTCTGGCCACAATAAAGGCCTGGTTGATGGAGTGATGCAGAGATGATTGCCCTTCGAGAAGATTCTCCCATCTCCACAGAGGAACTCTGGAGCCCCTTCAGAGTGACCATCGGGTTCTTGGTCACCTTCCTGACCAAGGCCCTTCTCCTTAGATTTCTCAGTTTGGTCGGGTGGCTCGCTCTAGGAAGAATCTCGGTGGTTCAAAACTTCTTCCATTTAAGAATGATGGAGGCCACTGTGTTCTTGGGGACCTTCAATGCTGCAGAAATGTGTTGGTGTCCTTCCCCAGATCTGTGCTTCTAAACAATCCTGTCTCCGGGCGCTACGGACAATCCCCTCGACCTCATGGCTTGGTTTCTGCTCTGTCAACTGTGGGACCTTTTATAGACAGGTGTGTGCCTTTCCTAATCATGTCCAATCAATTGAATTTACCACAGGTGGACTCCAAACAAGTCGTATAAACATCTCAAGGATGATCAATGGAAACAGGGTGCACCTGAGCTCAATTTTGAGTCTCATAGTATAGAGTCTGAATAATTATGTAAATATATTTTTCATATATTTTTCATTTTAATTACATTTGCTAAAATGTCTAAAAACCTGTTTTCGCTCGGTCATTATGGGGTATTGTGTGTAGATTGAGGAGGAAAATATATAAGTATCAATTTTAGAATAAGGCTGTAACGTAACAAAATGTGGAAAAAGTTAGTGTCTGAATACTTTCCGAATGCACTGTATATTACAGGTGCAGGTTAGGCCTATCAGTGGTTGCTAATTAACGTTAGCATGTGTAGTAATACAAATATAGGAAATATAGCTGCAAGTGGTCTCTGCATTTTGCTGTACATTTGAAATGCCTTTCCTACCAGTTGACTTGACATTTTGCATAATTTCAACATTTAAGTGAGCTTTAGCCAAACAAAGCACAAACAAATAACAAAAGCAACAAGCAGTCAAAGCACGTTCGAAATGTAAACGTTTTTGAAGAAATGTAATGAATCTCTATAGCACAAATATCATTAAATTAGGTGTCTATATCAATGTTGATCACATTATATGCCTATCTTCTGTTAATATACTGTATAATATACTGTAATTAATATATTTTATGCTCCAAATGCTCATATTGTCTTGCTTTGCCTCTCCTCCCTATTGAATATTTGTTGCAATCCAGAAATCACATGGCATTGCTTTAGCAATATGACTGCACTTTGAGGATCTGGAGCACAGTGACATTTGATCTTTTGGTAAACCCTTTGACGTGCTCTGGAGGAATCATTTCACTTGAGGGGATTTTGCAATTTGAATCATATAAAGGAACTGCCAAATAAAGACAACTAAATGTACATATAATTGTTAATTGGTCAATTTACACGCACACTGTTACATGCAAGGTCTAAAGCAGTGATGTAGTGGTAATAAAATGGGTAGGTAAACTCTGATTGCCAGAGTCGCAGTGAGAAAAGTAACTCTCCCTATATTTTCAATGCAGTTTTCCCCAAAAGGCGTGAAAAGTGGGTAAAAAGTGGGTAAACTGTGGGTAAACTGCCTTTACTTGCGTTTACACTCCACTACACCACTAGTTTAAAGAATGAGTCCTGCAGGAGTAAGTACATGATCATTTTACTTGGAGAAATACTTGTTCTTAGGTGTGCTGTACCATTGCATTCATTGCCTAATATGAATAGAATGATAGAACATTTATCCAACACTTACCCCTCATCCCAATAGATGTCCCTATCTTTTCAACAGCCTGACTGTTTGGTATTCAGTTAGTTCCCAGAAAGAAAATTACATCTGTCATTCCTGTACATGCTCACTATTTCCTCCCAGACAGTGTTGCTATAACGGCACCATGAATACATTGTAGATGTTATTCTACTCCGTCTGAATACTGACTTGTCGTGTCATGCATTATTGAAGCTTAGGGAGGTTCTGTGCAGCAGCTGCAGCTGGATGGATGGATGATGGCTACCGAACAAGCTGTCTTCTTCATTGATTGGCTAGCGGCGAAAAAGCCCACGAGTCCGGCGGTTGGAGCGGGCTGAAATCAATGGGGGGATTTGCTCGGAGGATTTGACAGGTTGCAGGGCGACAGTGTTTGATCACTGCAGAGAACAAGTACGAGCTGCCATCGGGATGCTTACTAAGTAGAGGGCAGAAGAGAGAGAGAGGAAGAAGGCAACAGACAGCTATAAGGGGATTACACACGGCCAATGGGCCATAGTAGTAGCCTATCCAGGAGGACAATGTGTACACTACAGTATACAGGGTTACAGAGTGTCACTGTTTCACCGACAGATACAGATTCAAGGCTGTTGTACCCTATCATTAGCAACACATGACTGACTCCCATGTGCTCTGACTGGGGAAGGGTCAAGAAGAGATGTTCCCCATGAGATTTCTCAGTGTTGCTTTATGTTAACGCCATCATCCAGAGATACAATGTTATGGACAGAGGAGTAACACCTAAATGTAGCTACCTCTGTATTTATTTATTTTGATTTGATCAGATGAGATCCTTTTCAGGGCATGACAAAAATAGCATTCTTTCTGCCCTGCGAGAGAGTCCTTATTGTACATATCAGAGAGAGGCATGTTCGTTCTATGTAGCATATATCGTAACGTGCCGCTGTATTTCTGGGTGAGAATGACACCACATCCAGGTCACACACTACACAGGATCGGGAGTGACTTATGCTTTCAAAAATTGTACAATCTCATAGAATTTTCTATAGTAATCTTTTTACGGATTTAGGATGCTTGACACCTTGAGTTTTCAATATTATAGATTTTTCCACTATACAACAAGGTGCTTCATTTATCAACAATCAGCTATAATTTTTCATTTAGTCATGCTTGGCAGCCATTTTTGCTATTTGTCACTGTAGTCATATTTTTGGGGGGAGAGATGTCTCACATTTGTGTGATCCCTCATTAAACTCTCGCCTAAAAATGAGTAGTCCTTCAATTCCTGCTGAAAAAATGACTGTGCAGTGACTAAAACAGTAATTTGTAGATTGCACAAAATATGGAGCCAGCATCCTTTGACTGTTTTATCAAAACCGTATTTAAAAAAAAACAATAATAATAATATTTTTTTTATCCCCCTATTACTTATTATTTACCCTACCACAACAACGACACTTCTTCTCCTGCTATTTACAGCCACAGACTAACCCATCTTACCCAGTACACTACCATTTTACCATTTCCTTTTGTAATACATCCTATTTGACTGGGATGTATTACGAGGGTCTTACACCTCTCTATTTAAAAGGTTTTACAGAGATTGCCCTAAAACTAAATACTTTACCAAAGAGTATAATCATTTTTTCCATTGATTAATAGTCCCCCCCCCCCCCCTACTCTCCTAACGGTACTGTTTGTAGGTCCATCTGAACACAGTCATTATGACCTAAAAAACATTCCTGGACTTTAGTCGGGCCTGGCTCCACGATGGGGCAAAAGTGTGCTTAGCCCCCCCCAGTTGAAACTTGTGCCCCCTCAGTTTTAGTTTTATTTCCAAAAAGTTCAAACGATTGAGTGACAGGTTGGCGCAAAATCTGTATCAGCACAATGTACAGAGCGTGCCGCTGTGTGTGTGTTGGGAGGCTATGGAAACCCACTGGGGTGGTTATGTAGGACTCATTTGAGTTTCCATAAAAAAAGTGGGGGGGAAACGCTTCATCTGTGGTAGGCTAAGTGAATAACGTGATATGCCTCCAGGTGGGGTCAAGTTTACTGTTGAAGCTGCTTCACTCAACTCTGCCTCACTCTCCACCACTACAGAGTTCAGTTAGCTAGCTTCTTAGCTAGCTGTAAAAAGCGGTAGTGTTATTAGCCTTAGCCTGTTTAGCTAGCTCAAACCAGCTAATCTGCCAGGATAGATAACAGAATCGCCAAATTACCCAAACAAAGCCAATGGAGAAAGAGAGCGATGAGCAGCAGCAGCAGCATTAAACCACCAAGGCCACCGCCAAGACCATCAGCGATGATGCTGCCATGATCCAGCTAGCAGAGCCTACTCACTCTTCCACAAGCGCTGCCAGGATAATGGCGCCACAACCCCTTCCACCTCCGACTGTTCCTGACAATCTTAGAACAGAGGAGCCAGCACAGGTTAGCCTAGAATCCAAATGTAGCCACAGAGTTTCTGTCCAGATGTATTCATGTAATAGCTGCTGGTTAATAGGAAGAGTGGCTGGAATACTCGGTTACTGCAGATACTGCATTTTGTTGGGTCCAATGCTAATGCAGACAAGGCCTTCACAAAGAGCTGGGTATTCTAAATTGATAGTACCAAAGGATTTGCTAGACACGCATCAAGCAAAGAGCATTTAAAATGCACTGCACTGTGGAAAGAAAGAGTTTGAAGTACTATGGTAACATTGGTGTCAACACTTGTTAGCTGACAATAAATCATATGTATTTTGTCGGCGATTGTGGAAATTATTGAGTTCCTTGTTTCAAACCAGCAACCTTTGAGGGGGACATTAGATGCAATTAGAGTTAAGAGGGGATGGGGGCAGTGGAGTTTTTCTGTCTGTGATGGAATATACTCTTTGAAAAAACAAGGAACTTGCCAAGGTGTTTAGCACCATACCCCATAATGCACATACATGTCGCACAATATTCAAATTGAAATCCTAGGCCGCATGAGTGGGGAGTCCACAGCTACATTGTGACGGCCCTGAATTTTTCGGAACCTATCAATGCTTCTTCTCCTTCCAATGGGGTGCTTTCCCTTTAATTCCCAATTAAATAGCCAGCATCAGCTGCGCATAAGTGGGGTTGTGATGGAGACGTGAATGAGGATGTGTTCAACGGTTCGGTTTGTTTTGTTATCGTTAAACGTGTGTTTTGTAGCCTAATAGAGTTTAACCAGGATCGGATCCACTCTTTGCGTCCGTGGACTACACCTCTCCGTTCTTCATGGCCTTTCTCCGCTGGAGATCTATTGGTGGATTGGATTGTCTGACTACCACCTTTGTATACGGTATTTCATTTGTTTTGATATGTATACGGTGATGATTTATGTAGTTGTAGTTGAGGACTTAGTAAGAGTTTATACACTTTAAAGTTCTGTGGTAAAATAAATGTTATATTGATTGTATGATTAATACTGGGTTTACGCTACACTTGAATGAATGGACAAACAATGGACAAAGGTCACTTGAGTTCCCTGAACTCCTTTACCGGGCTGGACTCTTTTTAGGCCCGAGGTACAGGACATTTCTGGAGGAACCAGAACTCATTGTGTTATATTATTATATGTGTGTGTAATCATTGATGTTGCTAATACAACCCACACAAAATAATATAGTTTTCAAAGTTCTTTTCAATGTTTTAAGGGTTTATGAAATGTTTATTTCCATCCTGACTTTTACATAAGTCCTTTGTATTGGTGTAGACTTGACGGACCAGATGGGACTCATTCCTTCCCAAACCAAAAGGAGAAACCAATGTTTTCTCTGGTAGGCACAACCTACCTGGCACCCCTATAAATAATAACCTCAAGTCAAAACCGTTACAACATCCGAGAACTAATTTTCCATTTTAACAAATGTGTTCAGTCAGCACAGAAGAAGCATGCTACACCCGAGGAAAGCTCAAGTAATCCCATTGGCACTTGAGGGGGATCTTACAAGAAGATTTCAGGGCGAATGGAATGATCTATCACTCAGGAAGTTCCACAGAGCATTAAGAGGCTGCAAATCTTCTAGAAAGGTAAGAAACAATCTAGCTGGTGGTTTTGTTCAAAACCTTGGTGGTATAGCCAGTAGTGTTGTTTCTGCAAAAATGTAGGGTATGGAATGGCAAAATACATTCCTTAGTCAGACTAGGTTTTCAAAGGCATTGAAAAAAAAGTACCACGCATCATCCATTAAATTTGTTCAGATGCACTATAGCCACTTCAGCAAGGAGCCTTGCGGCTTTCAAGCCCTGAACTATGCCTGAAATGCAGCTCTATTTCTCAGGGTGCATGCCGCCCCCAAGACTTGGCTAATCTTGTGAGCTAGCTAGTGAATGCTGCCAAAGACGACCAAGAATACGTCTTTCCCAAAGTGGATTCTTTGTTCGGACCTCCACCCTGGACATGCGATCTTATCCCAGAGGCCAACCCAAAACAACGTGGTCGCCGCAGGAGAGGCAGACGGAGCGGCCTACTGGTCAGACTCAGAAGGCGAGCACACCGTCCACCACTTCCTAGCACATTACTCACCAATGTCCAATCTCTAGATAACAAGGTGGATGAAATTAGGGCACGAGTTGCCTTCAAGAGAGACATCAAAGATTGTAACATTCTCTGTTTCACTAACGTGGCTCACTCGGGATACGTTGTCAGAGTCGATACAGCCACCCGGTTTCTTCACGCATCGCGCCGACAGAAACAAACATCTCTCTGGTAAGAAGAAGGCCACGGTGTATGCCTTGTGATTACACCGTGAGTCGTTAATCACAACAACATACAGGAACTCAAGTCCTTTTGTTCACCTGACCTAGAACTTCTTACAATCAAATGCCGACCGTATTATCTTCCAAGAGAATTCTCTTTGATTATAGTCACAGATGTGTATATCCCCCCCAAGCAGATACCTCGTCGGCCCTGAAAGAACTTCACTGGACTCTATGTTAACTGGAAACCTTACATCCTGAGGCTGCATTTATTGTAGCTGGGGACTTTAACAAAGCTAACCTAAGATCAATACTCCCTAAATTCTATCAGCATATCGAATGCGCAACACGAGCTGGCAGAATTCTGTATCACTGCTACTCGAACTTCCGCAATGCGTACAAAGCCCTCCCGCGCCCTGCCTTCAGCAAATCTGACCATGAATCAATTTTGTTGCTCCCAGCCTATAGACAGAAACTAAAACAGGAAACGCCCGTGCTCAATGCTGGTCTGACCAATCAGATTCCACGCTTCAAGATTTCTTCGATCACATGGACTGGGATATGATCCGGATAGCGTCATACAACAACATTGATGTATACGCTGACTTGGTGAGCGATTAGCAAGTGCATCGGAGATGTATCCGCTGTGACAATTAAATCCTTCCCTAACCAGAAACAGTGGATTAATGGCAGCATTCACGCAAAACTTAAAGCGCGAACCACCACTTTTAATCATGGCAAGGCGACCGGAAACATGACCGAATACAAATAGTCTAGCTATTCCCTCCTCAAGGCAATCAAACAAGCAAAGCGTCAGTATAGAGACAAAGTAGAGTCGCAATTTAACGGCTCAAACACAAGACGTATGTGGCAGGGTCTACAGTCAATCACGGATTATGAAAAGAAAATTAGCCCCGTCGCGGACATCGATATCTTGCTCCCAGACAAATTAAACAACTTCTTTGCTCACTTTGAGGACAATACAGTGCCACTCACACAGCTCGCTACGAAAGCCTTTGGGCTCTCCTTCTCCGTGGCCAATGTGAGTAAAACTTTTAAACGTGTTAACCGTTAACCGTTCAAGGCTGCCGGTCCCAGACGGCATCCCTAGCCGCGTCCTCAGAGCATGCACAGACCAGCTGGCTGGTGTGTTTACGGACATATTCAACCAATCTCTATCTCAGTCTGTTGTCCCCACATGCTTCAAGATGGCCACCATTGTTCCTGTTCCCAAGAAAGCTAAGGTAACTGAACAAAATGACTATCGCCCCATTGCACTCATTTCTGTCATCATGAAGTGCTTTGAGAGACTAGTCAAGGGTCATATCACCTCCACCCTACCTGATACCCTAGACCCACTCCAATTTGCTTACCGCCCCAATAGGTCCACTGACGATGCAATCGCCATCACACCTCACCTATCCCATCTGGACAAGAGGAATACATATGTAAAAATGCTGTTCATTGACTACAGCTCAGCATTTAAACACCATAGTACCCTCAACTCGTCATTAAGCTCGAGAACCTGTGTCTCAACCCCGCCCTGTGCAACTGGGTCCTGGACTTTCTGACAGGCCGCCCCCAGGTGGTGAAGGTAGGAAACAACCTCTCCACCCCGCTGATCCTCAACACTGCCCTCTCCTATACTGCCTGTTCTACCATGACTGTGTGGCCATGCACGCTTCCAACTCAATCATCAAGTTTGCAGAAGACACTACAGTGGTAGGCCTGATTACCAACAATGACGAGACAGCTTACAGGGAGGAGGTGAGGGCCCTCGGAGTGTGGTGTCAGGAAGATAACTTCTCACTCAACATCAACAAAACAAAGGGGATGATCATGGACTACAGGAAACAAGAGGGAGCACCCCTGTTTAAAGGCACAGTCTACTTAATATGTAAACTTCTGACCCACTGGAATTGTGATACAGTGAAATAATCTGTCTGTAAACAATTGCTGGAAAAATTACTTGTGTCATGCGCAAAGTAGATGTCCTGACCGACTTGCCAAAACTATAGTTTGTTAACAAGACATTTGTGGAGTGGTTGAAAAATGTTAAGTATATGTAAACTTCCGACTTCAACTGTATTGCTCATCTCATATGCATTTAATGTATTCTATAACATCTACTGTATCTTGCCTATGCCGCACGCCATTGCTCATCCATATATTTATATGTACATTTTCTATTCATCCCTTTACATTTGTGTGTATTTGTGTGGATAAGGTAGTTGTTGTGAATTTGTTAGATTACTTGTTAGATGTTACTGCATAGCAGGAACTAGAAGCACAAGCATTTCACTACACTCGCATTAACATCTGCTAACCATGTGTTTGTGACCAATGAAATTTGATTTGATTTGAGAGACTGAAAAACAGCTTTTATCGCCAGGCCATCAGAATGTCAAATGGTTACCACTAGCCGGCCTCCACCCAGTACCCTGCAATAAACTTACAGTAGTCCCTGTCACTTGCCGTCTACCACCCGGTTACTCTACCATGCACCTTAGAGGCTGCTGTCCTATGTTCATAGTCATGGAGCACTGGTCACTTTAATAATGTTTACATACTGTTTTACCCACTTCATATGTATATACTGTATTCTAGTCAAGGCCTATAATACTTAACTATTGTTGTACATACAGTATACTATTCTTCAGATATACTACATATTCTATCCATATTGTCTATACATCACATATATAGTACCAGTCAAAAGTTTGGTGTCATGTCTGTTCCTCCGACGTCGCCAGAGTACTAACCACAGGTCCTGGGATTCATCATTACGCGCACCTGTGAATCATTATTTCCTCCCCTTTTATATATGCCACTCTCCCAGGTTCACTCACCAGTTGGTATTGCTCGTGTGTATTGGAGGTCGGCCTTATGTTAGTGTCGTGTTCTTGGTTTTCTTTTATTTAACAACGTTTCACCTGCCTCCGACTCACCTCCCCATCATTACTTTTGGACACAGCTACTCATTCAAGGGTTTTTCTTTATTTTTACTATTTTCTACATTATGGAATAATAGTGAAGACAAACTATGAAATAACACATATGGAATCATGTAGTAAGCAAAAAGCGATTAACAAATCCAAATATATTTGAAATTCTTAAGTAGCCACCCTTTGCCTTGATCACAGCTTTGCACACTCTAGGCATTCTCTCAACCAGCTTCATCAGGTCACCTGGAATGCATTTCAATTAACAGGTGTGCCTTAAGTTAATTTGTGGAATTTCTTTCTTTAATGCATTTGAGCCAATCAGTTGTGTTACAAGGTAGGGGTGGCATACAGAAGATAGCCCTATTTGGTAAAATACCAAGTCCATATGGCAAGAACAGCACATATAAGCAAAGAGAAATTAGTCCATTAATTTAAGACAAAGTCAGTCAATGTGGAAAATGTCAAGAAGTACAGTCGCAAAAAAATCAAGCACCATGATGAAACTGGCTCATGAGGACCACCACAGGAAAGGAAGACCCAGAGTTACCTCTGCAGAGGATAAGTTCATTAGAGTTACCAGCCTCAGAAATTGCAGCCCAAATAAATGCGTCAGAGTTCAAGTAATAGACACATCGCAACATCAACTGTTCAGAGGAAACTGTGTGAATCAGGACACCAAAAAGAAGACTTGCTTGGGCTAAGAAACATGAGCAATGGACATTAGACCCGTGGAAATCTGTCCTTTGGTCTGATGAGTCAAAATTTGAGATTTTTGGTTCCAACCCCCATGTCTTTGAGACGCAGAGTAGGTGAACGGATTATCTCTGCATGAGTGGTTCCCACCGTGAAGCATGGAGGAGGTGTGATGGTGTGGGGTTTCTTTGCTGGTGACACTGATTTATTTCGAATTCAAGACACACTTAACCAGATTGGCTACTACAGCGATACGCCATCCCATCTGGTTTGCGCTTAGTGGGACTATAATTTGTTATTCTACTGGACAATGACCCAACACACCTCCAGGCTGTGTAAGGGCTATTTGACCAAGAAGGAGAGTAATGGAGTGCTGCGTCAAATGACCTGGCCTCACTAATCACCTGATCTCAACCCAATTGAGATGGTTCGGGATGAGTTGGACCACAGAGGGAAGGAAAAACAGTGGGAACATGTGGGAACTCCTTCAAGACTGTTGGAAAAGCATTCCAGGTGATTTGTTGACAAGTTGAATTAGATATGCTAGCTGTGGAATAGTTCAAATACATGGAACGGCTGGGGGGTCCCTGAGGAGAGGTTTGAAGACTCCTGGTCTAGGGTATAAGATTCACTAACTAGTTCTAGAAGACAGCCCAAAATGTTTCCCTTTGCACAAGCACATGACGGTAGGTAACTTCATAATAGAACAGCTGGGCCACATGAGAGGACAACCTTGACAAAATTGGACACTCTCAAATCCTATTTTATTTGTCATGTGTGCCGAATACAGCAGGACCTTACCGTGAAATGATTACTTAGGGGCTGTGGGTCCATTAACCTTGTCGAAGTGGGCGCCCTGATTCTAGTTTGTGAGATAGGCAGGCTACTGCCTGGGAAGGTCTCCCACTCTGAAGTGCGAGATGGGGCGGGGGTAGGTTGACCTCAGGTCTCCCCACTGGAAGCCCGTGGGAATGGGGGAATTTATCAAAGAGCGCACCTCTAACTTTGTACAGTACTAATGCAATTAGTAAAATCAGTCACACTACCAAATGCTACCAAATAAACCAATTCATTCATATTACTGTGAATATATAGTTTTATTTTTTTCTGGTTTGTGTGAAATCGTTAAGAATAACATAAAGCCAGTCTGCACACGACTATGGGCCAATGCAGAAGTAGGCCTATAACTTCCATGTCAACTAAGTAAAATACATTGGCCTCAAGTCAACAAATAAAAACAGCAGAAAATATCCCGATGGAAATGCAGGTAATTTCGATCACGTTAATCTCTCTACTCCGCCTGTCTGCCTCCCTTTCTATCTGTCTTGCTAGTGAAGTGCAAAATTGTATCAGACTTCATTGACTTACTGTGCAAGGTGAAGAAAACATGTACCGAGAAGCTCATCTTATTAGTGGTTGACGTGGCGAGCTAAGACGATCAGAAATCAGACATTGCCAAACGGGCACTTACCTACATTAACTTGTTTCTCACAAGTGTAACAGATTGTGAACTTTGTAAACAATGTTTCCATTCCGAGAATGAAAAACGGTAAATGACTATGATTAATACATGAATTAACAGAAATGTATGTAACCAAATGAAGGTGGATTAACAGTATGTATATTTACTAGGCCTACGTAATGGGGATTATTATTTTTTTTTAACTATTCACATAATGAAACAATGAATGCACAATAACTGTCAGCAGACCACTGAGCACACTCTGGAGAGCTGAGTGCATGCACTCTGGAGAGCTGAGTGCATGCACTCTGGAGAGCTGAGTGCATGCACTCTGGAGAGCTGAGTGCATGCACTCTGGAGAGCTGAGTGCATGCACTCTGGAGAGCTGAGTGCATGCACTCTGGAGAGCGACAAGCAATATCTTCGCCACACACCCGTCATCTTCTTATGCCAACATTTGCTGTTATTTTCAGGACACATTATCATTGTCCTTTTCACTGACAGCCACAACTCAATCAGCTAGACATATTGCTATTCATGCTGCCCAAATTGCTCAATTCCCAAATAAGCATAGGCTTACACACTTGTGATTTGAAACGATCCACAGCAAAACATTTTAAACAAGCTAATGATCCTCTGTGGCTAAGTCATGCTCTCTGGTGATGTATTTTGAATGTTTTTCTTTAGACAGTAGTACTTACATCATTTTGGCAAAACACCAGTTTACTTTAGGGGAAGATATTATCCTATCAGTGCACTACACCCGACAACGTTCCTTTCCAATTCACAGGTCTGAAACCAGAGATATGTATATAAATGACAAAATGCTCATGTTTCCGCCCTATCAATGGGAGTCGTTGTCCTAAGGGCGGGAAGGCAGGCGAAAAGTTTAGGTCTGCTTATTATGCATTGGGCTTATCCTGGAGAAATTTTGGCGAGAGCCCTCTCGCTTCGCCTCTTCCTCTCTTCTGAAACTCTCTCACTGGAGAAAGCATCCCAGTGAGTGAAACAGCACCCCTCTGTCTTTCTAAATGTAGCCCATGCATCTGATGCTGTCTGGCCAGAAATGGTATGACATGGCATACTCTTTTGTTCCAGACAGAATCAGACACATGGGCTACATAGAGGGGCGCTGTTTCGCTCGATAGGATGCTTTATCTGAGACTGATGTCTTTCTGTCGGCGCGGGTTTCTGTGAAATATTTTTTTTAAATATATTTCAATGTTATTTGGACGGGAAAGGTAGGGCGGGCCTGGCACCCTAAGGCCCTCCTTGAACAGAGAACAAAAGAGTTTAACTTTCAAGCAACTCAATACACAAGTTAATCCACTCAAATAGCCTAAAATAAATACGTTTTGTGATAAAGAAAATAAACAATATTCGCCTCTAAAGCAAAGAGTAGGCCTAGCCTGCTGTTGTTGATGAACAGGTGAGATCCTGTTGATGAACAGGTGAGATCCTGTTGATGAACAGGTGAGATCCTGTTGATGAACAGGTGAGATCCTGTTGATGAACAGGTGAGATCCACCGCAGCAAGATGTGTGTTCAGTGTTCTAAACTGAAATCATTATGCACACTGGTCTCAACAGTTGTTTTTATCCGACCAGCTGCTTTTTCTATTACTGTGTAGTTATAGCCTACTACCGGTACAACTTGCGTTGCGTGATGTGCTTGGTTTGTGGGAATATGTCAAGTCAGAAAGTCGAAACAGATTTGTTTTGCCACTGCCATGTCTCATGCCCATGACCACATTTAGACCCAGTTGTTTTAGATATAGGGATGGGTAGACGATTAAAACTCAACTCCACAATTTACGATGGAGTTGAGCGGCGACTAGTGTGAGCAGACTGCATTTAAAAAAAACAATTAAAAAAACATATTTTTTTAAGACTGATTTCAGCCCCCAAAGAATAGCCCGCAATTACACACGGCATTATGCTGGGGGGGTGGGGGGTGGAATGAATCAGTGGCTAAGCAATCACTAGCCTGCTATTCGTTGGCGTGGGTGTGTTGTCCAAGTCTTTTTTTGCACGCCCAATTTTTCAGTTTTTGATATGTTAAAAAAGTTTGAAATATCCAATAAATGTCGTTCCACTTCATGATTGTGTCCCACTTGTTGTTGATTCTTCACAAAAAAATACAGTTTTATATCTTTATGTTTGAAGCCTGAAATGTGGCAAAAGGTCGCAAAGTTCAAGGGGGCCGAATACTTTCGCAAGGCACTGTATCTCCCTCACTAGCTTTAAGCACCAACTGTCAGAGCAGCTCACAGATTACTGCACCTGTACATAGCCCACCTATAATTTAGCCCAAACAACTACCTCTTTCCCAACTGTATTTAATTTATTTATTTATTTTGCTCCTTTGCACCCCATTATTTTTATTTCTACTTTGCACATTCTTCCATTGCAAAACTACCATTCCAGTGTTTTACTTGCTATATTGTATTTACCTTGCCACCATGGCCTTTTTTGCCTTTACCTCCCTTCTCCCCTCATTTGCTCACTTTGTATATAGACTTGTTTATACTCTATTATTGACTGTATGTTTGTTTTACTCCATGTGTAACTCTGTCGCTGTATCTGTCGAACTGCTTTGCTTTATCTTGGCCAGGTTGCAATTGTAAATGAGAACTTGTTCTCAACTTGCCTACCTGGTTAAATAAATAATTCAGGAGGTCCAGGACCCAGTTGCACAGGGAGGGGTTCAGACCCAGGGCCCCGAGCTTAATGATGAGCTTTGAGGGTACTACGGTGTTGAATTCTGAGCTATAATAAATTAACAGCATTCTTACAGGTATTCCTCTTGTAGGGCAGTGTGCAGTGCGATGGCACTTGCGTTGTCTGTGGATCTATTGGGGTGGTAAGCAAATTGAAGTGGGTCTATGGTGTCAGGTAAGGTAAAGGGATATGATCCTTAACTAGCCTCTCAAAGCACTTCATAATGACATTTGCTTTCTTGGGTACAGAAACAATAGTGAACATATTGAAGCAAGTGGGGGCAGCAGACTGGGATAGGGAGAGATTGGATATGTCTGTTAACACTCCAGCCAGCTGGTTTGCTTATGCTCTGAGGACGCGGCTAGGGATGTCGTCTGGTCCGGCAGCCTTGCGAGGTTTAACAAGCTTCAATGTCTTACTCACGTCGGCCACGTAGAAGGAGAACCCAGTCCTTGGTAGCAGGCCGCGTTGGTGCCACTGTTATCCTCAATGCGAGCGAAGAAGGTGTTTAGCTTGTCCGGAAGCAAGACTTCGGTGTCCGCGACGTGGCTGGTTTTCCCTTTGTAGTCAGTGATTGTCTGTAGACCCTGCCACATACGTCTCGTGTCTAAGCCGTTGAATTGCGACTCCACTTTGTCTCTGTACTGACATTTTGCCTGTTTGATTATGGAGGGAATAACCACACTGTTTGTATTCATCCATATTCACAGTCACCATGCCATGGTTAAATGCAATGGTTTGCGCTTTCAATTGTGCGCGAATGCTGCCATCTATCCACGGTTTCTGGTTTGGGTAGGTTTTAATATTCAGTGGGTACAAAATCTCCTATACACTTCCTGATGAACTCTGTCACCATAACCGTGTATTCTTCAATGTTATTCCCAGAGGCTACCCGGAACATATCCCAGTCCACGTTACCAAAACAATCTTCAAGCATGGATTCCAATTGGTCAGACCAGCGCTGAATAGACCTTAGCACAGGTACTTCCTGTTTGAGTTTCTGCCTATAGGAAGGGAGGAGCAAAATGGAGTCGTGATCAGATTTGCCGAAGGGAGGCCAGTGGAGCACCTTGTAGGCATTTCGAAAAGTTGAGTAGCAGTGGTCCAATGTTTTACCAGTGCGAATATTAGTCAATGTGTTGTTAGACTTCGATAGTGTTTTTCTCTAATTTGCTTTGTTAAAATCCTCTGTTACAATAACTGCTGCCTCAGGATATGTGGCTTCCAGTTTGCCTAAAGTCCAGTGTAGTTCTTTGAGGGCCGTAGTGGTATCGGCTTGAGGGGGAATATACACGACTGTGATTATAACCAAAGATAATTTTCATGGGTGGTAATACGTTCAGCATTTGATTGAGGTATTCTAAGTTGGGTGAACAAAAGGACTTGAATTTCTGTATGTTATCACAATCACACCATGAGTAATTAATCACAAATCATACACCCCCGCTGTAACGACTCTCGTGGGTTGAAGAAGGAGACCAAGGTGCAGCGTGGTAGGCGTTCATGATTTTTAATAAACTGAACGCCGCAACAAAATAACAAAGTAGAAAAATGAAAGCGCACAGTTCTGTCAGGCAACAAAACAGCTAAACAGAAAATAACTCCCCACAAAACCCAAACGGAAAATCACAACTTATATATGATCCCCAATCAGAGACAACAATAGACAGCTGCCTCTGATTGGGAACCACACTAGGCAAAAACAACAAAGAAATAGAAAACATAGATTCTCCCACCTGCGTCACACCCTGACCTAACCAAACATGGAGAATAAATAAGGATCTCTAAGGTTAGGGCGTGACAACCGCCTTTCTTCTTCCCGGAGAGTTCTTTATTCCTGTCTGCATGATGTACTGAGAACCCAGATGGCTGTATGGACAGGGACCCCACAGAGCCATGTTTCTGTGAAACAGAGTACGTTACAATCCCTGATGTCTCTCTGGAAGGAGATCCTCACCCTGAGCGCATCTACATTATTATCCAGAGACTGTACATTAGCGAGTAATATACTCTGAAGTGGTGGATTGTGTGAACGCCTCCTGAGTTAGACTAGAAGTCCACTCCGAATACCTCTTCTCAACTGGTGGTGTTTTGGATCAGCCTCTGAAATAAGTTCAATTGCCCTTGGAGGTATAAACAAATGATCCAATTTGGGAAAGTCGTATTCCTGGTTGTAATGCTGGTGAGTTACCGTCGCTCTGATATCCAAAAGTTGTTTCTGGCTGTTTATAATAACACAAAAAAATTCTAGCTAATAATGTAACAAATAACACACAAAAAAAACAAAATACTGCAAAGTTGCTTAGAAGCTAGAAGCAGAGCTGACATATCGGTCGGCGCTATCTTACTAAAGGTGGTGCACATGTTCCCTATAGCCTGTTTTAGAGAAATGTAATCATTGAATGTTGTAAGAGCTTCCATTGTCTGATTATATGCCTCCTTTATTTATCCTACGCTTCTGACTTGGTGTACAGGGAGAATACTGTAAGAACAGCCCATGTTCTGAATTTTGTCACTGTACATTTCAAAAGTGCTGAAGAAATAGTTAATATTGACTTTGTCCGTCCTAGCTCGTTAATGTCTTAATCGAAATGACAGATTTCTTCTTATCCGCTCGTTATCTCCTTATGCCATAGTCTGTACATCTCAATTGTCAGTAAAAAACACATTTGTTTAAGCAAGTCCGCAATATCAACTGTTTTTTTTAAAGGCAGTAAATTAACTGTTTCGCTGAATGAACTGTTTCGCTGCCAGACAAGGTTCCTCTGATAGCCAGTGGTAAAGTGTTGGGACAGCTTTATGTCGGCCCTAACAGTTTGTGGGCACCGTTTGTCACCGTTATAGTGCAATTAATGTATTATTTCATGATTTGTTGTGTAGTGGCTTTGCTGGCATGCATCCCAAACCATTTTTTTTGTTTGCCCCACCAAGATTTACACGCTAAAATCTCCACTGAGCATGTGAACAGTCATGGGACTCCTAACGTGAAACAAGTATCCCTCCTGTTTGGTGTTTAGTTCCCTTCCCTATATCTTTAGTACAATTTATAGTATGTGCTTCTATACAACCAAATACATATTTGAAATAAGACTGAAGAATGGGTAACATATCAAATACAATGCATGGGTCCTAAGAAGTTGGACCATGGACAATTGTTGCCATAAAAGTAAGTTGTTAATGTCAAGTTATTGGATCTGCATTGATAGCGCTAACAAACAGCAAGTATAACATATTATCAGCCTATTTTACTTGATCTCCCATGCATTTTACATGGCCCACAAGTAGCCATAAAAGCTTTGGATGTAATTACAGCTCCTCTGTCTTAATTGAAGTGATTGATATCAACAATTAGTGCTCTGAGCATGTCTAGATGTAATTACCACTACGAAGGGCCCCTATAGAATTTAGGTGGGAAATGGGCCTTCATCAACAAGCCTGATGGAAAAAACTAAGCTGAGCAGAGAAATATTCCCTGTCGATTATTGGATATCCAGAGATTAATAGATACATCTACAGTAGTCCCTTTCCAGTTGTCTATTCCCAAATAATAATAAAAACTGCAATGCAAACAGTGGTTTGAGCAGGACTAGGTCAGCTGAATCCAATGCTGCGCAGTGCACCATAGCAACAGGATATAAACATCATTGGACAGCGAAAATGTGTTAGGGGGAAAGCAGGCAGGATACTACAGTTAAACACACGCAGTTGTGAGTAAACCCTTGCCACAATCATGTGCAAATCTAAATCAGATGTACATGTAGCACATATGGCAAATTCAGTTTATAATAGTAGGGCTTCGCAATTGACCAGAAATAGAAGCCAGAGTGCGTGATGACGTTAATGATGTAAATTACTCTAATCTGGTTTACTGTGAGGTCATAATCTCATCACAGGCTAACAAAATTATCCATAGGAGCATCAAATTAACAAAGTTTACCTTCGGTCCCCCTTCTCATCTTTGCTCTTTCGCCCCCAGAGAATGAGCAGTCACCCGCGCGCTCCGAAATATAATTTCTTTGGACAAATCCAAAATGATTTTGACTCTGCATCCTGAAGTGCCACCATACACACACTTGTTGGTCTCAGGCATAACTAAAAATGCAGTGCAAACCGGGTCTTGTGTTTGGAGTATTCATTGCAGTGTGTAATGCACTGTAGCCTAGTTTATTTTTACATCCCAGCAGGGCAAAAGACTCAGGGCTGAGACAAAATCATTCAGGACGAAAGCCCGCGTCTGGTGACGTCATTGGCACTGCCCAAATCAACATGATTCTTATTAGACAAATTCAGATTTGACTCCTAGCTCAAAACTCTTAAGATTCAAACTGTTTTCTCTCATGTTGTGCCTGCTGAAAGTGGCTGTTCAGAAAACCTTGAAATGTTTAGAACCTTGCTGAAAAGTAAAGAGCTGACACGATTCCACGAGTCTCTGATCCACCTCTACGCAGACGACACCATTCTGTATACTTCTGGCCCTTCTTTGGACACTGTGTTAATTAACAACCCTCCAGATGAGCTTCAATGTCATTACAACTCTCCTTCCGTGGCCTCTAACTGCTCTTAAATACAAGTAAAACAAAATGCATGCTCTTCAACCGATCGCTGCCCGCACCTGCCCGCCTGTCCAGCATGACTACTCTGGACAGTTCTGAATATGTGGACAACTACAAATACCTAGGTGTCTGGTTAGACTGTTAACTCTCCTTCCAGACTCACATCAAAGATCTCCAATCCAAAGTTAAATCTAGAATTGGCTTCCTATTTCACAAACAAATCATCCTTCACTCATGCTGCCAAACATATCCTCGTAAAACTGACCATCCTACCGATCCGCGACTTCGGTGATGTCATTCACTTAGCTACAGTATACATATCTCGCTGGCATGTTACATCATTTATGCAGCACCATACAAGACATTTTTGTACTCACCTTATTGTGCTGTCCTCACTTGAACAGGAAGGTGGCACACTGGTCCATTGTGAGCATATTTTGTCATCAAAGTCTGGCATTCCCTGGATTTATGGTGCTTTCTAGACAACTGGAAACTTGGAAAACGTCAGTGATCTTCAGGTCATAGCTCTAGAAAGAGGCCCGGGTTCCCGACTTACAATTCCGAGTTGAATGTCTGTTCATAACATATTTCTCCAGTTAGTGCTCCTTTTTTCCTGAGTTCCCAGTTGTCTTGAACTCACTGAAGTCAGATTTCCTATCCTATTTCCTTCATATGACAAGGATTAAAAAGTATTTGCCAGTAGATTGTCGACTTGATTCATGATAATGACTGCTAGCTAAAATTTAGAAAGTATGATGTTGACATTATTCAGTCTAATCAAAGCTACTGTAGACGTGATTTGACATAATTGTATCTGTGGCCAATGACCTTGAGCCTTCTTGGATGGGCACTTCTAATGTAACTCTATGGCAGCACCCAAGGGGCTTCAATTTTCGAGCTCTACCCTTAGATTTGGAGGTGACATAATGTCCCCATGAGTGACAGAACACTGAGCCAAACATGGAGCAACCCTGTATTTTCCGCTGGCTGCCCCACCACCACAGATAGCACTGAGCTAGGCTGAAACACCTGCATTTTGAAGCTGCCTTACTCAAGAAAGTAAAAAAGACAACATGTTTGTATGCGGCTCATTAACTCAATGATTTATTTTGTATTTTTTAACATTGTTAGCAAACTGATATGTGTCATGCCATCCTAACCTATGTCAGTGCACAACAACCCTGAATAGGAATGACACTAAATGATGATATTGTGGTTTGCGTCCATACTCTCTTCAGCTTGGTTTAACTTTATGTTATTGTTTCTTGCATCCATACTTCAGCACGGTTTACTTAAGCAATAAGGGGGGGTGTGGTATATGGCCAATTTACCACGTCTAAGGGCTGTTTCATAACAGGTTGGAGCGTTCAGTCACGATTACCTTGTTTTCAGGCCAGAACACTGTATTGTGGCGATCTGTCACATTTCCCCTTTCACATTACTGTGCCGTTTAACATCTGCATTTGTGGTACTTGCCTTATAATTCTTGCCTTATGTTGTGAAACTTGCCCAGAAAGCCCTGTGCTGTAGTAGTACAGTGACATATAGTACTAACAAGCATCATTCCTGAGAGTTGAGAGTATATTCTGAATCTGAAATGAAGATCTGAACCCTGAACATAAACCAGTGGAGAGTTTAGTCTACCTTGAATGGGATGGTTTAGTAAGATGTTTAATTACTTATGTGGTCCACCAATTCTTCCTCAGTGCTTGTGGCCTTAGGCAAAGTGAATCGAGAAGATGTATACTAGTCAGGCTGACTGGTATCTGCTTCTCAGGTAAGAGTGCAATCCATCAGTGGTTGAAAACTAGCCTCTGTTAGCTCGCAGAGTTGCAAACCTTTTGCGCTCCCCTTTAGGACGTAAAATAAGCAGGGATTGTTTTAGGATCTTAAATACTGTATGTCTTGGTGTAAAAAAAAAAAAAACAGGACTTGCTTTTGAAATGATTTGCGATGCAAATTGATGGGAGAAGTCGTGCCGTGTCAACGCGTCCTTTTTTTAGCGCCCCCCCACAAGATGGTGCCATTGTCATTTTTGAATCTTAACCTGTTATCTACTTGTTCTACGGAGTACCAGTGTTCTGCTGTGTTTGACTACGTCTGAGTCGGGTATGCCTTGCTGATGGGATGTTTGTTTGAAATGTCTCTTTTTTACGACGTAGCAGGCCTAAGATCAAGGACTTTATTTAATTTAATTCCATTAGGTATAGACTAGATCTGTGTGTATCCGAGTCTTCTGACAGGGAAGCTGTGCATGGTAAACGTGGCATGATGATGATGATGATGATGATGACAGCATTATCTGGCACACAGTCAGAGTAATGGGATTATTTCTGTGCTGTTCCCATGCAGCGCCACGTACATCTTCGCTCAGTCTATGATTAATGACACAGTTAGCCACTGCACACAGCCTCAAGCTTCTTAATTTCATAACCTCTCCTGGTTCACGGCGTCAGTCACATCTCACTCTCTGGTGATTAGTGTGTTAGTAGTTTGGCCTATTGCCCTCGACCAGGTGACCTATATCCCTGTGTGTGTGTGTGTGTGTGTGTGTGTGCGTAAGTGAGAGCAGAGGAGTTGCTGTAGAGGAGAGTGTAATTGGTCCCATGACCAGGGCTTTGTTCCTTGCCCATGTGATCTCATCATGTCGTCACTACAGGGGCCCCACTTGATTTCCGAGCTACTTCAAAACAATACAGACATCCGGACGGATATCTCTGTTAGCCTACTAGCGTCCAGCTAACACCCATCTCAGACCCACGGCTGTTGCATAAAGTCTTTCAGGTCTAGCTGACGCATCCCACAACACATGGTATCATGGTGTCGGTGGGCAACAAAGGCCCAGTGGGCTCAGGAAGAGAGGGGTAATAGCCTAACTCGCACACACCTGGGCTCTTGACTTAAAGGGCCAATCAACAGTTGAAACAATAACAAAGGGCGTCCCACTACTGTTTCTGTAAAAAGCTGAGGGATGGCGCTGGAGAAATGCAACCACTCTCAAATTCATAGACAGAGCTATGGTTGCAAGGACTGACAATCCATGATATCAAAATTATGGGTTTAACCATGTTTTGAGACTATACAGTGTTTGTTTACATTTACTTTGTTTACAAACATTGGAGCAAAACAAGCTTATATTTTGGGTTTTGATGGGGTACGACAGTTAAACTCAGCCCTTTTTAAGTTATATCTTCAAGAATCCATGGGTACATATCATTCATTTTATAAATCCCAAAATGGATGTAGCAACTGCTGATTTCCCCTTTAAGAGTGCAGACACACACGCATGTGTGTCATATCGTGTAGTGTAGCCTCTTATCTCCC
This sequence comes from Oncorhynchus mykiss, assembly GCF_057628025.1. Taxonomy (NCBI): domain Eukaryota; kingdom Metazoa; phylum Chordata; class Actinopteri; order Salmoniformes; family Salmonidae; genus Oncorhynchus; species Oncorhynchus mykiss. The sequence continues at coordinate 58,753,073 of NC_143026.1, forward strand.
GTTGTGTTATCATTTCATCCAGGATGTGGTAATGATTAAAGAGGAAGAGTTCCTATGTGTGTGTCGATGGTGATAGAGGGTGAGCTTTAGGGAGGATACAGTGACTCAGGCTCTTTCGTGTGTGTGTGTGCGCGTGTGTGGAATGGCTTTATAGGTAATGAACACTTAGCACACAGGCTTTGCTCGGAAGGAAGGCAGGTTCGAGCAGAAATTGCCCTCAATCACAGATCTAGGATCAGCTGACTCTGTACTCAGTTCAACTCTAACTAGTAGGCTGGATGTTAAAATGTCAACCCTGCTAGTGCATACGGTTTCAGCTCATGTCTTAACAGGCTCTCCCCCTCTGCTTATAACACAGCCATGCAGATGTGCTGTTGTGTTTTATCTCAGAGGCTCGGTACAGTTTGTTCTGATTGAGGGAAAGCTCAAGGTTTGGACTCCTGGGAATTGGGTTTATGGTGCAAAAGAAACAGTAAGCAGTAAATACAAGCCCAGCTCAGGGAAGTGCTCTCTTTCCACAGAGAAATCCCTCGGTAGATAATGATTACTGTAAATGCTGAACATTGGGGTTTAGTTGCCCGTACATGGTTCTCACAAGACCGTTAAGGCTATGATTGGAAATACAAGAAACGAGAGGGTCGCATTAATGACAGTTTTACGCCACTAACCGTTAACTTTCTGGTCTGCTTTCGTTTCAGTTTGCCCTATCATGTGTTGCAACGAATAATTGAGTGACATTAGGTGACGTCAACATTGTTTCAAGTGTTGTCTTGTTACAACACTTCAATGTTGAATATTGTGCCCTAATGCAATCGTCACAATTCCTACGGCAGCTCTAGTAGGGTCAAATTCATGACTCATAACCATTACATTGCCTTAGCCCCATGCGAACGATCTTGATGTGATCAATATCCTACTGCTAGGTGTGAACAAGATGAACTACGAGGTCGTGAATGACGCGCTTTACAACCACAGTTGTCAGACGTCTTGGCATCAGGCCCAAGGCTTAAGTATACAGTACGTGCTCCTCCACTTTCTCTACTTTTTCCTAGTATACGAGCCTACCGCCACTCGGACTGTAAAGCTTCCCAGAAGCAGATTGAGATATCGGCTTATGTTTGTTTACCTCCCTGTCATGTTCATTACATAAATCATTAAAAACATGGCTCCAGTCCACAGCAAGTTCCTAGGGTAAGGACAGTTTGAGTAAATATGAAGGCTTCAAGTGGCTTGATTTTTTTCTTAGATGTTTCTCCTCGTGAACTGTAACTGTTGCAGTAATACAAGCACGGTTACTCGGGTGACAGTAGGGTAGCACGGTTGATGGTGGTGTGACGCAAGGACACGCCATACAGACAAGGCTAGGCCCTGGCTGTTCTGTCAAGAGGACAAAACAACAAGTGCCTGATTTCCCCCCTTCAGTGAAGGCACTCGCTATCCATCACGCAGACTGGAAAAAATACTACAGACAGAAATACGCAGGCCATAGCTACAAAGGTAGTGCAGCTACTAAATTCAACATTTCTGAAACATGCATTGGGTAATTAGGCATAAAATAAACAGTATCGCCAATGTTTTTGGCATACAAGTGGAGTGGATAAATGGGCCAGTTTCAGCTACTCTGAAACATATAGTTTACCAAGCTACCAATTACTTCACACTGGAGGAAGTTAAGCTACACTAAAGCAACTCCTTAAGAATGTGGTTTCCTTAACGAAAGTTACTTTTAAAAAGTAGTTCACTACATCCAAACTACCTTGCGATAAATGATCACATCTAAATCTGAAATGTCATAGACTACAGATTGTAGATCAGATCAGAGTCAGATATTAACAGAATGTGTAATTTAACCTTTAAAACACATACAAAATATGTTTCAAGTGAGAATTAGGCAGGTCTGAAATGATTGCCTACTTCACTGCGTATTTTATTTTAGCAAAACAAGTTGTGTGTAGTTCCAGTAGTTCGCTACACCGCTACATGGCAAAAAAGTAATTAACTACTGAAAACACTACAAAGATTTTTAATTTAGTTCAACTACCACCAAGCTACTGAAAAATGTTGCTATATTACTGGTTGAACTACATGTAGTTCACTATTCCACAACACTGAAATGGGCATGACGCCACTGTCTGTGTCTGTATGTGTGTGTCTCTCTTTTTCCACACCAGGAGGGCTTTGCATTGTGGGAGTCTGGGGGAGACATCTGCATCAGAGCAGTGCAACAAAGAAAAATCAACAACCCATAATTGTTTCTCCACTTGTGAGAGCAGGGTTTGTGTGTCAGCAGGATGAGAAAGGAGCTACTCTCTGCGACACATACAGTCTTGCATTGTGTTTCCCCCCCTCTTTTAGAGTTGTAGATTACCCACATCTTTGAGCCATCAGGGGCCAGGCACAGTGGAACGGCCCAGGGTGGGGGACAGGGAGGCCAAGCCAGAGCTAAATGGAAGCCAGCTGTTCTATTAGCCACCCTGGGTGTGTGTGTGTGCTCACTGCTTGTGTGTCTGTGAGAAAGTGTGTATCTGAATGAGATGACCTCACTACCTTTGCTCAGCATTATCTAGTGTTTGGTAGTGGCGTAAGAAGCAGCCGTGTGCAATCGGAGACAATTACAACATGATGGGTTCCAGTTCTACTCAGACTGGGGGTTAGGCTGCTTTCCAAACTCTGTCTGAAAAGGCCCCTTAGCGTCTTCTCTCCTCAGTGGGTTTCAAAGGGCTATGTAGGTGAAGGCAACTCCTTTATTTTGCACTGCTCTTATGGTCAACTCTAAAGAAAAGGAGATGAGGATAGGAAGCTGCAAGAAATATTTGAAAGTATAAGGACAGAGATGCAAATCAACCGAGCTAGCACGTGACGTTCTGAGAACCAAATGCTTCTTGGAGCTTGGTGAGAGCATGGTTGTGCTATGGTTAATTGGCATAAATACAAGCTTGGCTTTGGAATATTCTCAGCACATTAAAGAAACTTGACAAAATTTCATTACTTTACCAGAAGTTCAAACGTGGTTACATTTCATTTCCATTTTGCCAATGTTCTAGGAACGTTCTCCAACTGATTTGACATTGGGAATGTTCTAAAATACAGTAGTTCAGAAAAGGTTAAACAATGTTCTTCTGTGGGAATTTCAGTACTTCAAGCATAAAGTTTCCTACATGTTTCCTCGTGGTTCTATTTAAAGGGATGTTCTGAAATTGTTTCGAAGGTTAATTAAGAAACAACGTTCTTGCCTCCTGAGTGGTGCAGCGGTCTAAGGCACAATAAAAGGGAAGAGTTTCTCGACATTTGCTGACCTTTACAACCTTTTACTGTACTGAGTCCTCCTCAAGGACCGCAACCCGTTGTGCAGGATTTTGTTCCATTCCTGCACTGATTCTACTAATCAGGCGCATAGACCTCTATTACCTCCTAACGGGTGTGTTAGAGCATGTCTAGAATAAAAATCTGCACATCCAGTAGGTCTCTGTAATAGGTTTTGAGCTTGAAACAGGTCTTGATGAAGATTACCTATGTAACTTGTGAGAGAGGCCTGTCATTCGAGTTGTTGTTGCTGTGCGCACGCTGATCGTCACTCAGGGGGAGGGAACCAGAACATTTATGGAGAATGATGTCAAAGGTGGAGGTCTGGAGCATGTCAGCCTCTCTTTCTCATTCTCGCTCTGTTTCTCTTTCTGTCTCTTTTTCTCTCTCTCTCTCTCTTTTGGCAGTTGTGAACTTGCTGATGTAGCCTGTTAGACTCTTGCTCAAGGTTTTCTGATGTGTTGTTGAGTGTCCTGTGTCCTGTAGTGACACGATGCTCAGCGTGTTAGTGGATCGGTGCTGAGTCATGAAGACAGACAGACCGGACAGACACCCATGTTTGTTTATTTGTTTGTGATGATTGGCTGTAGTGTAAGTAATCTAAGCTGGTGTTCTGGAGTGTTCTAGCTTTGATGTGTGTGTGTGTGTGTAAGTGTAACATGTATGTACACACTAACGTAGTAGTTTATTAATATACATTTTTACGGAGTACAAGGTCAAAATGTATGGGAGTGATAAAACATTGGCTGATAACATCTTCGTCATAAATGGTAACAAAGAGCTGTTTGTCTGTCCTCAGAAGAATTGACCATTAGGTACATGATGTGTTTTTCCATTTCCTCCTTGACTTGCACCGACGTCAGTATGGCTGCTGCTGCCTGGTCAGATAACTGTGAACATGAACCCCCCCCCCCCCCCCCCCTCACACGTGTCTAGAAGCCTCAGGGTCACAATACACACTCGCCATCGCTGGCCAGAAGTCGCACCAGGGCATCAACTGGCACCGACACGCGCCAAGAGACGAGACCCTAACGAGGGGCAAATATGAGTGTGACACACACATTGGTCCTATTTTAACCCCCCCCCCCTCTCATTCCTCCCAAATGCCCAGACAAACCACACATCCCATTTTAGGGAGTGTTCTGGTGGGGTGTTCCACTATTTCCAGAAATAGATTTAGCAAACTGGGGTTTCTCCCCAAAAAGGAGGCTTTTGCTGAGGAAAAAGTGTAGTATTTCTGGTCATGATGGGAATATATGGCTGTCCGCTGACTATGCAGGTCACTTTTGCTGTGTGCAAAATGAGTCATACCACTAACCTCAGAGTTTATCTCTTGTGGAGAGTTTAGTGTGGAGGAAACTCTTAAAGGTTTTTTGTGTCATTTTGGGAGACCACTGCAAACCCTGCAAATGAATTTGTTGTTGCTTTCGCCATAGAAACCCCAACGTGTGGCAAAGATTTCTGTCAGAGAAATGTTTTATTGTGTTTTTTTTCCTTTAAAATGTTTGTGGGAGGCTCTGGGATTAAGCCAACCACTTAAGGCTACTGTATAAGCCTAGGTGCCCCTTTTTCAAAATGTGTTGATGTGGCTGTGGTATCATGGCAACAGAGTTTAGTTCCAACGTCAGACACAGCACCTCTGTCTTATTGCATAACTCGTATTTGCTCATTTTTAAACTAGCAGGCTGTTCAAAACCCACATTTTATGTGACACTTTCCGAGACTAGTCCAGGAAAGCAGCAGAGAAAAATACAAGTTCATCTCCACTGTCCAGTTATGTTGGAAGAGTTCTGCATTGATGATGCATTCCATTGCCATAAACATTTAAATAAATATTACAACTCTTTTAGGACACCATCACATGTCCCCAGCACTAAAGTTTTTTGGAATTGTTTGGAACAATTCACAGCAGGTTCTCCATTTTCCTATAGCCCGTGATAGTCCTCAAAAACAACAGAGAGGTGAGGATGAAAAACACCCCTTCTCCTACCTTTCACTATACTCTGGCCCTCTTTGTATCTTTCTCACAAAGCAAGTGCTCTCCTGCCCTGTCGGTTGGTGGCCCACTGTCCTCGCTCTTTTTCCTGAGGTGGGCTGGTGTGGTTAGGGGGTGGGAGAGGCTATATACCAGGCTGTTCGTTCGGGAGCCCCACCTGTAAAAGGCAGGCCCTCTGGCTTTGTGAAACACATGCCGGAGGTGACTACACCTTAACAGCATTTCCATCCAAATGGCTCAGGCCAGTTTTCCAATGCATTGCTCTGTTGTATTTGGCCTATGCATTGTCCAAAAATCTGATTGTTTATTTTTTATAATTTAACTAGGCAAGTCAGTTGAGAATGAATTATCTTTTACAATGACGGCCTACTGGGGAACAGCGGGTTAACAGCCCTGTTCAGAACTACATATTTTTACCTTGTCAGCTCAGGGATTCGATCCGTCAACCTTTCGGTTACTGGCCCAACACTCGAACCACTAGGCTACCTGCTGCCCCTTTATACCTTTTGTTTGTGACCTTAATCAAGGCCAATTTGATTTAAATTCAACCATTTCAATCATTTACAAGTGCATTTATCTATCTATGAGGATTTCACCCCTCATTTTAATTTGTAATTTGACACCAACCCAAATTGGTGAGCCGTGGACTATTCTTTCTGTCCTCGGTCAGTGAAACCCTTATTTGCCCAACTCTTCCTGAAATCCAGCCCAGTGTTTTGTCATTTAGTGCTTTCCTCTGCTGGTTTGTTTGGCAGCGGCTGACTTTTATTTACTGTAATTGCTAGGCCTCTCGTGTGTTTTGTTCCTGTTTCATGTGGACCTGACCCACAGAACAAGGTGATGTCCCTACTAGTACTGGAACACAAAACAAAAAACAAGACTGTTATCAGTGATAACAGTGTCTTCCCACATGCACACCTACACAAACACAGATATTGATCTGTCACCTCAACTCAAACACCGCCTCTGCAGAACACACAGCATTTTCTGCAGTAACATCAATAACCGGGAAACTCCTTACCCTTTTCCGATTCTATCGGCTGCTCTCTGATTGTTTGTGCACTGCACAGGGATTGGCCAGCCACAAGATGGGTCCATCCTATCAGCTTACTCCACTATGGTGCACTGCTATCTCCCGTGATGCTGCAATTGCATTGCGGGGAAGAATGTGAGGAAATGCCAGCATCGTAACCCTCCCCTCTCCCGACAGCTCTGAGTTTCCAGGAAGTGTGTGTGTGCACTGTACATGTGGGTTATCAATTTTCCAGTAGGCTGTTAGGGAGGAGGGCTAGCTGGAAGGTGTTAATGAAAGCATTACCTGGAGATGCTCTCTCTGCAGTAAGAGCTCTGTTCCAGTCAGATGCTGCAGGATAATGGTCACAATGACTCATCAGAATGCACAGCTAATGACATTTATATAGGCATTTTAAAGGTCTTTGGAGTTGTTTTTTTTTTAACTAGGCAAATCAATTAATTAAGAACAAATTCTTATTTACAGTGACAGCCTAGGAACAGTGGGTTAACTGCCTTGTTCAGAGGTAGAATGACAGATTTTTACCTTGTCAGCTCGGGGATTCGATCCACCTACCTTTTCACTTACTGGCCCAGCACTCTAACCACTAGGCTACCTGCTGCCCCTTAATTAAGGAGCGATTGAGGGTGGATTATTGTGGGTTTTCCCTTAAAAGGCAAATGTTACTATAAATACTGTAAAATATGCATAACCACAATGGGGGAATATTTCTATAGTATGGATCTGTGTCCTTATGATTGGTGATTTTCATTTGACTGTTTCATGATTCCACCTGTTTTTGCAAGAACTGAGGTCATCCAACAGAATACACCTAGCAGCCACAGGGGGGCGATATAATACCACAAAATGGCAACCCCCTGGCCGAGCTTGTTTCCCAGACTATTGTTTTCCACTTCAGGTTGAGGGAGCGGGCCAGGCTGTCTAGACTGGCAGTGTATGGGCCGGATTCCTGCCCTATTACATCAGTTCACCCGTAGACTGTGACTCAACGGGGGCAACTAGCAGACGGTTTGGGGCCCCGTCTAGAATCCCACCACAGGAAACAATCCCCCCCAGAGAGAGAGAGAGAGTGAAGGAGATGCCTGGTTAGCGATGAGACTTTAGCTACCCGGGCTAGAACGTTTGGTTCCTTGGAAGGTGTGGGGTTGTATGTTTTTGGATTCCCATTGGTTCTGGGAACTAAGCCATACATTTCCTGACTATGGTTCCCCAAAAGTTTTCCTGGGAGGTTTTCTTAACGTTCTGAGAATGGAAATTCGAGGTTGGTGAAGGTCATTTGAAAAACGTTCTGAGAATGTGCAATGAATGTTTTGAACAAAGTGTAAAGGTTATTTGGATGTTTTTGAATAACTTCCTTAACACTTTCACAGAATATTTCAATAAGACTTTTAAAAACTCGGCTAGCATACATACAACTGTTTTGAACTCCAAACACAGATAAGACACATGGAAATGAATTTGCTTAGGCATTAATCATGCAAACACATTTATATTTTTATTGGGCCACAGCATCAGTGAGATTCAGACCTATGATATTCTGTTTTCTATCCATGCACCACCAGGATGGAGCTAGCATGCTATGATTTTTTAACTCATACAAAGCTGTTCATTTGTCTGTTCAAACAGACTCCATTTCAAAGGAAACAAGCTCCAGTGTGGCCCATTAGTGGGTGTGGCCAACACACCTGAGCACACCCCTTATAGAGAGTTTGGTTGATGCTGAGAACGGAATGTTTACGTTTTTAAATAACATTAGTAACATTGTAAGAATGCTTTCTTGTGTTTTTTTTTGTTTTTTTGATGGAAAGTTCTGAGAACATGACTAAATAGAGCTGTGAGGAAACCTGTAGAAAACCTTATGCTGAAGTACTGAAATTGCCAGCTAAGAAACATGTGGTTCTGAGAATGTTATACGCTAGCTGGGTATCCTGCAACATTCCAAGACTGTTTTGAGAAAGTTGTATGCAAAATAACCAAATGATAAACACGCTCTAAGAGACGTATGTTACCAGAAGGTTACATGCTTGCTGGAGACTTTAAATAGAACCACGAGTAAACCTGTAGGAAACGTTACGCAAAAGTACTGAAATTCCCACAGAATAACATTTGTTTCTTAACGTTATGAATCATTTGAGAACATTCCCAATGTCAAACCAGCTGGAGAACATTCCTAGAACATACCAATATTTTTAATAATTGTAACCATGTTTGAACTTAGGAAACATTCTGTTAAAGGAATGAAATACCAAGAGAGTCATGTTTTTTTTGTGAAGTTCCTTAAGTATGCGGAGAATGTTCAAAAGCCATGCAACTATCCTGCACCATTCCCAGAAAGTTGTAGGAAGGTTGTATGCAAAATAACCATCGGTCAACCAAGCTCTAAGAAAGCTCTCAGGATGATTTGTGCAAGCTGGGTACTGTCTAGATTCCTCACATATTGATGCATGTTGTTTTCCCTTTCACACATACTAGGCTCGCTGGCTGGCTGCCTCCCCGTTCAATTGACTTGAACCACACATACTACCACCGCTGGCTGGCCTCATGGAAATGAGGGCACGCGGACTGCATAGGGTGTACACTCCCCTATCGCCCCTTCTTGGAAACACATCCCCCCCCCTCCCCAGGAGAGAGGGAGAACGAGATGTACTTTCAAACAACCCTTTTTTAATTTTAACCACTCACTCAGGTTAAACAAACAAGTATTAAAAACTGTTAAGCAGCAGCTGCTGCACAGCACACCAACATTAACACCGAGAGAGCGAATTCGAAAGGGTGAGGGCAGCAGTTAATAAGCTGCACAGTCACATCACTACAGAAAGGGACAGATGGAGAAGTTATCCTGCTCTTGCTCTCTTAGGGGGAAAAACCCATTACTTTCCTTTGTGGTTAAGTGAGAAACCCCTTTCATTCGCTAGCTGTTGCTGAGGGCAGATTCTGGTGCATTGCACTTGAGTTGCCTCATAGTCTGGGTAGTGATACTACCAGGGTTGTTTACCTTGGTATGCTCTGACCTATATCACCTTCCTCCCTCCCCACCTGGGTGAGGAGATGACTCCACGACTTTTAAGTTGAACATTCTGACTCTACTTGTTTACCGTATATGTCGGCAAGCATTTTCCTCCATCACAAAAAATATCAAATCAAATTGTATTGGTCGCGTACACAGGTTTGCAGATGTTATCGCAGGTGCAGAGAAATGCTTATGTCTAGAGCTCCAACAGTGCAGTAGTATCTAGCCAATACATTAACCCCCAAAAATAAGAAATAGTCACAGTCCGGAATATATATAATAAATATTAAATATATAGTGTGTATAGACAATATGGACAGTATATGAATAGAAAAGGTGTGCACAGCAGTAGTTATATAGGATGAGCCATTACTAGAATACAGTATGTACATGTGAAGTGGGTAAAATAGTATGCAAACGTGATTAAAGTGACCAGTGTTCAATGACTCCATGTACATAGGGAAGCCGTCTCTAAGGTGCAGGGTAGAGTACCGGGTGGTAGGCGGCTAGTGATGTTCAACAGTCTGATGGCCTGAAGATAGGACCGAGAGACTGAAATAAAGCTTTTAACTTTGATGTACCTGTACTGCCTTTTCCGTCTAGATGGTAGTGGGGTGAACAGGCCGTGGCTCGGTTCGCTGAAGTCCTTGATGATCTTGTTGGCCTTCCTGTGACACCGGGCGCTGTAGATGTCCTGGAGGGCAAGCGGCGTGACCCCGGGGGTGCGTTGGACTGACTGCACCACCCTCTGGAAAGCCCTGCGGCTGCAGGCGCCAGAGTTGTCGTACTAGGCGGTGATAGAGCCTGACAGAATTTTCGCGTTTTTTGAGGGACTTAAGGGGCCAAGCCACATTTATTCAGCCTCCTGAGGTGGAAGAGGTGCTGTTGCACCTTCTTTACCACAATGTAAGTGTGGAGGGAACATTTTCAGGTCCGCAGTGATGTGGACGCCGAGGACCTTTTGACCGTCTCCACTGTGGTGATGTGGATGAGGCCGTGTTTCTCTCTGCTATCAGTCAAGCTCTTTGTTTTTATTCGACATGCTGGATTGCCGTGAGTAAGATTCTTCACAGATGCACTGGACACTTTCATCCTTCGCCTTGTGTTATAATGGATAAGATGGATTAATATGAATACAGGATGAGGCAACAGACACCGTCTCCTCTCCCTCCTCCTACTCTCTCTACCCTTTTGCGCGGCTCTCTCTGTTCTCCGCTCGCACTTCCACCCACGCTTGTCGGTCAGGGTATGTTTGAGAGAGGCAAGCAACATGTGTAATCTAACCTTTCGTTTAAAAAAAAAAAAAAATGTAATCGCTACCACGCGCACACTCACACACACCTACAAGCGCACTCTCTCGCACTCCCACTCTCTCCCACTCTACACAACCACACAGGTAGAGAGTCATACATATTAGGTATCTGCTGAGCCAAACAATGCATCCCTGCAGAACACACACACCACTCTCACAGGGATCCCCTCTCTCTTTCTGCTCTATTGTAGCCCAGCGTAATTACATTGGTTATTTCTCTGTAGTTACTCTGATTATAAAATGTATGTACAAAAGCCAGAGTTTGTTTGTCCTCAAACAGCAGTATTTTTCCACTCTGCCGCTGAAACTGACTGTCGACATGACAAATCATAGACTGGGTTGCAAGAGAAGAAAATATGGTCTTATGCAACACCACTCCAGCAAACAGTATCAGTTCCTGGAAGTACACCCTCCCTTCTACAGAAGGCAATTCACTATTAGCTTTACTGTAAGAGGGGTGTGTGTCCAAGTACATCAGAATAAACCATTTCTTCTATTTCATTTGCTTCCTGCTGCACTTATCAGCTCCGGTTTCGTTTCTGAGTTGTTAGGCATACCTGTTAGTCAGCGTGCTAACGTTTTGGCCAAATGTGCATCGTCATCCTTTGTGAGGAATACAGTTCACCTTGATATGGGGCTAACTCCGGTTTTCAGTGTAATATATCCAATCCCAATTCAAATCCAATCCTAATTAAAACAAATACATGCAGCTTTTACATGCTTTGCATATCTATATGCTTTCATTTATAACTCATGACAATCTCAAGCCATTTGCATGTAAGGAGTCGTACTGATGTTGATGAGGATGTACCCTACTTAGCTGCATCTACACACACATATACAGTATAAGGCATACTATTTAGATAAATGCCCAGAACGTGTCACATTGCATGTGTGTGAGAGTCTAATTCCTGAGAACCATAACTCTCATCATTTGTTTTAATGAATAGCAGTAAACTAGTGGCAGTAAAATAGCTGAGCTAATGCTAAGCCAAGCAAACATTTTAGTGTGTTGACATGAATTGGCTAGACTCAGTTGAGCCAGTGCTCTTGTCTAATTTTTGACTAAGCTCATAGCTCATCCTGTGTAGCATTAGCATAGCTGTTAGGCTAAGGCTAGTTCCCTCGGCTCCAGTGGCTTGGAGTGGCTTTGATGCTGGTTGAGCTAGCCTGCAAAGCTTGGGTCTTCTGATTCCAGGAGGACCATGAACTGTTGCTATTGATAAGGTGTCTGATTATGATTAAGATTCCTAACAATGTCGTCTCCAATCTCATAAAACATTTTAGAAGAAGGTTCAGTGACGTGATCCTCGCAAGTTGAGGTAGTGAAAACGGGTACCAATATATTTGATTCCTATCTTTTTGATAAACAGGTATTACAAAATCTCTTTTGTGTCTGATTATTAAAAGGTTAATGAAATATATCCATAGCATATCTATAGCGCATTCATGCTATGCAAGAGCTCATATTTAGGTATCTTAATAGATGCATCATTACAATGACAGCTTAGTGTCATCATAATGGCTGTTCTCAAAAGTGTTCTCCCATACCCGTGTTAAATATGCCAAAAGGCCAAACCATGCTTTTAAATTATGTTGATATATAGGCTGTACCAAACCCATTTTGGCTGGTATAGGCCCTTGACTCATCTTCTTCTTGAGGTCAATGGTACTTGAAAATCCCCACAGGGTTGAATCCTCAAGGTCAGGGGTGGAAAGAGTACTGAAATATCTTACTTAAGTATAAGTACTGTTACTTTAATGAAAATATACTCAAATAGAAGTAAAACTACTGGTGTAAAAAAATGAATCAAGTAAAAAGTAGCTAATTTAAACAGTACTCAGAGTAAAAACATTGACCTTTTATAGCTACACTGAAAAAAAATATAAATGCAACATGAAACCATTTCAAAAATGTTACTGAGTTAAAGTGTACTGAGTTACAATAAGGAAATCAGTTAACTGAAATGCATTCATTAGGCCCTAATCTATGGATTTCACATGACTGGGAATACAGATATGCATCTATTGGTCACAGATACCTTTTAAAAAGAAAGGTCTTACCTTGAAATGTGGTACTACGAATTGGCCCTGACTGACCCCGCAGACCCCGCAGACCCCGGGCCAGCTGCGCAACACCATCTCCTCCCAAGGAGCCACCATCAGTAGGCACAAGGAATTGCTTCCTGGTCTTATGGAGGTGGTCCAAACGTTGGCTGAAGTATCTGGTGTTGCCTTTTGGCCTCACCAACGCCCCAGGCACTCGTAAAGGATGTTCTCTGCGACGTGTTGAACCAGTTCGTCTTCACCTACATTGATGACATCCTTGTCTTCTCCCGCTCCCCCCAATAAAACGTGCTCCACGTGCCAATAACCAGGTGTTCCGGGACCTCAAACACCGCTTCACCACTGCTCTTATCTTTGTTCATCCTGACCCTTCCTGTCAGTTTGTGGTGGAGGCCGATGCTTCGGATGTCGGAGTGAGGGATGTCCTGAACGAACGTTCTGCCGTGGACCTAAAGCTGCATCCCTGCGCCGTATTCTCCCACCGCCTCAACGTCACAGAGAGGAACTACGATGTGGGGAATCGAGGGCTTCTTGCGGTGAAGATAGCATTGTAGGAATAGAGGCACTGGCTGGAAGGGGCGGAACATCTGTTCATTGTGTGGACCGACCACAAAAACTAGTTCTGCACTGCCAAGCACCTCAACTCCAGGCAAGCGAGATGGGCCCGGTTCAACTTTTCCCTCTCTAACTGGCCTGGGTCCAAGAACGTCAAGCCGGATGCCCTGTCTCGCCGCTATAGCCACCCTGGAGTCTGAGACCATCCTTCATGCCTGGTGGTGGTGATGATGGGGGGGGGGGGGGTGCAGATAACCGGATGTTTCTGCCTGACGCTGTCCGTTCCGCGGTTCTGGAGTTGGCCCATTCCTCCAGGCTTGCCTGCCACCCGGGCTCCTATCGAACCCTGGCCTTTTGGTGGCCTACTATGGTTCCAGATGTCCTCACGTTTGTTGCCGCCTGCACGGTTTGTGCTCAGAACAAGACTCCTCAGCAAGTCCGGCTGGTCTTCTGCAACCACTGCTTGTCCCTCAACGTCCCTGGTCCCACATATCCCAGGATTTTGTCACGGGTCTCCCCTCGTCTGAGTGCAACACTCCAATCCTGACTGTGGTCAAACGGTTTTCCAAAGCCGCCCACTTCATTTCATTCCTCTTCCCAAGCTACCCTCGGCCGAGGAGACGGCCCAGCTTATGGTGCAACACGTCTTCCGAGTCCATGGACTGCCCGTGGACATGATCTCCAACCGGGGTCCTCAGTTCTCGTCCAGGTTCTGGAAGGCGTTCAGCACCCTCATTGGGTCATCGGCCAGCCTTTCTTCTGGGTTACACCCCAGTCTTCCCTGAGCTGGAGGAAGAGGTCGGCATACTTTCTGCCCAGATGATTGTCTGTCGCTGTCGTTGTACCTGGAGCAGAGACCGGTCGGCCCTCCTTAAGACCACCTCCCAGGTATCAATGACAAGCGTGGTTAAGGGCGCTGTACGGCAGCGCCAGCTGTGCCATCAGAGTCCCTGGGTTCGCGCCCAGGCTCTGTCGTAACTGGCCGCGACCGGGAGGTCCGTGGGGCGACGCACAATTGGCCTAGCGTCGTCTGGGTTAGGGAGGGCTTGGTTGGTAGGGATGTCCTTGTCTCATCGCGCACCAGAGACTCCTGTGGCAGGCCGGGCGCAGTGCCCGCTAACCAAGGTGTTTCCTCCGACACATTGGTGCGGCTGGCTTCCGGGTTGGATGTGTGTTCCGGGTTGGCAGTGCGGCTTGGTTGGGTTGTGTATCGGAGGATGCATGACTTTCAACCTTCGTCTCTCCCGAGCCCGTACGGGAGTTGTAGCGATGAGACAAGATAGTAGCTACTACAACAATTTGGATACCACGAAATTGGGGAGAAAAAGGGGTAAAAGGGAAAAAAATAAAAAAAAAAAAAAAGACAAGCAGATCGCCATCAGGCAGAAGGTATGGCTATCCACCCGGGATCTGCTGAAATCCTGCAATCTCTCCCCCCGATTTATCGGCCTGTTCCCCATCTCCAAAATGATTAGCCCATCTGCTGTTCGTCTTCTGTTTTACCCGAACCCTTCGTATACATGCCACCTTTCATGTGACCAGGGTTAAACCCATGTCTCACAGCCCTTTGTCTCCTGTCTCCTGTTTCGTCAAGCCTTTCAGTGTTTTTCCCTCTGTTCCTGTCTCTTGATTGTTCCTGTTTTTTCCCGGGTATGACCTTTTCTGCCCGCCCTTACCCTGCCTGCCTTGACCTGTCGTTTGCCTGTTGCTGTAGTAAATAATTGTTAGTTCGACACAGTCTGCATTTGGGCCTTACCTTGAAATGCGATAGCAGGCCATGGAAGAACTGGGACATTGTCATCTTCCAGGAATTGTGTAGAGATCCTTGCGACATGGGGTTGTGCATTATCATGCTGAAACATGAGGTGATGACGGCGGATGAATGGCATGACAATGGACCTCAGGATATCGTCATGGCATCTCTGTGCATTCAAATTGCTATTGAAATCAAATCAAATTTTATTTGTCACATACACATGGTTAGCAGATGTTAATGCGAGTGTAGCGAAATGCTTGTGCTTCTAGTTCCGACAATGCAGTAATAACAAGTAATCTAACTAACAATTCCAAAACTACTGTCTTGTACACAGTGTAAGGGGATAAAGAATATGTACATAAGGATATATGAATGAGTGATGGTACAGAGCAGCATAGGCAAGATACAGTAGATGGTATCGGGTACAGTATGTACAAATGAGATGAGTATGTAAACAAAGTGGCATAGTATAGTATAAAGTGGCTAGTGATACATGTATTACATAAGGATACCATCGATGATATAGAGTACAGTATATACGTATGCATATGAGATGAATAATGTAGGGTAAGTAACATTTATATAAGGTAGCATTGTTTAAAGTGGCTAGTGATATATTTACATTTCCCATCAATTCCCATTATTAAAGTGGCTGGAGTTGAGTCAGTGTCAGTGTGTTGGCAGCAGCCACTCAGTGTTAGTGGTGGCTGTTTAACAGTCTGATGGCCTTGAGATAGAAGCTGTTTTTCAGTCTCTCGGTCCCAGCTTTGATGCACCTGTACTGACCTCGCCTTCTGGATGATAGCGGGGTGAACAGGCAGTGGCTCGGGTGGTTGATGTCCTTGATGATCTTTATGGCCTTCCTGTGACATCGGGTGGTGTAGGTGTCCTGGAGGGCAGGTAGTTTGCCCCCGGTGATGCGTTGTGCAGACCTCACTACCCTCTGGAGAGCCTTACGGTTGAGGGCGGTGCAGTTGCCATACCAGGCGGTGATACAGCCCGCCAGGATGCTCTCGATTGTGCATCTGTAGAAGTTTGTGAGTGCTTTTGGTGACAAGCCGAATTTCTTCAGCCTCCTGAGGTTGAAGAGGCGCTGCTGCGCCTTCTTCACGATGCTGTCTGTGGGAGTGGACCAATTCAGTTTGTCTGTGATGTGTATGCCGAGGAACTTAACTTGCTACCCTCTCCACTACTGTTCCATCGATGTGGATAGGGGGGTGTTCCCTCTGCTGTTTCCTGAAGTCCACAATCATCTCCTTAGTTTTGTTGACGTTGAGTGTGAGGTTATTTTCCTGACACCACACTCCGAGGGCCCTCACCTCCTCCCTGTAGGCCGTCTCATCGTTGTTGGTAATCAAGCCTACCACTGTTGTGTCGTCCGCAAACTTGATGAAATGTAATTGTGTTCGTTGTCCTTAGCTTATGCCTTCCCATACCATAACCCCACCTCCATTATGGGGCACGCTCTTCACAACATTGGCGTCAGCAAACCACTTGCCCACAGGTGGCCCACTCTGCCATCTGCCCGGTACAGTTGAAATCGGGATTCATCCGTGAAGAGCACACTTCTCCAGCGAAGGTGAGCATTTGCCTATTGAAGTCAGTTACGATGCCGAACTGCAGTTAGGTCAAGACCCTGATGAGGACGACGAGCACATAGATGAGCTTCCCTGAGTCGGTTTCTGACAGTTTGTGCAGAAAACATTTGGTTGTGTAAAACCACAGTTTTATCAGCTGTCCAGGTGGCTGGTCTCAGACAATCCCACAGGTGAAGAAGCCGGATGTGGAGGTCCTGGGCTGGCATGGTTACACGTTATCTACAGTTGTGAGGCCGGTTGGACGTATTGCCAAATTCTCTAAATCGTTTTATGGTAGAGCAATTAACATTACATTCTCACTCAACAGCTCTGGTAAAATTCCTGCAGTCAGCATGCCAATTGCACACTCCCTCAACTAGAGAGGTCTGTGGCATTGTGTTGTGTGACAAAACTGTGCATTTTATTGTCCCCAGCACAAGGTGCAACTGTGTAATGATTATGCTGTTTAATCAGCTTCTTATTATGCCACACCTGTCAGGTGGATAGATTATCTTGACAAAGGTGAAATGCTCACTAACAGAGATGTAAACACACTTCTTTACAAAATGTGAGAGAAATAAGCCTTTTGTGTGTATGGAACATTTTTGGGATCTTTTATTTCAGCCCACGAAACATGGGACCAACACTTTACATGTTGTGTTTATATTTGTGTTCACTATACAACTGAAAAAGTTTGAGGGTTTATCTACTCTTGCCTCGCTTGATATTAACTCATATCGCTCTGGCTAACATTAGTTGTTGATCTTAGAGAGGGAGAGAGAGCCTACCTTTTCACGCTTGTTTGATCAATAGGGCTGTAAGTTCCCAAATGTAAGAGGACTCCTGTGGTATTTATATATTTGCAGAAATCAATTCAGGTGCATTTTGTGGCTTTTGGCGAATGCATTGTAATGGTCTAAAGTCGCGCTGTTGCTACTGCCTCTAAACACACTGCCCAGGTCTAAGTGTATTATGGCAAGGCCCTTGTGGCAAATGGCTTATAGTTCTACAGTTGCTCTGATTGGCTATGGCGCACCGGTCTGTGTAGCATTCGGTCCTTGGACAAGATTGACAAATTTTTATTCGGTTTTATTTACTGTATTGTCTATTAATTGTCCAACCTCACGGCCGCTTTCCCACTCTATATCGCTGTAGAATTTTCACAAATGCCTTACTCTATGTCATTCCCAAACATTCTATAAAAGTATGAAAATGACTATATAGAAAAAGGCGTCATTCTTCCTGGGGATGTACTGTAAATGAACAGATATACTGTTATTTATATCTCTGGGAAATCTCGAGAGACACGACCCTGTTTAAGAATGGCATGCATTCCAGCCGTTATTGTTAAGTGCATCAGCAAGAGAACTGTGTGTCCCTGCTCCAGGCACCGTCATTTGGATTGTGGTGGTGGTTTCTAATGGAGCGAGTCTGTTGACAAGCCCTGGGGTCCACACAGGCACTGCGTGTGCATTCCCAGTGTTCTATTGGCGGGAATGTGAGGACGTTGTGAGCCAGAGGGTGTCAGGCAGGCTGCATTCACATCCTCTCCCCAGCCGCTTCAGGCTACACTTGTTTCTTTCCCTCTCTTTCTTTTACATGCCACGTGTTGAGCCGTATTCTGAGCAGAACGCTTACCTGGCTCCCGCGGATGGAGGGGCTGGTTGAACTTGATCTGTGCATGCCTCTCCTATGTACTCAGCCCCCCCCCCCCCTTGCCATTGCAGGATTAGTCTATATACTTTGGGGTTAGTCTATAACCATACTGAAAACCCAGCATCAGCTATCATGTCTGCTTATAATGTCTGTTATGTCAAGTTATTGTCCACCTAAGGAAACCATGTATGGAAGAGATTTCACTGCATCCATACAAGCTCTGAGAGCGAGAAGCAGTGACGTTATACTGTATATGCACATGATGTTGGTTGACATAGTATACAGCAGAGTATCTCCAGAATCAAACTAAAATATTAAATCTACAGTGCACCTAAAGGACAATATGGCCGCCCTGCTTACAAAGCACCGATTCGTCAATTCAGTTCGCTATCTTGCACACCTAGCAAGGTTTGAATAGAATGTCAAAGGAAGTCATACGCAGCATTTCCCGCTCATCTGCCCTAGCATACCAAGGAAGCAACGACATTTAGCCTGTGCTATTAGCTGACGCTGAGTAGTAATGTTGGAATGATGTTCGGAAAGACAAAGTCAGTGAGTCAACATTAAAAAAAGGAGCTGCATTGTCTTGTTCAGCTGCAAGCCAACTTGTTTTGAGCCATTTGAATTGTCCAATGAGAATGGAATGCAACCACCTCCTGTCCAAAGAATAGCTGCTGCATTGGACTGGAATAGTTGTAAGTTAAGTATTTCAGGAAAGAACGGATGGCAGCTAGCCAGACTAGTACTGTAGTCGGCTCGATAAAAGCGCTGATGCGGTGGTCAGATTTGGGAGACAGAAGGTAGAGAGAGAATACTGGAAATAGCAGTCAAGAATCAACCCTGGTTGGAGAAAAAATGCGGGAGGCAAATGTCATTATGTTGCATGACATTTCATTGAAACTGTGAATGCTATTTTGGTCTTGTGACGAGAGGAGTGCAAATTCAACAATGCGCGGCGTTTCCCATGCCATAGCAAGTGAAATCTCGTTGACTATATGATGATGCCGGAATTCAGGTACTGATAGTGGTGCTAGCATTCCCCTGAGCAGAAGACTAAGGTTTTGTGGTATGCGACTGGTGGATCTGATAACTTCTGTCAGGCAGGCTTTACTTGTTTTGTTCTTTCTCAGGCGTGGCCTTGAACTTTAACAAGCGTGGCCTTCCTGACAGTTATATTAGCAGTGGAGACGCTTAGCCTCTTGGCTCCGCGAGTCCTTTCCCCTCCCGTCATTCATTCCTGTCTCGTTCCAAACGTCCGTTTGGCCGGCACGGCCAACCACGTGAGTCGTTAGACACTGAAAGGAAACATGACACTAGAGCGTCAGGAGCGGGAAAGGCAAGGCGCGGGAAGTCCAGAGCGGCATAACACTGCCAGCTAGGGCAAGGTCTGCTGGGACTGGGCGGGCAGTGAGAGAGGGAAAGGGGGGAGAGAGGTGATGGGAGGAGGAAAAGAGAGCTTAGAACAAGACCGAGAGGGGAGGAGGGAAGGTTGTAAAAGGCGGGGTTTGAGGGAGGGAGAGGGAGAAAGGGAGGGTAAAAAATGGGGGAAATTATGTTGTCGGTTAGAGGGTGGTATCAACCGGTAAATCTGCTCCCTGACCCACAGGGAGTTTTGTGGTAAGGAGAATTCCAGTAGTTTTTACTCATCTTTGAATCTTTCGTCACTCAACTTCCCTTCTGTGTGTGTGTGTGTGTGTGCTTGCCTGTCTGTCTGTTTGTCCAGCCTGGTCTCATAGACTAGACATAACATAGTAAAGCCCGAAATGCTCAAATTTGTTAATTTGGTTACATAAGACAGAAGATTTCTTAAGGCGAAACGAAAGTAGGGTGATTGGGCTGGGTCGATATGCGGCAACCCAAAGGGCGAACATCTCGTAACGCAAAGGTTGCAAGTTCGAATCTCGTCAGAGACTACATAGCATGTTAGCTAACCATAACCCTTTAACCTAACTCCTAACCATAAACCTTAGCCTTGCTAATGTTAGCATTAGCCACCTAGCTAATGTTCGCAACAACAAATTGTAATTCGTACGAATTGTAATTCGTAACATGTCATTCCAAATGGATGATGGACATCCACAATTAACACATACCATGCAAAACCTAACATATTATACTAATTGGGGCTGTTGAATATACTTTAACTATGTTACGTCTACCAATGAGTCCAAGTTGGTCTGTCTGTACTTACTCTTCTCCCTTTTTGAAGAAAGTCAGGATTTTACAGCTATTTTTCTATGTTCAATGTTGGATGGTTCTGGGAAAGTCTTTCACACAGAGGCTGGCTCTGTGTACAGACTTACTTCAAATCAGACCACCCTCCCCCACCGACCTTCCTCTCCCAGCCAAGACTGTCCAAACTGACCTCAGCTCAGCTGTCAGAGGGGCATCTCATTTCCACGAGGACTCATTTATTGGCTTTTATTTTTAGATGGATCTAGAATTATATGCAGGCTGGTCATTAGTCACTTCTGACCCACTTTCGATTGATGCTCTCATGTACACTCACACACGCACACACACCCACACCCACAGTCTCATAGGCTCGTATCAGGTGCTACTTTATCTGGGAGCCTTTATAGGAACATTCTGTACAGGGTATGCTTGTCTTTGACTTTCTTCCCGCCCTCTCTCGGCACATAGAGCACCACGTCTCACCGCCTGGCATTCCTGCCCGCCTACGGCCATGGCACAGGGGTCAACTCTCCGTTACGGTGCCTGCCTGGCACTCCGAAAGCGTGGGCACCACTTAGCTGGCATATGGTGATGCCAAGTGGAACTGAAAAGAGTTCTGGCATGCAGAACACCGTGTCTGTAACAGTTACTGGTGAAACGGACTGCTTTATTATGTCCACCTATAAGCGCCCTCAGAGAATGTGTTCTCATTCAACCTTCCTGTGTGAAAACAACCATCACATTTAAAAAGAGGGGAAGGGAAAATGAGTTTGGAATATTGCAGTTCACGATTGTATTGTGCACATCGCCTATGGTTTATCCACTATTTACTTCACTATTTACTGCACTATTTACTGCATAAATTATCACCACCATTTCAGTGCCACCATTTCTGTGACATGGTAAATTGAGAGGTTTTGATGATTAATCCCGATGAAAGGATTGTGAGTAATGCCTTCTTTTTTGAGCATTCAAGCTAACAGAAAATGTCACCCAGAGACACCCTAAATATCTATAATCTACACCAGTGAACTTGGGGAAAAACCCCTAGTAGCTTGAACCTGCTGTGTCTCATCTCTCTGTTTCTCTGAGATGAGAAAACCAGGGGTCCTTCCCAGCCAAGCCCAATCAAGCCTGTCAATCAATCAATCAATCAATCAAATTTATTTTATATAGCCCTTCGTACATCAGCTGATATCTCAAAGTGCTGTACAGAAACCCAGCCTAAAACCCCAAACAGCAAGCAATGCAGGTGAAGAAGCACGGTGGCTAGGAAAAACTCCCTAGAAAGGCCAAAACCTAGGAAGAAACCTAGAGAGGAACCAGGCTATGTGGGGTGGCCAGTCCTCTTCTGGCTGTGCCGGGTGGAGATTATAACAAAACATGGTCAAGATGTTCAAATGTTCATAAATGACCAGCATGGTCGAATAATAATAAGGCAGAATAGTTGAAACTGGAGCAGCCTGCTCCAGTCCCGCCTGCTCATAAATCCAGCTACCAGCCTTAATAGCCTCTATCAGCTAGATCAACAAGAAGCCGTGTCTCTTCTCAGGCCTCCGTGTCAAGCTTCACCCTCCTCCTTCGAGGGGTGCTGGTTCCCACACTTCAACCCCCCCCCCCCCCCCCCCCCCCCACTGTCCCCTCCTGGGGTGCCCTAACCCCCACTTCCATCATTAGTAGAATATCCCCCCTGCACCCCTCTCCCTTCCTTCTTCCATCTCTCCTCCTACGTTTCCTCCATCATTCACTTCCTCTTTAGCTCCTCCTTGCTCCCTCCCACCCACTCGCTCCCTCCTGTCTGATTCAGGTCAGGTTAGTGCACTTAATTTCTTCTCTCAGACAGGCCCTGGTTAGTTCCTGATGTCACGGTGGTCTGTAGTGTTCCTCTGGCTCTCCCATGACCCAGAGTTGGAGGTGTGAAACCCTGAGGGCTCCCTGGAGGCAGGGGGGCCTCTGGCTGGTTGATTTTGACGCCCTCTAGCCAGGGTGCAGGCACTTTTCCCAGGACTGGCCACAGGAACGGATACCCCTCCCCCATCCCCTATGGTGAACTCTGGGTGAGCTGACCGTACTTGCTGAAAACTTGGTTCCCCTGCAGACCAGGTGTGTGTGTGGGTAGGAGTATGCCTGTGTTCATACCCCTGATGTTGTTGATGACAACAAAACCCTGTGTACTCAAGTTTCAGTTCATTCAGCTTTTTTCTGATCTCTACCAACAGCACTCAATTCACTTTGGTGGCCTGGATAAGTGTAGTTACAGTGTAGTAGTTTTGTTAACTTCCTTCATGTTTATGTACCTGTCGAAATTTCCTGGCAGCAATCGTGTCCCCATCAATCAACAATGGAACAGAGCTGTTTGTCCCCAAGCATTCCCAGATGACACATTAGCTAACATGGTGTTCTCTGCCCTTATTTGCACAGACACACTCTCTTCCGTACACAAACACATATTTACCACGGGTACATGCACAAACACACACACTGGGGGGGGGGGTATAGGTCACTGTGTGTGTGCGTGTGTGGTACTGCCTGCTCCATGCCCCAATTAAACGGGAGTGAAAGAGGGGAGGGTCAAACTCACACCGAAACATTTAGAGTTTGAGAAAAGTCCAGCTACCACTACAAAGCCTGAGGTTTAAGACTGTGCCATGAATTATTCAGCACTGTCATTTATACAGTAGATCACTGTTTCAAGCTTACAGCTGGAAACCGTCAGCTCGGACTTCACCCGGGCGCGAACATGGTCGCAAGTCAGCAGGCCTTACCACTAGCCGTGTGTGTGTGTGTGTGTGAATATAGTGCCACATTTGACAACTGCCTGCTTGCCTGACGGTTGTCGTCGTTGGTGTTAGCCAATAATACTGCTGTCTGTGCATCACTGTCCCGTGGGCTCCAGAGTTTCCAGCCAGACTGGTATTTGTACAGTGGAGTCGCCAGGGGTTTTGCTCTGATATTTAAAGCATGGCCTTTCATGGCCTCCCATTAGTGGTGGAGGTGGTCTGCTTATAGGTTCATATTTTTGGAACTTCATATTCTGTAAATGGCACTTTTTACGTTACCCAAAGACCGCTTCAAAGTTAGTATCTAAATGATATCTTCATCCACAAGGATTCTTATTTTATCATCTTGAACTCTGAAAGCCCTTGCTTATTTTATCGCCCTGTCTTCCCGTGAAATCTTTTCTCACCAATTTGAATAAAACGTGGTGTGTGTGTCGAGGACTTGTACTCTAGGTTCAAGAAAAGTGCAGAAGCTCAGGGGGTATCTATGTATGTTCAAGGCCCCTCAAGTGCCCCTGTGTACGAGATGTTCTCACAAAAGAACACAAACAAAAGAAAGACTTCAGAAGAGTGGTGGACCCTGAGAACATTGAAGTGTTTATCTCCCCAGAAAGATATTTCCTGAGATGCCCGAATATTAAATAAAATACAGCAGATCATATATATATATATATCATGACCTTTCTCTTTAGGCTCCTCATTGTGGTCAGTAAAACTGTTGCAGAAATAATTTCCCAATATCCCTGTATGATTTGGCTCCAGTGTCCAGTGTCCACCTGCATTATCAGTGAGGAATCGGTATGATATTGCATGGAGGTTGTTACTCATTATAAAACAGGTTGTTTGGATCCTGGATGCTGATTGGTTGATATGCTGGAGTTGTGGGTCAACAACTCCTGCAAAATACCATGACGCGTTTAATGTTTCTCTCCGCAACTTCGTAAACTTAATTTTCTTTGGGAAAAGAGCATCTACACATTTACATGCTATTATCTGGTTTGCAACAGTTGGGGGTTGTATATACATACCTGTCTACCTCTAAGGCCTGTGCAACAATGTATCATTTTACAAGTGCGGTCTCTCCCATGCCAAAGAGGAGGAAAACACTGGCTGTCACCAAACAGCGCCAGGACCATGGACAGTTCTGCCACTCGTGTGCCATCAACGAAAACGTCACGAAACCAGGACAACTGGAGAGGATATTTTTAAAGTACTGGACAGCTTTGTGACATCAAATGGACTTTGGTGGTTAAGATGTACTTGGTATCTGTACTGATGGCGCAAAAGCCGTGACAGGGAGACATAGTGGAGTGGTAACACGTGTGCAAGCAGTTTCTTCCAACACCACCTGGGTACACTGCAGCATCCACCGAGAGGCTCTTGCTGCCAAGGGAATGCCTGACAGCTTGAAAGACGTTTTGGACACTACAGTGAAAATGGTTAACTTTGTTAAAGTATTATGCAATGATATGGGCAGCCACCATGTAACGCTTTTACAACACATAAATGCTCTGGTTATCTAGGGGCAAAGTATTGACACGTTTTTTTAAATTGAGAGACGAGCTTAGTTTTCCTTACTGACCATTTTCACTTGTCTGACCGCTTGCATGATGACGAGTTTCTCACACGACTGGCCTATCTGGGTGATGTTTTTTTGTTGCCTGAATGATCTGAATCTAGGATTACAGGGACTCTCCACAACTATATTCAATGTGGGGGACAAAACTGAGGTTATGATTAAGAAGTTGGAGCTCTTCTCTGTCTGCATTAACAAGGACAACACACAGGTCTTTCGATCATTGTATGATTGTATTTTTTGTGTGCAAATTAACTCAAGCTTACAGACAATGCCAAATGTGATATAGCGAAAGCACCTGAGTGAGTTGGGTGCGCAATTACACAGGTACTTTCCCAAAATAGACGACACAAACAACTGGATTAAATGTAAGATGGCAAAATAAAGAGCAAAATGATTGATTATTATTTTTTGTGCCCTGGTCCTATAAGAGCTCTTGTCACTAGTCGGGTTGTGACAAAAATACTTGTTCTTATATTTAATAAATGTATTGTGTGTGTGTGTGTGTGTGTGGCAGGTTTACAATGATGGCAAGAAACAAAATTTGAGAGTGCACTGACACTGGTGCTAGAGGGGTACAGCTGGAGGTTGAATGTTTGAAGGGGTACGGGACCATAAAAAGTTTGGGAACCACTGCTCTGGATGAAAGGGGTCGGCATTCTCTTTAATGTTTAATAGCTGACTTTTTTTGCTCTGTGTATTAGTCCGAAGTTAGTCCTTACGTGCCCCCTATATATTCAGTAAATTATCTCACCAACAATGGCTTTGATAACCGATGCAATACATGTTGCCACTTCACTTTTTAGTTATTGCGTGGCTCATTGTCAGGAAATTAGAATGGTGTTGTTGCTGTCACTTCTGGCATAGATGAATGGAGGTTGAATGCATACAGTAGGAATATGCATTCTTATGCATTCATGGGAACATTACTTACATCTGGCTCATTGTCAACCCTCCCTCCCAAAAGCCTGGGACGAATGAGAGAGCCAAGCCACAGGGTCAGTAACTTAAGCCCAATATCACACACACACAAATATTATATTTTTCTCCATATTATGTCTATCTATGACAAGCTACCAAGAAAAGGGATAAGAATAGCCCATATTAATATATGTAACCTTAGAAATCAAAGTTTATTGGTCACGTACACAGTTTAGCAGATATTATAGCGGGGTCAGCCAAATGCTTGAGTTACTAGCTCCTAACCTTTTACTGCAGTAAAAGGGTCACACAGAGGGTTTCTTGGTAGTCTTGAACAAATCTACTTTAAAACAAAAGTATACACCTCACATGCATGGTTATGGTCTTTAAATAAAAGACACCTGTACCATGTCAGATATAGAGTTGAAATGTATTCAATTTTGAGTTTGCATCCCAATATTACACTTTATATACGTAACAGAATACTAAAATATAACAAAACGCTTTGATATAAAAACACTGGATTTTCGGCATTTGAGAAGTAACAATGTCTATGAATTATGAAAGATATTCACAAGAACACAACAACCCTCCGCAATGACTGGTCTGGCTAGTTTCCTAACGTCTCTTCACAGTTTTCCAGTGCAAACAGCATGTTAGCTAGTGTAACTTCTGGGCCTTGTAGCATGGCTAGCGTACCCTTCTTGAGGCTCAATTGGATTTCTACTGCCTTTAACCTTAGTGGATTCAAGAGTGTCAGAGTCATCTATATATCATCACCTAATGAGCATATTAATGCTAATCAGTGCTAACGCTAATTCGCTAGTTGTTTCCTTCAAGCTAATCCACATATACGCCCCGGCCGGGCAGACATATGTGGATGCCTAATGTTGAATTTACTCCTTGTGTTAATCACTTGCGCGTCTAGAACCATTCTACTTTAATTTTTTAGCTGGATTTAGCCAATGCATTAATGGCAAACCTGTTTTCATACAAGCTAAATAGCCGCTGCACAAGAGCTACTGCTAAATGCCTAATATACAAAATGTAATGAGGCATGTAGATTATTTCAGTTAAAGTCACTTTTCTTTCAAGTTGTAGTCAAGCTGTTGTTTCAGACAATGTTGTTTTGCCTTTGTAAGTTCAGTTAAACTAAAGTTGGGTTTTCCCAGGACGAGTAAAAAGGCATGTCTCCCCTGGTAAATTCTTCAGTGAGCGAAGAGGTGCAAAATGTTTACACCTGGGCAGCTGGTGGGGGGGTGCCAGAGAGGTCAGAGTAAGGGCTCAGGGAGAAGGAGGTTAGAAGGGGGTTGGATGTGTTGTGTGAACGGTTGTGTTGGCCTCTTCCAGGGCAGAGGTGTGAAAACCCCTTAGACTAAATGATGGTGAATAAACTTGTAAAAGTGTGAGAAATGCTGGTCTGTCTTGATGGGAGTTGCAGACTCTTCTGTTGAAAAACCTTATGCTGCCTTCTGAGAGACTTGTTGTGTGTGGTGGTACGGAGTGCCCAATTGAATGGTGATGCTAATTTTGCAATGATAATGGTGCCTATCTTCTGTAAGTGCAATGAATAATGAATTAATATACTTAACTTGGGTTTCCCTGTCCTATTTATATAGCTAAGCAATTCACATTTTACTCTCTTCCTTATTAATGAGTTATGTTGCTTAAAGTAGCTGTGATACACCACAGACACTGGTTGGTTTGACATATTTTGCTCTTTTCAAAATAATCTAGTGTGTCCCAGATTCCCTTCGCCTGGTCTTTCTCATAGGTCTCCAAGCTAATGTGTATTTAATGGATTGATAATTAGCATTTATCACTGTCTCCTTTTATAGGCTACTAAGAGCAAACAATCCAGGACGTAGAATGAAGTCATTGCCCCCATCATGTGACCATTATCAATATCAGAACAGAATGTGTGCAAGTCAAACAATCTCAACCTCCTCTCCCTTCATTTGTCATTAGATAACCACTACAAATGTTGGCCTCCCTGAAAGATCACAATGCACACCCATATGCAGTAGGAAACAGAATTAGATGTGGCGTGCCTTTGTAGTGAACAAGGATAGTTCCTATGTTGCAAGGTAAAGTGCTTTGAGACCCAGCGAAATGTGTTACATCTATGCAATCAACTATTTTTCTCATCATTCATAAGACTAGATTGAAATGGTTCTCTGAAATGCTTTTGAATGAAGAAGACCTCAATTAGCTATAGGACAGGGTAGTGTTTTGGTGCGATAATTCTCCACCTGAATCATCCATTTACAGGAGTTCAAAGGTAAAAGGTCACCTATCACTTCCTCACCTTTGGCCCTTAATTAGTGCAGAAGCGTCAGAAGCCGTGGTCACACCTTACATTAACATGTGGTTGACGTCATCCGATCAAGATGTGATCGAGATTTGTTGCGTCTACACGTTAATAAAATGTCTCTTATCCGCCCACTGCGTCTGCATTGTGACCAGATTCCCCGGTCCCACCCTGTATGCAAATTATCCAACCTGCTTTATGACACAAGCTGTCTAAGTCAGCAGAAAACAGCACACTTTCATAGTCAATAGTTGTATGCTCTCATCATTACAGCCTAATTTTGTTATGGAATTATTTAAAACTGGGCATAATACTGTCCCGATAACCTCAACCAGTCCACATTAATATTCCCGAGAACCTCTCCCAAAACCACACAAAGGAGCTGAGCATCTGGATGTGTGTACACAATACAATTCATGCACAGAATAAGTACAAATGACACGTAGGTCCTAATGCCCAGAGTAGAAACAGAAACAGGTTAAGTTACAGAGTAGGCTACAGATTATTGTTCTTAGTCACAACTGAAGCTGCTGTTTTAAAGGGAATAAAAACGCACACAGTAACCCATCCATAACCTTGATGAGAAGGACGTCTCACTGGACTGCACGTCTGGCATTCAAAGAGCAAGAAGGAAAGAAAGAGAGAGAGAAAGAAAGAAAGAAAGGGAGAGCAGTGTTGGTCGAGGAAAAAGAGAGTGGAGAGGCAGGATAGAGAGAATAATGTGGAGGGAAAGGGCAAGAGAGGGTGAAAGGGGATTGCCGGAAAGAGGTAGAGTGTGTGTGTGTGTGTGTGTGTGTATTCACTCATGTGTTCAGTCAGTGATGAAGTGTAAAGGAGGACACCCCTCTCAGGGGCAGGCAGTGTGACTCATCTACTCTTTGCAGAGAGCCAGGGTGAAAAAGAGCAGAGGGGTAGAGCAATTGTATAGGGGAGAGAAGGGGAGGAGAGGAGGAGTGAACTGTGCACAACCCAACTGTAGCCAACAATACTAGTCATTATGGATTGCAGGCCCAGTTTAAAGGTCTCCCATTGGAATAATGAGTCAGTACCTACCCACAGTTGCCCATTCCATAGAGCACAAGATGTCATGATCCCTCTGGATCTTTTTTGTGTGTTTAGTTTTGCCTACTGCACTCCTAACTCTTAACTCTGTCTGTTAGATATTTAACTAAGAACATTATGCACATCTGCAATATTTACTTCCGAGTGTGTTTACTCTAACAAGGGTTAGAATATTGTTTAGAATAAAGACACTTTGGTGTATATTCCACCGTATGCAGTCGTCCTATTCTGCTGAGGCATTCTTCTCTTACAATGGATGCATGTTTGATTCATGCAACTTGACGCAGTCACTTTGTGTGTGGAATGAGGCAGGACTTTGCTTCTTGCATCGCCCTAGCTGTGGGGCAGCAGCCCTCTGGTTAAAGCTGGTTTATTATTCATATCACATAATATACGGGGAGTATGCAGCGCAACAAAATGCTTACTTGCAGGATCACCTCTGGACACTGCAACAGCAATTGAAAAGTCATTAAAGATGCAGTCTTGTTAGAATAAACACACTCGGAAGTATGTATTGCAGATGTGCATAATGTTCTTTGTTAAATATCTAACAGACAGCGGTAGAGTTAAGCACAACAAATGAGTTACTTGTACTAATTGGATTCGTAACATATATAATACAAATTGCAACCCACCCCACCCCTTAAAAAAAACAACGTAACTTATACAAATTGGATGATGTAGTACACACAAAACGAGGAGTAAACACAAACTCTCAAATCAAACTTTATTGGTCACATGCGCCGAATACAACAAGTGTAGACTTTACCGTGAAATGCTTACTTACAAGCCCTTAAACAGCAATGCAGTTCAAGAAGAATTAAGAAAATATTTAACAAGTAGACTAAAATAAAAAGTAACGCAATAAGAACAATAATAACGAGGCTATATATAGGGGGCACCGGTATCGAGTCAGTGTGCGGGGGGTACAGGCTAGTTGTACATGAAGGTGGGGGTGAAGTGACTATGCATAGATAATAAACAGCGAGTAGCAGTAGTGTACAAAAGGGAGGGGGGTCAATGTAAATTGTCCGGTGGTGATTTTATTAAATGTTCAGCAGTCTTATGGCTTGGGGGTAGAAGCTGTTGAGGAGCCTTTTGGTCCTATACTTGGTGCTCTGGTACCGCTTGCCGTGCTGTAGCAGAGAAAACAGTCAATAACTTGGGTGACTTGAGTCACCAAATTTTATGGGCTTTCCTCTGACACCCTCTATTGTATAGGTTTTTGGATGGCTTGGCCTCAATGATGTACTGGGCCGTTTGCACTACCCTCTGTAGCACCTTACGGTCAGATGCCGAGCAGTTGCCATACCAGGCGGTGATGCAACAGGTTAGGATGCTCTCTAAGGTGCAACTGAGGAATCCTTTTTGAGGATCTGGGGACCCATGCCAAATATGTTCAGTCTCCTGAGGGGGAAAAGGTTTTGTCGTGCCCTCTTCACGACTGTCTTGGTATGTTTGTACCATGATGTGGACAGCAAGGAACTTGAAACTCTCGAACCGCTCCACTACAGCCCCGTCGATGTTAATGGGCCCTGTTCAGCCCGCCTTTTCCTGTAGTCCACGATCAGCTCCTTTGTCTTGCTCACATTGAGGGAGAGGTTGTTGTCCTGGCACCACACTGCCAGTTCTCTGACCTCCTCCCTATGGGCCATATCGTTGTCGGAGATCAGGCCTACCACTGTTGTGTTGTCAGCAAACTTAATGATGGTGTTGGAGTTGTGCTTGGCCACGCAGTCGTGGGTGAACAGGGAATACAGGAGGGGACTAAGTACACACCCCTGAGGGGCCCCAGTGTTAAGGATCAGCGTGGAAGATGTGTTGTTGCCTACCCTTACCACCTGGGGGCGGCCCATCAGGAAGTCCAGGATCCATTTGCAGAGGAGGATGTTTAGTCCCAGAGTCCTTAGCTTAGTGATGAGCTTCGTGGGCACTATGGTGTTGAACGCTGAGCTGTAGTCAATGAACAGCATTCTCACATACAGTAGGTGTTCCTTTTGTCCAGGTGAGAAATGGCAGTGTGGAGTGCGATTGAGATTGAGAACATATTCCAGTTTGTTCCAGTTTGTGCTAGCAAAACAGTCCTGTAGTGTACCATCCACATCATCTAACCACTTCCGTATTGAGCGAGTCACTGGTACTTCCTGCTTTAGTTTTTGCTTGTAAGCAGGAATCAGGAGGATAGAATTATGGTCAGATTTGCCAAATGGAGGGCAGAGGAGAGCTTTGTATGCATCTCTGTGTGTGGAGTAAAGGTGGTCTAGGATTTTTTTTCTCTCTGGTTGCACATGTGACATGCTGGTAAAAATGTGGTAAAGCAGATTGAAGTTTGCCTGCATTAAAATCCCCGGCCACTAGGAGCGCCGCTTCTGGGTGAGCATTTTCTTCTTTGGTTATGGCCTTATAGAGTTGGTTGAGAGCGGTCTTAGTGCCAGCTTCGTTCTGTGGTGGTAAATAGACGGCTACGAATAAAATAGATGAGAACTCTCTTCGTAGATAGTGTGGTCATCTGCTTATCATAAGGTACTCTACCTCAGGTGAGCAAAACCTTGAGACTTCTTCAATATTAGACATCGCGCACCAGCTGTTATTGACAAATAGACACACACTCCCACTCCTCGTCTTACCAGAGGTAGCGTCTCTGTTCTGCGGGTCATGGAAAA
Organism: Oncorhynchus mykiss; assembly: GCF_057628025.1. Taxonomy (NCBI): domain Eukaryota; kingdom Metazoa; phylum Chordata; class Actinopteri; order Salmoniformes; family Salmonidae; genus Oncorhynchus; species Oncorhynchus mykiss. The sequence goes on from NC_143026.1 coordinate 58,784,826, forward strand.
TCCCGCTAGCTCTATATTGTCTGTATCGTCGTTCACCCACGTCTCTGTGAAACATAAGATGTTACAGTTTTTGATGTCCCGTTGGTAGGATAATCTTAATCGTAGGTCATTAATTTTCCAATGATTGCACTTTAGCAAGAAGAACGGATGGCAGTGCTTGCCTGCTTGCCTGTGGATTCTCAGAAGGCTGCCCGATCTGCGGCCCCTTTTCCTGCGTCTTTTCTTCACGCAAAGGCGTGGATCTGGGCCTGTTCCAGTGAAAGCAGGATAACATTCTCGTTGGACTCGTAAAGGAAAATGTTTCTTCCAGTCTGCGGTGAGTAATCGCTGTTCTGATGTCCAGACGTTTTTTCCTGTCATAAGAGACGGCAACAAGCAACATTATGTACACAATAAGATAAAAAAAATAAGTTACACAAAAAAAACTAACAAAATAGCACAATTGGTTGGGAGAATGTAAAACGTCAGCCATGTTCTTCGGCACCATTTGTAAAATGGTGCGCATCCCTTTCAAAACTACTGGCTGAAATTATGAAAAAGTTATAGAGCTTCACTTTAAGTGAATAAAAGCTCAATGGAAAAAAAAGAGGATACAAATGTAGCAAAAATATAATAGAAGAATACAAAATAATTTAAGTAGGATATGGGTATTTGTGTGTGTGTGGTCTTTCACGTGTGATATGATAAACTCACGTCTACACACACACACACACACATATTATGCAATTCTTAAAATGCATTGGATAGGCAGAGGTCTGTTGCCAGGGTAACAACTCTAAGCTGCCCAGAACACTCTCTCTCTCTCTGGTATAGTGAAGGGGTGATTAAAGCCACTGACTGAATTCAAACTGCAGCCAGGTCTCCCATTCATATGGGAGACATATGAACCGGTTGACTTATAGGTTAACACTGGCTGCTCATCCATACTGACCACAGATCAACCTTACCCCCTAGGGGCCCAGCAGGTCACAGAAGTCAATGGTCGTTTGAACTGACTGTAGGAGTAAGAGTCATGCATGGCCTGGAGGTACTTGGCATCCGGACTCTCTTGCACTATTTTTCTACCATTCTCTCATTTTTGTCTCTGTCTCTCCCCTGCTTTCTGCATCTCCCTCACCATCTTACTCAATATGTATCTCTCTCTGCCCCAGGTGTGACTCTCTCTCTCGTTCACACAAACACACACACGCCCACCTCCTCTTCTCTGAGTATGACAGTGAGCGCATAATGACGTCAGCAGCTCCGACCCAAAGTCCCTCTCTGATGTCATCAATGTTGGACAGAAGCGTTATCTACCTTGTGTACACACACACACACACACACACACACTCCGTCCAGCTCACGTACCAGCCACCATCAGTACTGTATTTCCTTGGGGAGCGGGGAGGTGGCCTAACTGCTTTAATACAAAAAAAACTCAACACTGTGCTGACATTGTATGTTGCATCATTTTGTGTAATGCTCTTGAACCCATGAATGCGATTTTCATGGTATGAATGCGAGTTTCATGAAAAGGTTAACGTCTCATTTTAGTTGTATTTTCAGAGAAACCATTTCATGGGAAATGCCACTAGCAAACACTTTTTTTTTTACAGACTGGTAGAATTCCATTAGGCATAACAGGAAACTTTATCTATTGATAAACTGTTCATAATTTCACTGTAACAAAATATATAATAATTTTTTACAAAATAATTTCATTGTAACTAGCATTTATGATGAAAGAAGGAGCCCAACATGAAAAAGTGCCATCTGAAATAATATGTAGAAGGAACGGTGAGCTACAACACAATAATACTATGGCTCCCTCCTGGTCAGCTGGGACTTTTAAGGCTTTCTCTTAGTTGAATCACTGTACACTCGAGTCTGAAAAGACGTCAGCGGCTGTGAGTAAATTCCTATCGGCAAAATTGTGGCCCCGAATCACCGATATTACAACTGTATTGGAGCTCAGGATCTGTTATACCCCCGTGTTGTGGGCACAGAGTGATTCAACAGCAATAAAACAGACACAGTGGACATTTGAGTGTGTCTTCAGGCTTGAGAGGAGGCACTGAGGCAGTGATATTGACTTGTAATGATCTGAGGGAGTGGGACTGTATTGACATGGGCTAGTAATAGAAGTTGAGCACTTAAGATGGGGAGATGGGGAGGGAGGGGGAGAAAGAGAGGGAGGGAAACAGAAAGAGAGGGAGGGCTGTGGAGGGAAAAGGTTGAAGAGTGTCTTTTCTGCCGCTCTGAACTGGTTGGAAGGGAGAGCGAGAGAGAGAGAGAGAGGGCGAGGGAGAGCGAGGGCGAGGGCGAGAGAGGGCGAGGGAGAGCGAGGGCGAGGGCGAGCGAGGGCGAGGGAGGGCGAGGGAGAGGGAGAGCGAGGGAGAGCGAGGGCGAGGGCGAGGGAGAGCGAGAGAGAGAGAGAGAGGGCGAGAGAGAGGGAGAGAGAGAGAGAGGGCGAGAGAGAGGGAGAGAGAGAGAGGGCGAGAGAGAGGGCGAGAGAGAGGGAGAGAGAGAGAGGGCGAGGGAGAGCGAGCGAGGGAGAGCGAGCGAGGGAGAGCGAGAGCGAGAGCGAGCGAGGGAGAGCGAGAGCGAGGGAGAGCGAGAGCGAGCGAGGGAGAGCGAGAGCGAGAGCGAGCGAGGGAGAGCGAGAGCGAGCGAGGGAGAGCGAGAGAGGGCGAGGGCGAGGGCGAGGGAGAGCGAGGGAGAGCGAGAGGGCGAGGGAGAGCGAGAGGGCGAGGGAGAGCGAGAGGGCGAGGGAGAGCGAGAGGGCGAGGGAGAGCGAGAGAGGGCGAGGGAGAGCGAGAGAGGGCGAGGGAGAGCGAGAGAGGGCGAGGAAGGGCGAGGGAGGGCGAGGGAGGGCGAGGGAGGGCGAGGGAGAGCGAGGGAGGGCGAGAGAGGGAGAGCGAGGGAGGGCGAGGGAGGGCGAGGGAGAGCGAGGGAGGGCGAGGGAGAGCGAGGGAGGGCGAGGGAGAGCGAGGGAGGGAGAGGGCGAGCGAGAGAGGGAGAGGGAGAGGGAGAGGGCGAGCGAGAGAGGGAGAGGGCGAGCGAGAGAGGGAGAGGGCGAGCGAGAGAGGGAGAGGGCGAGGGAGAGGGCGAGCGGGAGAGGGCGAGCGAGAGAGGGAGAGGGCGAGCGAGAGAGGGAGAGGGCGAGCGGGAGAGGGAGAGGGCGAGCGGGAGAGGGAGAGGGCGAGCGAGAGAGGGAGAGGGCGAGCGAGAGAGGGAGAGGGCGAGCGAGAGAGGGAGAGGGCGAGCGAGAGAGGGAGAGGGCGAGCGAGAGAGGGAGAGGGCGAGCGAGAGAGGGAGAGGGCGAGCGAGAGGGCGAGCGAGAGAGGGCGAGCGAGAGGGAGAGGGAGAGGGCGGGCGAGAGGGAGAGGGCGAGCGAGAGAGGGAGAGGGCGAGCGAGAGAGGGAGAGGGCGAGCGAGAGAGGGAGAGGGCGAGCGAGAGAGGGCGAGCGAGAGAGGGAGAGGGCGAGCGAGAGAGGGCGAGGGCGAGCGGGAGAGGGAGAGGGCGAGCGGGAGAGGGCGAGCGAGAGAGGGAGAGGGCGAGGGAGAGAGGGCGAGGGAGAGAGGGCGAGGGAGAGAGGGCGAGGGAGAGAGGGCGAGGGAGAGAGGGCGAGGGAGAGCGAGAGAGGGCGAGCGAGAGAGGGAGAGGGCGAGCGAGAGAGGGAGAGGGCGAGAGGGCGGGCGAGGGAGGGAGAGGGCGAGAGAGGGAGAGGGCGAGGGAGAGGGAGAGGGAGAGGGAGAGGGAGAGGGAGAGAGGGCGAGGGAGGGCGAGGGAGAGCGAGGGAGGGCGAGGGAGAGGGCGAGCGAGAGAGGGAGAGGGCGAGCGAGAGAGGGAGAGGGCGAGGGGGAGAGGGCGAGGGCGAGGGCGAGCGGGAGAGGGCGAGGGAGAGCGAGAGAGGGAGAGGGAGAGGGAGAGCGAGGGAGGGAGAGCGAGGGAGGGAGAGCGAGAGAGGGAGAGGGCGAGGGAGGGCGAGGGAGAGCGAGAGGGCGAGGGCGAGAGGGCGAGAGAGGGAGAGGGCGAGGGCGAGGGAGAGGGAGAGGGAGAGGGAGAGGGCGAGGGAGAGCGAGGGAGAGGGCGAGGGAGAGCGAGGGAGAGGGCGAGAGAGGGCGAGGGAGAGCGAGAGAGGGCGAGGGAGAGCGAGAGAGGGAGAGGGCGAGCGAGAGGGAGAGGGCGAGAGGGAGAGGGCGAGCGAGAGAGGGCGAGGGCGAGGGAGGGAGAGGGCGAGAGAGGGAGAGGGAGAGGGAGAGGGAGAGAGGGAGGGCGAGCGAGAGGGCGAGCGAGAGAGGGAGAGGGCGAGCGAGAGAGGGAGAGGGCGAGGGGGAGAGGGCGAGGGCGAGCGGGAGAGGGCGAGGGAGAGCGAGAGAGGGAGAAGGAGAGGGAGGGAGAGGGAGAGGGAGAGCGAGGGAGGGAGAGAGGGAGAGGGCGAGGGAGGGCGAGGGAGAGCGAGAGAGAGAGGGCGAGGGAGAGAGGGAGGGAGAGAGGGCGAGGGAGGGCGAGGGAGAGCGAGAGGGAGAGGGCGAGCGAGGGCGAGGGAGGGCGAGGGAGAGGGAGGGCGAGGGAGGGCGAGGGAGAGCGAGAGGGCGAGGGAGAGCGAGGGAGAGGGCGAGGGAGAGCGAGAGAGGGCGAGGGAGAGCGAGAGAGGGCGAGGGAGAGCGAGAGAGGGAGAGGGCGAGAGAGGGCGGGCGAGGGAGAGAGGGCGAGGGAGAGCGAGGGGGAGGGGGCGAGGGAGGGGGAGAGCGAGAGGGCGAGAGAGGGCGAGGGAGGGGGAGAGCGAGAGGGCGAGGGAGAGGGAGAGCGAGGGAGGGCGAGGGAGAGCGAGGGAGAGAGGGAGGGAGGGAGGGCGAGGGAGGGGGCGAGAGGGAGAGCGAGAGGGGGCGGGGGAGATCGAGACTGAGCCAAATTGGAAGTAACCCTTAAACAACAATATTCTTCAAGAGGTACTTGGAGACCACTCAATCAATCAAATGTATTTATAAAGCCCTTCTTACATCAGCCGATGTCACAAAGTGTTGTGATATTTACTACTACTCAAATGTACTACTACTGTAAAACATATTTGCCACTGCATTTTAAACAAATAGGCGAATAGTTGAAATTGGCATTATTTAGGAGACCCTCCAAAAGTTTGACTTATGTTGCATTCAGGGGAGCTGAGCTGAGATTGTTCATTTAATATAAATTGGTAATTTAACATAGCCCTTACATTTCCAAAATATTTTTTTATTGAAATGAAGCTCTCATTGATTCTTTGCACACATAGAAGAAGAAAAAATACCTTCTATCCACTTTCTGATTCTGTCAGACCAAGACAGTGTGATTTCCAGCATACAGACCATGGAAATCCCCTCAGGCTCAAGGTGCAAGGTGTTTATTTGAAAAGAAGGGCGAGTAGAACTGGACAGATGTTTAGCTCCACGGTTTGAGTCAAAAAGGGAGAGTTACTTAAAGTCCCAATGCCATTTTCTGGAATCCCCCCCCCCCCCCCCCTCTTACTATAAGAATGACCACGAGATGATGCTTGACGGGTGCGAAAACAGAGCAAGGGACTTCTGTTGTGTGGTGATAATATTCTAAAGATGCTATCACTGGAGTAGCAGTTAGCATTAGTACAGGACTAGAGCAGGCTCGTTTTACGAGTCGGCCAACGGCCAGGAGGATAGAGGTTATAGGTTAGGTGGACCAGTAGCCAGGTTCAAGCCCCGGACATTACAATCATCCTATTTACACACACACGCTCCATGACTTCTGCAGCTGGACTATTATTGCACAATCTATTGCAAATGTGTGTGTGGTCAGTGTAACTCAGTACATAACTGTGTGTGTGTGTGTGTCTGTGTGTAGAAGTGAGTTTTCATCATATCACACGTGAAAGACCACACACACACACCAGCCTCGACCCTGCCTCAAATGGGCTTTCCCTCTCTCTCTCTACCGGTGGTTGTTGTTCTTAGGCTAGAGCTGCTGTATGCTGAGACCGTGCGCGCTTTCTTCCTCCCTTATCGCTCATGTTGCATTCCTATTTCCACACGGGCATTCGGCTGACATTGTCACCCTAGCCACGGTTCTTGTGAGCTGTCCCCAGGGAGCCTTGAGGTTAGAGCATTGGGACAGTAGCTGAAAGATTGTTCGAATCACAGAGCCCACAAGGTGAAAAATCTGTCCCTGTGCCCTGGAGCAAGGCACTTAACCCCAATTGCTCCAGGGGTGCGGTACAATGGTGACCCTGGCTGTTACCCTACTCCCTGGGGGTGTCTCAGGGGTACAGTACAGTAACTCAGTACATAACTGTTTTTACAGTACAGTAACTCAGTACATAAGTGTTTTTACAGTACAGTAACTCAGTACATAACTGTTTTTACAGTACAGTAACTCAGTACAGAGCTGTTTTTAGAGTACAGTAACTCAGTACAGAGCTGTTTTTACAGTACAGTAACTAAATACAGAACTATTTTTACAGTACAGTAACTCAGTACAGAGCTGTTTTTACAGTACAGTAACTAAATACAGAACTGTTTTTACAGTACAGTAACTCAGTACAGAGCTGTTTTTACAGTACAGTAACTAAATACAGAACTGTTTTTACAGTACAGTAACTCAGTACAGAGCTGTTTTACAGTACAGTAACTCAGAGAGCTGTTTTTACAGTACAGTAACTCAGTACATAACTGTTTTTACAGTACAGTAACTCAGTACATAACTGTTTTTACAGTACAGTAACTCAGTACAGAGCTGTTTTTATTGCACGGTAATTCCTGATTTCTTGTACAGTCTTGTATATCTTGGCGTGTGTGTAGTTGTGTATTTTTTTCTCATTGATTGTTGCGTGTTCATAATGGCCATATTGTTTAATATATATACAGTATGCACATTATGCCTATGTGTCTTCATTAATATACGTTCCCTCCATCAGGTGCAGTCAGGATCCATATCAGCGTTGCACAGGTCGTGTTTACCTGTAAACCTCTGGCCTGGCGGAAGGTGACACAGGCTACGTCGGAAAGCCAGAGAGCACGCGGGACAGCATGATGAGCAACGACAGAGAAAGGCATGATCAGAGTGTGTGTGTGTCCCCTGATTTATGTCAGCTATTGAGGAGATGAAGACAGCTGAGACATTGGTTTGGACCGTGCACAACCTGTACGCTGTACACGCTGTCAAGCTAATTAGCAGCTGTGATCCCTGGGTATACATTGGATTTGGACTGATAGATTGCTAATGTGTGGGTGAATGATTCACATGCTCTCTTTGGGTGCAGGGTTGTAAGTGCTAATTGTAAGGACAGAACACAACTTATTTTGGTTGACCTCTGCTGCTGTTAATGCACGAATCGAATATTTCTTCTACATTTCTGTTGTAGTGCAGGTGTCACTTGTGCAGCAGTAATTGTACGCGGTAGAAAGCTCCAAAGATTGTTCTTTGCTTTATCTCAGCACTATACTGAGTGAAATACTGCGCCGGTAAGCAGGACAGTGTTAGCAGATGACTGAGAACACAAGCAGAATCACACAATGGTTTCAACAGTGATAATACAATGGTAGTAGGCATAGCCTGTGCCTGTGTGTCATCCTCACACCCCAGCACGCCTGTGTACGTCAAAGAGAACAATTAGCGGGGGTGGGAGTGTGAAGGGGGGTGTCTATAATCTCAAAAGTTATACAGCCCCCAGAGGGCGCTTTGCGCGTGGGAGAACGAGAGAGAGTGTGTGTGTGTGTGTGTGTGTGTGTGTGTGGTTGACTACAGCTGCACCGTAGAGGAAGATTCTAGCGCGGTCTGTGAATGACGTTGTGAGTGGGCAGGCAGGAGTGGGCTTTGCCTGCCGGCTCATCTCTGAATATGATCTCAAATGTGATGATATTTCACCCGGACAAAAAAGAGAGAGGGATTCCATGAGGCTTTCTATTGTGACTCAACTTGAGGTCGACCGATGTGGATTATTTACTGTGAGAAAAGGTTACCTTTTGAAGGTCAATGTTGTTCTTTCTGTCTGGTTTACTCACAATGATGCTGGCAAAGCAACCCCCACACACCATGCCTGAACATGCATACACCTGCAAACATAGCAGAACAGATACCCCCTTGCAAAACCGTATCGACAAGTGCCCTAATTTAATCAAATGAACGAGTAAGAAAGAATCATTGTTGAATAGAAATGAAATGGTGTCAAATATGGTTTTCTTGATTTAATCCATTCAAATGTAGGCCTACATTCTCACAGCATGATATGAGTACTCTGTCTGACTCAGAAACGCAGCCAACTAGCCAGCAGCCAGTCTGTTGAACTGGGCCTGAGCTCTTATCTTATCAGCTTGTTGACTTATACAAACACAAGCCTCCCTTCTGAGGAACAAACTGTGGCATACACAATCCTGATTCCTGACATCTTTACTGTAACATTCAGAGGGACGGACATTTCCTATTTTCCTTAGGAACCTATCACGTCCACATCGGCAATGCCCATTTGAAGGACAGGATATGCTCCATTCACTTCAACTGTGTAATTCAGGGAATGAATGAATGGGAAATTGAATGTACCTCTTTCAAAAACATAGTTAACCCTTCTGCAAAATACAGATAATGAACCCCAATTCATGTTGTATTCAGTCGAAATACATTTCCTGAATTGTTGCGTCGAGAACTATGCCTAAGCCTGGATAAAGGCTTGAGTCTGAATGAATGACAGCCAATGCTGTAGCCCTTGTGATAAGACTAAGACCGTAGACAAGGAAGAGATACTGAACTGGTAGTGTCCCATTTATTGTCAGTAGACCCTGGGCCATCTAGTACTGTACTGTATGTCCGTCTCAAGGTCTGCTGCATGGAGTCAGTGCTGGAGCAGGGGCAGGCGGGGTGGCTGGGTGCCCAGCCGTGGTGCGTCGACTCTGGGATTGGAGACGTCAGTGGCTGCCTTGACTGGTCTGTGTCATCTCTGCATGCACAAGGGGTCTATAGAGCACAGCCCATCCACGCTGGCTCCCTGCTATGTTCCAGCCAAACCACGGACAGGCCAAGCCAGGCATACAGTGCGTGTCTGGCTCTGTATACATATTTGTGTGTGTGTGTGTACACGTGCACACAGACATGCACATACAGTATGCACTCGCATACACAGACGGACAGGCAGGCTGGCAGGCGCGCGCACACATCGTGTGAACATTACAATTATTGCGTACATTGTACGTCATGGCAGTACTGTTAAGATTGCAACACAGTGCTTAGTGTCATTATTGGAAATGCACTAATTAACCTGATTGCCCAAACAGTTGTCCAAAATTGAAGGAAGCGCCACACCAGGCTTGCCTCATTTCCCCACTGTCTTGTTCTTGCAATTGACTTTAGCGAAATGTTTTTATTGGCAGTCGTAAGCTACGCGTGGTGTTCAGATGCAGTTATTTGCTGTGTGTGTGTGTGTGTGTGTGTTGTCGGCCCATGTTTGTCAGTGACCGCATCAGAATACTGGAAACCACGTGGCTCCACACATGCAGGACTTCCCACTTCCTGGTCTAATTTCCTCCTCTCTCCTTATATGGTTGCACCGGTCTCTGGGTCACACACTTCTACTGACAGAGTCGCAGCAGAGTGGAGGGAATGTGGTTTGTCATTCTCTTTTGCTCTCTCTCATTCATACACACATGCGCACGCGCACACACACCGCACACACACGGTTATCACAGCCAGCCTCTCTGAAGCTGTTGACACTACTTGGCAGAGTTATCGCTGTGTAGCCTTCTGCCCCCCCTCGCCCACACCCACCCATGTGTCGCCAGCTAATTGTCCTTGGTTCCTAAAAAGGTCCTGGTAGGTTTTAATGGTTAGGAATTAGGGTCACCGTAACATTAATTTGTTCTGTTTTCTGGGTGTTTTATCTAATATATTATTCTGTGAACAATGAATCAAATGATTCGATTTAAAACAAGCAATTGACTTGCATGGAAAAAAAGATCTAGTTTGTGCCACATTTTAAATGGCTACTGAACAGATTCACAGTTGTGAGCTGTTTCTATATGCAGCCGTTAGTGTTTTGTCTGGCCGGGTCCCAAATGACACCCTAGTCCCTATATGAGCCCTGGTCAAGGATTGCATACACAATCCTAATTGCACATTGGTTTATAAAACATTTTGTTGCAAGGCTTGTGTTACAGCTGTATAACACACAGCGAGTATTGAGCCACTGTTTTGACACGAAAAGCTGTTTGCACATTGTTTGACCATCAGGAGCAATACAAGTGTGTGTCGTGCAAGCACCTCCCTCTTGTTCCGTTACGACTGCAGCTTGTTTGAATAGACCGTGCGTCGTGGTGGTTCTGCCGGGAGCTTGCTCATTAAATCTCTGTGGCTAAATCTCTGTGGCAAAATCCCCAACCCTGCTCCACATCACCACTGTGCTTAACAATCATCCTTCCTCCTTCTTTCTCCCCTCATCCCCTCCATGTGTGGGCGAGAGCGGTAGCCAGTGTTAACCAGTAAGCGGATGCTTCCGATAGGTTCTGTGCTTTGTTTCCGCTGCTGTGGAGGACAGAAGGGACTCAGCGAGTCTACCCCAATCTCCACTCCAGTCGCCTCCTTGACATTTTCACTGCCATTATATGTCTCTAGTCCACAGATGGTCATGCAAGGTTTGAAGAGCCAATTCGCTACCTAATGAAGTTCTTAGGTCACCCAAGTAATGTACAGCCGACGAAGCACACGGATAGTAACTAGAATACATCCAATATCCGACGAGAACAATGTATGTTATTCTCCTAATCAATGGGAATAGCGAACATAGGAAACAGACAAAAAACATGTTTTGAGGTTTTCAATGCAACTATGTGATTAGACGTTCTCAGGTAAGGATACTAACTAACACTGTGTCTCTTTTGAATGATTCTCCCTGGGACAGAATGATAAGTTGTTGATGTTGACACGTGTGTGGGTGCTGTTATGTATTTGTACAGTAAAATGTGTATAAAACGTGAGCATTAGTTTTGCAGATACGGCAAGCGCTTTCACCTTTTATTGAAAAAATGTTTTTAACCTTTATTTAACTAGGCAAGTCAGTTAAGAACAAATTCTTATTTACAATGACGGCCTACCCCAGCCAAACCCGGACAATGCTGGGCCAATATGTGCCGCCCTATGGGATTCCCAATCAAGGCCGATTGTGATACAGCCTGGAATCGAACCAGGGACTGTAGTGACGCCTGAGACACTGAGATGCAGTACCTTAGATCGCTGCGCCCCTCGGGAGCCTGAGTGGAATCTGACGACTTCCTCCAAATAAATATAGATTAACTATAGTGAAGACAATTTCCGGTTGTTGCTTTGCTTTCATATTTTAGGACTATTCCCCTTTGGAGAAAAAAACAGTCAAGAATTAAAACTTTGTGCATTGGGAGAAATACCTGGGCCTGGTTTCCCAAAAGCATTTAAGGCTCAAGTCATTGTAAGAACATTCGTAGGAGCATTGTTTAATCTCTGGGCCCATATCCACAAAGCTTCTTAGAGTAGGAAATTGGAATAGATGCATTTTCCTCCGACTCTTATGGGATAAAAATAAAAGCTATGCATGAAGCCTCTTTAGTCATAAGAGTCAGACCCAGTCAACAGATATTTAGGACACCTCATGAGCTGTCCTAACCATTGAAGAGTTACCAGAAGGTATCCTGATAATAGGGAAATGCAGCGAGTCAGTGGTTCCTGAGTCATATGCAGTTGCTTTGGAGTTGTTCAAAGACTGTTTTGATATTACTATATGATAACAAATAGTCTAGACCTACATGCAACAGTATCTCTAGCAGTTTTGAAAATGATTTCACATGATAGGCCAAATAACCTACAGTCCATGTTATTTCAAGTTAACCCTTAGTGTTGCAAAGCTACCAATAATTGACCAAAATTATCATAATCTTCAGTAATTTTGGTAATTAATACTTTAATAACTTTTATAAAATGTATTCATATATAGTGATTTTTTAAATTTTTTATATCTGTATCCATGATGTCCGACAGTTTCTAGTAGATAGACCATACAGTTCAAGAGAAAATAGCGTAATTAATGAAAAAAAGCATGTAATCAACAATGCCATTTATTTTTTAATTATCTCTGCCACTTGTCCATCTATTGCCTTTTTTCACAACTGCCACCAGTTTGACTGGGGGCCAGAGATAATTACAGACACCTGTGATAATCTGAAGTACCTTAAAAAGGCCACTAGGTGTCTTGTGATAGATTACATGAAAGATACCAAAATTGTGGTAGTTTACTGGTAAACTTAGAACGGTTCCAGTAATATACCCTCACTTTGCAACCCTAAGCGCAATATCACGTTGTTTAAAAAATATGCTAAAATTGGGCATGCCTGTAAGTTGGGCAATTGTAGGCATCTAGGGCCTATGTTAACTTTGTGTTTGATGCCAACTGTACCAAAGCGATGTGGAGTTGTTAAACGGGAGTGACGAGTGTGTTGATATAACAGTATAATTATCAAAATCCCGCTTTTAACAACCATCAGAATTGCTTTTAGAAAAAAGGGTTATGCATGCCAATATATTAGCCAAGAATTAAGAGGAGGCAAAGTGATCGTGTCAGGCCAAAATGATATCAAACATTTTATCATTGCAACATTTGAAGCTGGCGATGCTTCATTGCAATTGCTTAGTCCCCATAATTTGCAACATTGTCAATAGGCGCCATCTCCATATCTTGTGGTACCTCAAGCTGTCATGATTACCAGCTGAGATAAACTTTCATGAGTGGATTTTACTGGCTCAGACTTTGTTGTCTTAAAACAGGTTTTAACAGGATTCTTATGACCTTTTTAAATATGCTTTGTGGATACGGGCCCTGAGCTGTTTCCCAACACATAAGGTTACTTGTGTAACCACGGATCTCTGATATTATGAGTGAGATATCTCACAATTTACCAGAATCTCTATGTAGCTCGAAGAACTAATTATACCAGTCTGTCGGAGACGGACAGGTCGAGTGGCAAATGAGGAAGCCCCTCCCCTCATACTAAACAGCCACTTTCCTGCCCTCTGATCATTCTTGAGCATGCTGAACTTCCTCACACGCTTGTGAGCATTTTTTAAATTTTTAGTAGCTGAAAAACCTGCGCTTGGCGGCATAAACTTGATGGCACACCTGTGAACAGTTTAACAGGAAACCGATCAAGTCAGGCTGAGGAGAGCTACAGGTAACTGCCAAAATAATGGAAACACTTGAGGAAATGAGGGATGCAGTTTATTGAAAGCAGGTGCTTCCACACAGGTGTGGTTTGCGAGTTATTTAAAACAATTAACATCCCATCATGCTTAGGGTCATGTATAATAATGCTGGGCAGACCATTATTTTGGTTACCATGGCTAAGCCTCCATAGGATGACAATGTCCACATCCACAGGGCACGGGTGATCACTGAATGGTTTCATGACCATGAAACGATGTAAACCATATGCAATGGCCGTCTTAGTCACCAGATCTCAACCAAATTTAACAATCAACGTTCTTGCTTGTTGTGGCCCATCTCCCTGTTAATTAAGACACTTTATGTTGATGTTTACTTTATTTTGGCAGTTACATGTAGGTTGTATAGAAAGTCTTTGGAGGTGTTTTTTGAACAACAGTGAAACACAGTTCTTCCTTTTTAAATTTACGGACAGGTATTTTCCATTTGGGATCATATTTCTCATAGCTGGAAAAATCCTGGACATGCAAGACCCATCTACTCTTGGGAAGAAGCTGGACTGGTACACCATCACTGTTCTGGACAGGCTTTTTGTCCACGGCCTCATCGTCCTCCCCTTCTTTTACCTCACTCTGAAGAACGAGAAAGATCAGAGGGCGGGCAATTGGCTCTTTAGTATGAGGGGAGGGGCTCCTTCATTCGCCACTGTCTCCGACAGGCATGTATGATTTGGTTCTTCAAGCTAATTCTGGTGAATCCCACTTGTGAGATATCGAAACAAATAATAAAGAGAACCATTGTTACTAAAGCTGCACTTGGGGGGGGGGGGGGGGGGGGTGGTACAACTCAATATCAGGAAGGTGTTCTTAATGTTTTGTACAATCAGTGTATAATATTCAGGTAAGATGTGATGCCTTTCTTTCGATCCTATCAGTAGCCTATCGACACATTCTCCAATGACGCTCTTAGCGAAAGTTCTTTCTGTGTGGTGTTCTGGGAAACGCATGTTACATCTTCGGCTGTTGTGGGAACGGTGTATTGTTAAAACACTCATCAGCCTAAATTCCACCGCTATCGGGAGGCCGGGCCCATGTCATTATTTCCCTCAGAATCCCATGTCGACCGATGACTCAGGAAACAGGTTCATAGACAGACGGCCATTGTATCTTCTCTGCTCAAGAACTGCAAAGATGCACACACAGAAAAGAAAGAAAGCTGTTGAGTGGAGAGAAAGTGTCTGGTAGAGGAAGTGTACCATCGCTGGTAAAGGGCAGGAGAGGAACAGAGGCCAAATGTCTCCTTTTCCCACAGTGTCGGTTGTAGAACCATAAGCATGAGGGAACGCGGCATTCCCCTCTTTGTGCAAGAGAATACCACGCAGGCTTATCCTATCTCATTCAACCAGTGTTCGGTGCTCTGTCAAAATACGCTCTTCTATTTGAATGCTGTGTTTGATCTATGACAGATGCCAGCATTGTAATGCTGAAAACAAGGTGCTAGCTGGTAAATGGAAGAACTTCCCTTTTTCTGTTGCTTTTGTCTGTCTTTTTTTTACAGGAGCTGTTTGAGACATAGAAATAGAAAGGTAGGACGGTGTGAGCGTTGTGACCTTTGTCGTTCTCATGCAACATGCGTCGGCGTGCCTTGCTTTGTGAGTGTGCCTGTGTTAGCCTAGCTTTCCCATATGTGTGTGTTTGTGCTAATGTCAACAGTGTTACTCTTTATGCAAGTTTCGGCTGAATTGGGAAATGTAGCCGTAGCATCGTAGGTCCATCAAATTGAAGTGAGCAAACAGAGTAATGACCAGCATGCATTGAACACGCAGTAACACTTTATCTTGGTGGTCCATCTGAAGATGCTCTACAAGACTATCAGTAACATTTCAACTAACTATCTACTAACCCTAGCTTTAACCCTAACTCTCATCCTAACCCTAAGCTTAACCCTTACCCTAACCCTAACCTTAATCATTACCCTTATTCTAACCTTAACCATTACCCTAACCCTAACCTTAATCATTACCCTTATCCTAACCCTAACCTTAACCCTTACCCTAACCTTAATCATTACCCTTATCCTAACCCTAAACTTAACCCTTACCCTAACCCTAACCTTAATCATTACCCTTATCCTAACCCTAACTGTGACCTTAGCGAGCAGTTTCTTATCAACACATATGTTGTTGATAGAATGACAAATCCAGATTATCCAAATAAAGTACACACACCTGACTCTACAGAATACCGTGCTTTCAGAAGGTATTCACACCCCTTGACTTTTTCCACATTTGGTTGTGTTACAGCCTCAATATAAAATTGATTCAATTTTGGGTCACTGGCGTAAATACAATACTCCATAATGTCAAACTGAAATTATGTTTTTCATTTTTTTTTTTACAAACGTCTTTAGTCAATAAGGTTCAACCCGTTTGTTCAACAGTAAAACATTGCTTTACAAGTCACATAATAAGTCTTCTCAAAGAAGTGCACCTATTGGTAGATGGGTAAAAATCCCAAGAGTGTGCAAAGCTGTCATCAAGGCAAAGGGTGGCTACTTTGAAGAATCTGAAACACTTTTTGGGTTACTACATGATTCCTTGTGTGTTATTTCATAGTTTTCATGTCTTCACTATTATTCTACATTTGTAGAAAATAGTAAAAATAAAGGAAATGAGTAAGTGTGTCCAAACTTTTGACTGGTACTGTACTTTCGAGTATAATATGAGCGTTTCTCGACTCACACCCTGACTTTGAGAAGGGATTGCATGACGATAATTCTAGCAACCGCGTGACGCAGCATGACGACGTGAATGGACTGGTCGACAGGAATCCCATTGGAAAATGAATGGAAACTATATTTTTCTTTCCCTAACATCTCTGGACTGGCACAGGAGAGTTTAACAGAGTTTCGGAGGTGAGCAGGACGATTATGAGATGGAGTTACGTCAGGATGCCACCGGGCTGCAAACAAAGTCGGGAGAAGAAGAATATTGTCGCAGCAATGTGTAGGATGGGGATTCCAAGATGTGGGAAGTGTGCAGGAGAGCATGGGATAAAGGGTTGTGTAGTTTCAGTGGATAAAGTTGTGTGTGTCAACTATAGGGGTGCCCACGTTGCTGGGGATCAGAAGTGTCCGGTGTGATAGAGGCAGGTTGAGGTGGCTAGAGTCCCGAGTAGTGCAGAAGGTGTCGTATGCTGAGGCAGTGAAGAAAGTAGAGGAGGATGGGTCAAGGGAGAAGGATTCTGAGTGGATCCCTGTGAATAGAGCCAGCACAGAGGGATAGGCCAGAGAGTGATATATACTTCACTAGGGTTTTTACCGTACCGCAGAAATAGAACGCAAATCACAGAAAATAGATGTTGTGGTGGCAGCTACAAAGAAGTATTTAGGGATAGGAGATTTGACTTCGGAAGAGTTACAGTGTGTGTTGAGTGGTAGTGTCCCGTCAGCTCAGGCTGTTGGCCTGGGGTAGGATCAGACGGGTAGGATCAGATAGGGTTAAAGTTGTATAATAAGGTGATGAGTTTTAATGAGTATAGGGTTAGTTGGTAGAGTGATTAAAGTATACACTACATGGACCGCCGAGTGATGAAGCTTCCATGGCCAAGCAGCCGCACACAAGCCTAAGATCACCATGTGCAATGCCAAACATCGGCTGAAGTGGTGTAAAGCTCGCCGCCATTGGACTCTGGAGCAGTGGAAACGTGTTACCTGGAGTGATGAATCACGCTTCACCATCTGGCAGTCCCCGACAAATCTGGGATTGGCGGATGCTAGGAGGACACTACCTGCCTGTATGCATAGTGCCAACTGTAAAGTTTGGTGGAGGAGGAATAATGGTCTGGGGCTGTTTTTCATGGTTCAGGCTAGGCCCCTTAGTTCCAGTGAAGGGAAATCTTAAAGCTACAGCATACAATGACAATCTAGATGATTCTGTGCTTCCCACTTTGTGGCAACAGTTTGAGGAAGGCCCTTTGCTGTTTCAGCATGACAATGCCCCCGTGCACAAAGTGAGGTCCATACAGAAATGGTTTCTCGAGATCGGTGTGGAAGAGCTTGACTAACCTGCACAGAGCCTGGACCTCAACCGTATCGAACAGCTTTGGGATGATTTGGAACGCCGACTGCGAGCCAGGCCTAAATGCCCAACTTCAATGCCTGACCTCACTAATGCTCTTGTCGCTGAATGGAAGCAAGTCCCTGCAGCGATGTTCCAACGTCTAGTGGGAAGCCTTCGCAGAAGAGTGGAGGCTGCTGTAGCAGCAAAAGGGGGACTAACTCCATATAAATCCCCAGGATTTTGGAATTAGTTGTTCGACGAGCAGGTTTCCACGTACTTGTGTTCATGTAGAGTATATATATATTTTTTAAATATATTTTCCTTTATTATTTTCCCCTGCCACTCCTCCCCTAATTGGATTAAACTAATGGACAACAATAGTTAGGCTTCTACTTCCAGCTTATACATATTGTATACATTTTATGGACAGTATATTTTATCTTAGTTATATTTTGTTTTTAGTCCCAGCCTTCAGCTACCCACAACCCCTCCCATCTATCATCAATCTATGATTTTCACTGTGCTGTGATGTTTCACAAAAGTTTTGAACCTTTCTATTCTCATATTTTCTAGAGATTGTAAATTAAAGATACACATTTTTGCTAAGAGTATTATTATATTTTTGATTGATTCACCCAGCAGTGGTATTTGCAGAGTTAGCTCCAAGTAAATTTTGCAATTTTTAGACCAAAACAAGTGATCTAATGATCGTCTTTTTGCAGGAAAATCTGCAGAGCTGGGACATTAGAAGAGTTACAGGGTATGTTAAGTGGTGGTGTCACATCCTTTTAGGCTGTTGGCCTGAGGTACACTGTAGGACTAGATAGATTTGAATAGCGGAGTAGGGATGCTTCACCGTAGGGATGGTGCCAGGTTCCCTCCAGGCCAAAGAGCTCAATTTTGGTTTCATCACAGAGAATCTTGTTTCTCATGATCTGAGGGTCTTTAGGTGCCTTTTGGCAAACTCGAGCTCTAGGAAGGGTCTTGGTGGTTCTAAACTTCTTCCATTTAAGAATGATGGCGACCACTGTGTCCTTGGGGAACTTCAATGCTGCAAAAATGTTTTGGTACCCTTCCCCATATCTGTGCCTCGACACAATCCTGTCTCGGCGCTTTCTAATTCCTTCGACCTCATGGCTTGGTTTTTGTCAATTATGGGACCTTATATAAACAGATGTGTGCCTTTCCAAATCATGTCCAATCAATTGAATTTACCATAGGTGGACACCAATCAAGTTGTAGAAACATCTCAAGGATGATCAATGGAAACAGGATGCACCTGAGCTCACTTTCAAGTCTCATTGCAAAGGGTATAATTCTGTAAATAAGGTATTTCAGTTTTTCGCTTTGTCATCATGGGGTATTGTGTGTAGATTGCTGAGAAAAAATACATGTAATCCACTTTAGAACAAGGCTGTAATATAACCAAACGTGGAAAAAGTAAAGGCGTCTGAATATTTTCCGAAGGCACTGTACACAACGGTAAATATTTGTCATGCCACATCTTAGCGGGTTCAAATAGTGACAGGGATCTCAGCAGGGTCAGTCAGCCAGGGTGAACCAGTCTGACGGAGCTGAGGTTAATTTTTTTCAGATACAACACTTTATTCTCGCTGTGCAGCTAACACTGTATAAGCCATAAGCTTTTTAAGGCAGTCTGACAACCTCCAAAGTTGATTTCCAAACTGTATCAAGGGTTGAAAGAGTCTTTGCCAATGACACTAAACATGTAAAACAAAAATGTGAGGAAGACCTAGTAGAAGCTATTGATGATGATGAATGGATACAGATATGATTGAATTCCCGGTCATGTTCATATAATCTCAGAAATAAATTAATGCAGTTTAAACACTTCTTAAGGCTAGTGGGCACTATTTTCACGTCCGGATGAAAAGTGTGCCCAAAGTAAACTGACTGCTACTCAGGCCCAGAAGCTAGGATATGCATATAATTAGATAGGTAGATTTGGATAGAAAACACTCTAAAGTTTTGAAAACTGTTTGAATAATGTCTGTGAGTATAAGAGAACTAATTTGGCAGGCGAAACCCCGAGCACAATCCATCCAGGGAAATTATTTTTGGAGATCAATCTGTTTTCCATTGGTTTTCTGTGGTAAGCCAGTTTTAATAGAAATATGCTTGCAGTTCCTATAGCTTCCACTAGATGTCAAAAGTCTTTAGAAATGGTTGATGTTTTACTTTAGATAAATGAAGAAGTACGGCTTTTCAGAACGAGGGTCCAGCCGAGTGGACTCTACTGTTTTGATGCGCGCTCCAGGTCACACGCTTCACGTTGTTTTTATCTGGTATTGAACACAGTTTATCCCGCCTTAAATTTTATTGATTTTTTACATTTTAAAATACCTAAAGTTGGATTAGGAAAGTTGTTTGAAATGTTTGGACAGCGTTTACAGGTAACTTATTAGATAATTTGTAGTCATGCTGGGCGAGTTGGAACCGGTATTTTTCTGAATCAAACGCGCCAAATAAATTTACATTTTGGAGATATAACGACAGAATTAATCGAACAAAAAGGACCATTTGTGATGTTTAGGGGACATATTGGAGTGCCAACAGAATAAGTTCTTCAAAGGTAAGGCATGAATTATATTGTTATTTCTGAGTTTTGTGTCGTGCCTGGCAGGTTGAAATGTGATTGTCATGTGTTTGTTTGATGGGGTGCTGTCCTCAGATAATTGCATGGTTTGCTTTCGCTGTAAAGCCTTTTTGAAATCTGACACGGTGGTTAGATGAACAAGAAGTTAAGCTTTAATTTGGTGTATTGCACTTGTGAATGTATGAAAGTTAAATATTTCTAATTATTTTTTTTGAATTTCACGCTCTGCACTTTCACCGGATGTTGTCAAATCGATCCCGTTAATGGGATTTGATCCAGAATACGTTTTTAAGACCAATCACAATGTACTAAATGCCAGTGAAACTGAAAAACATACACTCAAATGTCATTCCTCTGCTGGAGGAACATTTGCATATGTTATGGTCTTGGGAAGGCTGGCTGGCTGAATTCTGGCAAAGAGGATGTTATTTTATCTCAACATGTACAGATACTCCCTGTTTATGTTTGCTTTAAAAGGTTGGTATTGGAGACTGTTATCAGAAGAAACTGTGTAACCTAACATTTATACAGCCTAAGAAATGCATTGCCATTAATTGGAATATTGGTTATGGTCCCACAATGTCACAATGGATGGCAGAAATGTCAAGTTATGTATCACTAGATTTGATTTATTACAAGATTGAGGGAGTACTGGGCAACTTTTACAAGGTCTGGATGGATGCCTTTTATATTGAATACAGTACGACAAAAGGAGTCTGTATTGAAAACATGCCCACGTGTGCCCTGACCCTGGTGCTAGAGGGGGGTCTGCCTTTCTGTGGGTTGTCACTCTGGCCTAACACAGTGGTTCCCAAACTTTTTATAGTCCCGTACCCCTTCAAACGTTCAACCTCCAGCTGCGTACCTCCTCTAGCACCAGGGTCAGCGCACTCTCAAATGTTGTTTCTTGCCAGCATTGTAAGCCTGCCACACAAACTCTATACGATACATTTATTAAACATAAGAATGAGTGTGAGTTTTTGTCACAACCCAGCTCGTGAGAAGTGACAGAGCTCTTATAGGACCAGGGCACAAATAATAATGTAATAATAATCAATAATTTTGCTATTTATTTAGCCATCTTACGTATAAAACTGTATTTGTTCATCGAAACAGTAACTCACCACAGGTTAATGAGAAGGGTGTGCTTGAAAGGATGCTCATAACTCTGCAATGTTAGGTTGTATTGGAGAGAGTCTGTCTTAAATAATATTCCACACACAGTCTGTGCCTGTATTTAGTTTTCATGCTAATGAGGGCTGAGAATCCACTCTCACATACAGTGCCTTGCGAAAGTATTCGGCCCCCTTGAACTTTGCGACCTTTTGCCACATTTCAGGCTTCAAACATAAAGATATAAAACAGTATTTTTTTGTGAAGAATCAACAACAAGTGGGACACAATCATGAAGTGGAACGACATTTATTGGATGTTTAAAACTTTTTTAACAAATCAAAAACTGAAAAATTGGGCGTGCAAAATTATTCAGCCCCCTTAAGTTAATACTTTGTAGCGCCACCTTTTGCTGCGATTACAGCAGTATGTCGCTTGGGGTATGTCTCTATCAGTTTTGCACATCGAGAGACTGAATTTTTTTCCCATTCCTCCTTGCAAAACAGCTCGAGCTCAGTGAGGTTGGATGGAGAGCATTTTGAACAGCAGTTTTCAGTTCTTTCCACAGATTCTCGATTGGATTCAGGTCTGGACTTTGACTTGGCCATTCTAACACCTGGATATGTTTATTTTTGAACCATTCCATTGTAGATTTTGCTTTATGTTTTGAATCATTGTCTTGTTGGAAGACAAATCTTAGTCCCAGTCTCAGGTCTTTTGCAGACTCCATCAGGTTTTCTTCCAGAATGGTCCTGTATTTGGCTCCATCCATCTTCCCATCAATTTGAACCATCTTCCCTGTCCCTGCTGAAGAAAAGCAGGCCCAAACCATGATGCTGCCACCACCATGTTTGACAGTGGGGATGGTGTGTTCAGGGTGATGAGCTGTGTTGCTTTTATGCCAAACATAACGTTTTGCATTGTTGCCAAAAAGTTCAATTTTGGTTTCATCTGACCAGAGCACCTTCTTCCACATGTTTGGTGTGTCTCCCAGGTGGCTTGTGGCAAACTTTAAAATACACTTTTTATGGATATCTTTAAGAAATGGCTTTCTTCTTGCCACTCTTCCATAAAGACCAGATTTGTGCAATATACGACTGATTGTTGTCCTATGGACAGTCTCACACCTCAGCTGTAGATCTCTGCAGTTCATCCAGAGTGATCATGGGCCTCTTGGCTGCATCTCTGATCAGTCTTCTCCTTGTATGAGCTGAAAGTTTAGAGGGACGGCCAGGTCTTGGTAGATTTGCAGTGGTCTGATACTCCTTCCATTTCAATATTATCGCTTGCACAGTGCTCCTTGGGATGTTTAAAGCTTGGGAAATCTTTTTGTATCCAAATCCTGCTTTAAACTTCTTCACAACAGTATCTCGGACCTGCCTGGTATGTTCCTTGTTCTTCATGATGCTCTCTGCGCTTTTAACGGACCTCTGAGACTATCACAGTGCAGGTGCATTTATACGGAGACTTGATTACACACAGGTGGATTGTATTTATCATCATTAGTCATTTAGGTCAACATTGGATCATTCAGAGATCCTCACTGAACTTCTGGAGAGAGTTTGCTGCACTGAAAGTAAAGGGGCTGAATAATTTTGCACGCCCAATTTTTCAGTTTCTGATTTGTTAAAAAAGTTTGAAATATCCAATAAATGTCGTTCCACTTCATGATTGTGTCCCACTTGTTGTTGATTCTTCACCAAAAAATACAGTTTTATATATTTATGTTTGAAGCCTGAAATGTGGCAAAAGGTCGCAAAGTTCAAGGGGGCCGAATACTTTCGCAAGGCACTGTAGGTACGTGGTTGCAAAGGGCATCAGTGTCTTAGCAGTGCGATTTGCCAAGGCAGGATACTCTGAGCGCAGCCCAAATTTTCACAGAACCGCTTGTTGCAATTTCGATGAGGCTCTCTTGTTCAGATATCGGTAAGTGAACTGGAGGCAGGGCATGAAAGGGATAACGAATCCAGTTGTTTGTGTCATCTGTTTCTGGAAAGTTCCTACCTAATTGCGCACCCAACTCACTCAGGTGCTTCCCTATTTTACATTGTCCATAAGCTTGAGTTCATTTGCACACAAACAAATCATACAATGATGGAAAGACCTGTGTACTGTCCTTGTTAATCCAGACAGAGAAGAGCTCCAACTTCTTAATCATAGCCTCAATTTTATCCCCCACATTGAATATAGTTGCGGAGAGTCCCTGTAATCCTAGATTCAGGTCATTCAGGCGAGGAAAAACATCACCCAGATAGGCCAGTCGTGTGAGAAACCCATCATCATGCAAGCGGTCAGACAAGTGAAAATGATGGTCAGTGAAAACTTTCAGCTCGTCTCTCAATTAAAAAAAAAAAATTGTCAATACTTTGCCCCTTGATAACCAGCGCACTTCTGCATGTTGTAAAATCATTACATGGTCGCTGCCCATATAATTGCATAGTGCAGAATATACACAAGAGTTCAGGGGCCTTGCTTTAACGAAGTTAACCATTTTCACTGTAGTGTTCAAAACGTCTTCCTGTAGTGTCCAAAGGATCTCTTCCTTAATTGAACCCCATAAACGTAACGGACATAACCCAGGCGCTGTGCCAGGCCCGCCACGTCTGTTGATTCATCCAAAGCATAGAATTCACTGGCTTGTATGCGAAACAGTAATTGTTTCAAAACATCTCCTGGTGCATCGTGAAACAGTGTTGTTTGATGAAGACATTGTCTGTATAGTTTTTTTGGTCTTTTGCCCCAGCATTGTCCCAGCCATATCAGCGACAGCAGGAAGAATTAAGTCCTCAACAATAGTATGGGGCTTGCCTGTCCTAGCCACTCGGTAGCTCACCATATAAGACGCTTCTATCCCCTTCTTATTAATGGTATCTGTTGCTTTTATACATGTCTTACTACTCGAAAGTCGGATTAATTCTCGCTCAATAAAACTCCCATAGCTTATTTTTCAAATTTGCATGTTTCGTTTCTAAATGTCTGCGCAAGAGTGGAGGTTTCATTGAGTTGTGAGATAGTACTTTTGCACATATAACACACTGTGGCTGAGGAAAGGCACTACTCCCAATATAAGTGAGCCCCAAATCAATGTAGTTTTCATTATATTTGCACCTCTTCGGTGGTCCAACATCCGTGTCTGTTGTTCGGTGCTTTCCCGGGTAAGGGGCCAGTAGCTCTTCGGCTGCATCAGATTTACAACTGTCACTGTTACGCATACCCCAGTTTGGGAATACTGTACCTGGTTTAACACACCTGAAACCAATAAAGAATGTTTCACTCAGATCCTAAAGCTGAATGGGGTGTATTGTGCCTAATGCGAGCAAGATTGCCTCCATGTGTGTATGACTGTGTGTACGAGACCGGCCTGACACTGCTGAAAATGTTTTGGGCTTCCTGCCACACACACACACACAGAAATAAACATGCACACACAGATTTCTGCTTCCTCCTGCCTTTGTGCCTATGTGTGTGTCCACACTCCTCTATGCTCTGCTTCCCAGAAAGATGCAACCAGAGAGCAGGAAGCACGTCAGAAGAGTGTGTGTGTGTGTGCATGTGCGTTTGTGTGCTTGTGTTTGGTCATAGCCACCAAATGCGGAACTCCACTGCAGGTTGATTTGAACATGCTCTCTCGCTGTGCAGGAGCATATGTTTTAATTGAATAGGATCCCCTCTATCTGTCATGATAAACCCGTCTTCATCATGTTGGAGTTTTACTATGAAGGATGGCCTACCTGAGTACCACCTTCACCTTTCAGTTACATCTGCAATATGTCACTTTTTGGATTTCGGGCCTATGATATTAATTATATAGAGGATGTGCCGTTTATTTGTGTTAATGTATACAGTAGGCGTAGGTGTTTTTTTGTTTGTTGATTTACTTAAAAAGATGGGAAGGAATTTGTATTGGGGAGAGTTGCGTTATGGACTAGACTGTTGGGGGTCGGGCGTGCAGGCAGCTCAGGCTGAAAGTTGATTTAGAGGATGTCTTAATAATGACAATTTGAAAGTTAAGTCTTTGTACTTCCTTTTTTAAAGAGTTTGTTCATCTGTTAGGCTATTGGTTAAAGGGGCAACACAATATCCATTATTAAATGACCTTTGATCTAGTTCAGTTTTATCACTTAAACATATTTAATAAGGATCTCTTACCTAGCTTGACACTCCTTTGGATAATCATTTACGTCCTTTACCTAGGGCGTTTTTGTATACTTTTTGTTCTAAATAGAGCCAGCTAGAAGGGGCATGGGTCATATTAGATAGTGTGGAAATGCAGGATTTTTAAAATGTATATTTATTTAACCTTTATTTAACTAGGCAAGTGAGCTTTAGATGCCCCCAGACCTCACGTCAGGTAATATCCCCCTTCACTTCTAAAACCAAAGTTGTGCCCCTGAGTCAAGAGGTATGAATACTTTCTGAAGGCACTGTACATCCGGGGGCTAAAAAAAACACATTCACTAATCACCTTTACCTGTATGCAAATACCTTCTCAGGGAGATAATTGTACTCCCTTTCGTTCACCCAAGGCCTGCCCTATGCAAACCACACATTTGCATTTTCAATGCAATTTGTGTGCAAGTATGCATAGTATCAAAAGGAATTACAGACATACCACGACACTCCTTTGGATAGTCATTTACGTCCTTTACCTAGGAATTCTTGGCGACATCAAGCTCAAAGAATGATACTTCGGCACCACATAGTATTTAGTATGTTCTTTGAAGTTAACAATGGCTGGGAAAATAATTTGCCCCGGACTCGATACTGAGCCATGGGGTGCACCCACCACACAACACATCCTGTCTCTTATTGTCTTGTCTGAAGTCTTGGCTGTGGGAGAGAAGCTTTCCACAGCTTCCTCGTTCGTACTTTTTGGGACAATGCCCAGGGTTGTAGCCCAAAGCTGAGTACACTCTGATCTCTCTCCCTTTCTCCTTGTGTGTGACCTTCCCTTTCTCTGTCTGTCCTGCTGTACCTGTCTCTCTCGCTCCACACCTGGTTCAACAGGTTTCTGCTCCCAAACATATTTCCACTGAGAAGGGCAGGAGTCTTACCTTTCCCTCGCTCCCTCCCTCCTTTCTTCCTTCCATTTCTCTGCCTGCTCTGGCTCTTTGCAAGAGATTTAGGAAGATTCTCTTTACCTCTCTTGTCCCCTGTTTCTTCTCTGACCGTATCTTTTGAAGAACTTGTGGTGACTTTGCGAACACATTTTTAGGTGCAATATGGTAATTGCTACATTTTAAGCACTTTCATATGGTTTCTGTTTTTGAGCCAGACTGTAATCTGTAAATACTTTGTTCTGTAGTTCAAGGTCTGCATTCGCAAGGTCTTCGTCTAGTCCTCGAGCTAACCTCAGTCGTCTTTGATGCTGGTGCGTGTTCAAGGCTACGCACTATTAAGGTTCCTCCTTTGCCTGTCCTTTTATCTCTGTGCCATGCTCTGTACCCACATGGCTCTGGTGTGGTCTTCTTATTGGGGACTAATTGGCATCTAGACTACTAGACTACTGTAACACCCATTGAGCTTTGATGGAACAAAGAGGGTATCAAAGAGAATGCCACGCAGGCAAATTGTGGTGATGGGTAGTAACTCACTCACATACATACACACACACACACACATGCACCCATTCACGCACACACACTCACATGCATCCACGCACGCACATTATATCCACATACACACATGCACGCACGCACACACACATGCTCACACACACACACATGCTCACACACACAAACACACACACACACACTGGATATGAATTAGGGTGTGCTGTCCAATAGGGAGGATGTGGTTTTTGCAAAGGTGGCAGCACATAAGTCTGACAAACTCCAACGGAACTGTGAAAAGTAGGAAGGAAGGAGGGGGAAGAGGGGCATAGGAGCTGCATGGCCTGTTGGTGGGATGGAGCTGCATGGCCTGGGGACGCGATGGAGCTGCATGGCCTGGGGGGGCGAGATGGAGCCGCATGGCCTGGGGGGGCGGGATGGAGCCGCATGGCCTGGGGGGGGCGGGATGGAGCCGCATGGCCTGGGGGGGGCGGGATGGAGCCGCATGGCCTGGGGGGGGCGGGATGGAGCCGCATGGCCTGGGGGCGGGATGGAGACTGGTAGGGTGAAAGGAGCGGAGGAGGTGGGATATAATGTAGAGGCCCTCGCCCACCTCTTTCACTGTGCCTAATGCGAGCCAGATTGCCTCCATGTGTGTATGACTGTGTGTGTGTGTACAAGACCGGCCTCACACTGCTGAACATGTTTTGGGCTTCCTGCCACACACGCACACAGAAATAAACACACACACACAGATCTCTGCTTCCGTGCTTATGTGTGTGTCCACACATCTCTGTGCTCTGCTTCCCAGAAAGATGCAACCAGAGAGCAGGAAGCACGTCAGAAGAGTGTGTGTGTGTGTGTGTGTACAGTCGTGGCCAAAAGTTGAGAATAACACAAATATTAATTTTCACATATTCTGCTGCCTCACTTTGTATGATGGCAATTTGCATATACTCCAGAATGTTGTGAAGAGTGATCAGATGAATTGCAATTAATTGCATATTTGCCATGCAAATAAACTGAATCCCAAAAAAACATTTCCACTGCATTTCGGCCCTGCCACAAAAGGACCAGCTGACATCATGTCAGTGATTCTCTCATTGACACAGGTGTGTGTTGACGAGGACAAGGCTGGAGATCACTGTCATGTTGATTGAGTTTGAATAACAGACTGGAAGCTTCAAAAGGAGGGTGGTGCTTGGAATCATTGTTCTTCCTCTGTCACCCATGGTTATCTGCAAGAAAACACGTACTGTCATCATTGGTTTGCACAAAAAGGGCTTCACAGGCAAGAATATTGCTGCCAGTAAGATTGCACCTAAATCAACTATTTATCGGATCATCAAGAACTTCAAGGAGAGCGGTTCATTGTTCAATCGCCCAAGAAAGTCCAGCAAGTGCCAGGACCGTCTCCTAAAGTTGATTCAGCTGCGGGATCGGGGCACCACCAGTACAGAACTTGCTCAGGAATGGCAGCAGGCAGGTGTGAGTGCATCTGCACGCACAGTGAGGCAAAGACTTTTGGAGGATGGCCTGGTGTCAAGAAGGGCAGCAAAGAAGCCACTTCTCTCCAGGAAAAACATCAGGGACAGACTGATATTCTCCAAAAGGTACAGGGATTGGACTGCTGAGGACTGGGGTAAAGTCATTTTCTCTGATGAATCCCCTTTCTGATTGTTTGGGGCATCCAGAAAAAATCTTGTCCGGAGAAGAAAAGGTGAGCGCTACCATCAGTCCTGTGTCATGCCAACAGTAAAGCATCCTGAGACCATTCATGTGTGGGGTTGCTTCTCAGCCAAGGGAATGGGCGCACTCACAATTTTGCCTAAGGACACAGCCATGAATTAAGAATAGTACCAACACATCCTCCGAGAGCAACTTCTTCCAACCATCCAAGAACAGTTTGGTGATGAACAATGCCTTTTCCAGCATGATGGAGCACCTTGTCATAAGGCAAAAGTGATAACTAAGTGACTCGGGGAACAAACCATCAATATTTTGGGTCCATGGCCAGGAAGCTCCCCATTGAGAACTTGTGGTCAATCCTCAAGAGGCAAACAAAAACCCACAAATTCTGACAAACTCCAAACATTGCCATGATGTGGCCCAGAAGTTAGTTTTACAGCATGCCAGGGCGGATTGCAGAGGTCTTGAAAAAGAAGGGTCAACACTGCAAATATTGACTCTTTGCATCAACTTCATGTAATTGTCAATAAAAAGCCTTTGACACTTATGAAATGCTTGTAATTATACTTCAGTATTCCATGGTAACATCTGACAAAAATATCTAAAGACACTGAAGCAGCAAATTTTGAGGAAATTAATATTTGTCATTTTTTAAACTTTTGGCCACAACTGTATGTGTATGTGTGCTTGTGTTTGGTCATAGGCACCAAACGCGGAACTCCACTGCAGGTTGATTTGAACATGCTCTCTCGCTGTGCAGGAGCATATGTTTTAATTGAAAAGCATCCCCTTTATCTGTCATGAGTACCACCTTCACCTTTCAGTTAAATCTGCAATATGTCACTTTTTGGGGCAACCTGACCAAATCTGGTTGAAAGCAAGTCTCAGAAGAGTTAGAACAGATTTATGTGCACTATTTCTATGCTTCGCGTTCTTAAATGTAATTTTTGCTTCTTTTACTTTCGGCTTTGTACACCAACTTATTTTTCGTTATTGAAAATATATTTCACAGCGGTTTAGATGGTTCAATGACTCTCTACACTATTCCTTTGTCACATAAACTGAAATTAGGTGGAGCGATTTCTGCAAAGTGCATCTTTTAAAATTCAATCCAAATACATAGAAAGCCAATCAGCTTTCACCAACTCAAAACATCTGCAGCCTTGACTGTAGCGTTGACCTCTGTAAGTGGGGTATTCCACAAAGGGTGTCAAGTCAGTCATGCAAAACAAGTCTTCCTAATGTTATTAGGGGGAAACTCCAGTGCTGGCTATGATGGGAAAACAGATAATCATATCTCATGAGAGAAAGATTCTCTCTTTTTCCTGACTGTCGATGTAAAAAAACAAAAAACTGTTTTTCGGGATTCAATTCCAGAGTCTCTCAAAAACAGCCTGCAGGAGTGTGTGTGTGTTTGTGCTTGCAAAGTGTGTGTGTTGAGCAGGCAGGGTGCCCAGTATCACATGACTGGGAGCTGTGAGAAAGGGATGATGAGAGAGGGAGTCAGTCAGGGAGAGGCCTGGGAAAGTGGCGGCCCAATACCAAGCCTATTTACACGGGAGTCGCCCCTGTGTTAAATAACGGAGGTATTATCTCAGGCGTCTGATGGGATGCCTAAGAACCGCTGAGACACTTCTGGCTGCAACTCATTCTGTGTGTTGTTGTTGGTTGAAAAAGTCCCTCTTTGAATTGATGATCTTGTCATTTCATATCATCTAGCCACTGCAGAAAGTATGATTTTGTTCATTTCTGTGGTTACCACATTTTCTCTTGTAGCCTGTGAATGTTTCCCGCGAGTTGAATCGAGTACTGGTTTTAACTTAATGAACAACAACGACAGAATGCAATATGACATTTTATTAAATAGTTTGGGAGACGGCCTTGTCTCTGAGGGAAATTCCTCGGAGCCAGATGATGTGGTAGCAGGCATTGAAACCTCCCACCGGGGGAAAGGAGTTCCAATGACGGGCCTGAAGGTTATTTTTGCTGGTGGTTGTGGGGAGGTGGATGGTTGTCTCAAACTGTTGCTTAAAAACAGCAAGCGAGAGAACAAGGCTAAGTTGACATTTAAATGCATCCCAAGATTTACGCCCATTGGTTGAGAGAGAGAGAAAGGTGATAATTGTGATAGTGAGCCCATAGGTTAAACACCAAGCGTGAAGAATGTGCACGATTGTGCCGTGCTAATAGGCTGTAAGGTGAATGACATTCAACACATGGCTAACAGGAAAGAGGAGAATAAACAAGACGCTATTCTGATGATACATTTGTATCTATTCCCACTATGCCCGTGATATGTGGTTGTGACACCTAGCTATATTTAGTTGAATAAACTAACTGTAAGCTGCTAAATTACTTAAATGTAGAATAAGGTTAAACGACCATTAAGACCAGCCTTCCTGATTGAACTTAAACTACATTTGTTCTTATCTTAGCTTTGTGTCCAATGACAACCTGACCCTCCCAGCTCAGCTTTTCAATGAAGAAGAAACATCTCCTTTCTGAAAAGCACAAAAGATGCTTGAAAAATTGCTGTTTACATGGGAAACACCATGTCAGCTCACGGAGGGAGCACTCACGGTCTATTCTGTGTTGAAATGTTGACAATTGAGGCCCGATACTAACTTGAGATAGGTGCATGTCCCATAGGGCGGCCTGTAAGCTGCTAAATTACTTAAATGTAGAATAAGGTTAAACGACCATTAAGACCAGCCTTCCTGATTGAACTTAAACTACATTTGTTCTTATCTTAGCTTTGTGTCCAATGACAACCTGACCCTCCCAGCTCAGCTTTTCAATGAAGAAGAAACATCTCCTTTCTGAAAAGCACAAAAGATGCTTGAAAAATTGCTGTTTACATGGGAAACACCATGTCAGCTCACGGAGGGAGCACTCACGGTCTATTCTGTGTTGAAATGTTGACAATTGAGGCCCGATACTAACTTGAGATAGGTGCATGTCCCATAGGGCGGCGCACAATTGGCCCAGCGTCGTCTGGGTTTGGCTGGGGTAGGCGTCATTGTAAATAAGAATGTGTTCTTAACTGACTTGCCTAGTTAAATAAATGTTAAATAAAATAAATGTGCAGTACCTTGGGAAAGTATTCAGACCCCTTGACTTTTTCCACATTTTGTTACTTTACAGCCTTTACATGCTGACCACACCGGTCGCGTCACGTGCGCGAGCATTGCAAAATAAATTTACACATACATGTTATTCAATCATTGCAACCACACTGTTCGCGCGCGCCAACAAGTGTCTGCGTTGCTAGGCGCTAAAATAGAAATCGATTCTATTTGTGAAGCAGAACGCGCTGCAAGTCCTGCCTCTCCCATCTCCTCATTGGTTTTTAGGAACATATACCCATGTGGGTGATTGAAAGATGAACTGAGGTCAGTTGTGGCAATGCACCTTATTATGAAAGTTAGTTGCCAATCACCATATAAAGTCCAAAGAAGGAAAATAAACATGGAAGGAAGAGAGATGACTAGAAATGATTCGGTTGACCATTTTATGTGTGAATTAATTGTCGGAGTGCATTTCAGGTAAAAAAAACAACACAATGTTTAAATCCCAGGACAAATTAGCTAGCAACGGCAAGCTAGCTACATAAACAGGACAAATTGGATGGCAACTACTAGCTAGCTAGCTAAATTGCTACAAATGTTTAATGCTTTTCGACCTGTCCCCAAATTAATATAATTGGTTCAGAGCTTGTTTTGATTTTTCAACCTACGTGTCATGATCGCGTTTGGTGTGGGGGACAAAATCTATTTGCGCACACTGGCCATGGTGTTATTCTAAAATGTATTAAATACAACAATTTCCTCAGCGATCTACACACAATACCCCATAAGGACAAAGCAAAAACAGTTATTTTTTTTAACATTAAATACTATATTTACAAGTATTCAGCTCCTTTGCTATGAGATACGAAATTGAGCTCAGGTGCATTGTGTTTCCATTGATCATCCTTGATGTTTCTACTTGATTGGAGTCCAGCTGTGGTAAATTCAATTGATTGGACATGATTTGGAAAGGCACACACCTGCCTATATACAGTTGAATTCTGATGTTTACATACACTTAGGTTGGAGTCATTAACTTGTTTTTCAACCACTCCACAAATTTCTTGTTAACAAACTATAGTTTTGGCAAGTCAGTTAGGACATCTACTTTATGCATGACACAAGTAATTTTTCCAACAATTGTTTACAGACAGATTATTTTGCTTATAATTCACTGTATCACAATTCCAGTGGGTCAGAAGTTTACAAACACTAAGTTGACTGTGCTTTTAAACAGCTTGGAAAATTCCAGAAAATTATGTCATGGCATTAGAAGTTTCTGATAGGCTAATTGACATAATTTGAGTCAATTGGAGGTGTACCTGTGGATGTTTTTCAAGGCCTACCTTCAAACTCAGTGCCTCTTTGCTTGACATTATGGGGAAATCAAAAGAAATCAGCCTGGTGGTTCATCGCCTGAAGGTACAATGTACATCTGTACAAACAATAGTACGCAAGTATAAACACCATGGGACCACGCAGCCGTCATACCGCTCAGGAAGGAGATGCGTTCTGTCTCCTAGAGATTAAGGTATTTTGGTACGAAAAGTGCAAATCAATCCCAGAACAACAGCAAAGGACCTTGTGAAGATGCTGGAGGAAACGGGTACAAAAGTGTGAAAGGCTGCTCAGCAAGGAAGAAGCCACTGCTCCAAAACCGCCTTTAAAAAAGCCAGACTACAGTTTGCAACTGCACATAGGGACAAAGATCATACTTTTTGGAGAAGTGTCCTCTGGTGTGATGAAACAAAAATAGAACTGTTTGGCCATAATGACCATCGTTATGATTGGAGGACAAAGAGGGAGGCTTGCAAGACAAAGAACACCATGCCAACCGTGAAGCACGGGGGTGGCAGCATCATGTTGTGGGGGTGGTTTCCTGCAGGAGGGGCTGGAACACTTCACAAAATAGATGGCAACATGAGGAATGAAAATTATGTGGATATATTGAAGCAACATCTCAAGACATCAGTCAGGAAGTTAATGCTTGATCGCTAATGGGTCTTCCAAATGGACAATGACCCCAAGCATACATCCGAAGTTGCGGCAAAATGGCTTAAAAACAACAAAGTCACGGTTTTGGAGTGGCCATCACATAGCCCTGACCTTAATCCTGTGTAAAATTTGTGGGCAGAACTAAAAATTCATGTGTGAGCAAGGAGGCCTACAAACCGTATTTAGTTACAGTACAACAGCTCTGTCAGGAGGAATGGGCCAAAATTCACCCAACTTATTGTGGGAAGGTAGTGGAAGGCTACCCGTAACGTTTATCCCAAGTTAAGCAATTTAAAGGCAATGCTACCAAATACTAATTGAGTGTGTGTAACCTATGAACCACTGGGAATGTGATGAAAGAAATAAAAGCTGAACTAAATCATTCCCTCTACAATTATTCTGACATTTCACATTCTTAAAATAAAGTGGTGATCCTTACTGATGTAAGACAGGGAATCTTTACTAGGATTAAATCAGGAATAGTCATGAATTGTGAAAAACTGAGTTGAAATGTATTTGGCTAAGGTGTATGTAAACTTCCGACTTCAACTGTAAGGTCCCACAGTTGACAGTGCATGTCAGAGAAAAAACCAAGCCATGAGGTCGAAGGAATTGTCTGTTGAGCTCCGAGACAGGATTGAAGATCCGCAACATTGAAGGTCCGCAAAGAACATAGTGGCTTCCATCATTCTTACAAGGAGGAAGTTTAAAACCACCAAGACTCTCCCTAGAGCTGGCCAGTTGAGAAATTGGGTGATAAGGGCCTTGGTCAGGGAGGTGACCAAAAACCTGATGCTCACTCTGACAGAGCTCTAGGGTTCCTCTGTGGAGATGGGAGAACCTTCCAGAAGGACAACCATCTCTGCAGCACTCTACCAGTTTGGCCTTTATGGTAGAGGCCAGATGGAAGCCACTCCTCAGTAAAAAGCAAATGACCTCCCGCTTGGAGTTTGCCAAAAGGCACCTAAAGAATCTCAGATCATGAGAAAGAAGATTCTCTGGTCTGATGAAACCAAGATTGAACTCTTTGGCCTGAATGCCAAGTGTCACGCCTGGAGGAAACCTAACAACATCCCTACAGTGAAGCATGGTGGTGGCAGCTTCATGCTGTGGGGATGTTTTTCAGCGGCAGGGACTTGGAGACTAGTCAGGATTGAGGCAAAGATGAATGGAGCAAAGTACAGAGATCCATGATGAAAACCTGCTCCCAAGCACTCAGGACTTCAGACTGGGGCGAAGGTTCACCTTCCAACAGGACAACAACCCTAAGCACACAACCAAGCCAATGCAGGAGTGGCTACGGGACAAGTCTCTGAATGTTCTTGAGGGGCCCAGCCAGACATCTCTGGAGAGACCTGAAAATAGCTGTACAGCGAAGCTCCCCATCCAACCTGACAGAGCTTGAGAGGATCTGCAGAGAAGAATGGGTGAAACTCCCCAAACACAGGTGTGCCAAGCTTGTAGCAGCATTCTCAAAAAGACTCAAAGCTGTTATCGCTGCCAAAGGTGCTTCAACAAAGTACTGGGTAAAAGGTCTGAAAACTTATGTAAATGTGATATAAATTTGCAAACATTTCTGAGAACCTGTTTTTGCTTTGTCATTATGGGGTATTGTGTATAGATTGATGAGAAAATGTTTAAATGTAATCCATTTTAGAATAACGCTGTAAACTAACAAAATATGGAAAAAGTGAAGGGGTCTGAATACTTTCCAAATCTTGCATTGGTTCATGTAAATGGGATATTTCAGAAAAAGTTACACACACATCTATGTCAATATTCATTCCTATGGGAAGTTTGATCCATTTCATGGCATTCTTTCTTTCCCTTTAGCTCGGTCTCAAATCTGTTTGCTTTATTGCCAACTCCTGTGGTTGACAATGACAAGACGGCACAAACAGATCTGGGACCAGGCTATCTTCCCTTACCGTGAGTAAAACACTTACTGTATTCGACTACAGAACAGGACAATGAGGAGTTGAACAAGACAATTACTCTGATCGTTGGAAGGCTGCAGAATGTTGTCTGTCTGCCACTTGATCACTTTGGCTACTTGAAGAGAGGAAGTCAAATCAGACGTTTGGATTGCTGTGTCTGAAAGGTGCCTATTATAGTGGTAGGGACTAGGGAGACAGTTACTCCTTAGGGCTTAAGATGTCTTGTTGTAGTGGAGAAGTCAGTGGGACACTGCTCTTTTGTCTGTAAACTGTATATTCCCTGTAGCCTAGCTCTGTTTCTGTGGTGACCGGTCTGTGGTTATGAGGAAGTGTTCAAGGCTAAAAATTCAGGTAGACATATCACCCTCCTCCCCCCCAAATCATTCACTTTCTGGATTCAAATAAATTTAACCATGTGATGTATTATTATTTTTCCAGTGCTGACCTGGGGAATAGTTACAGGGCAGATAAGTGAGCCATTTGGAAGCTGGGGATGATTCGGTGGCCATGATGATATGATTGGGAATTTAGCCAGGGTTAACAACCCTACATTAAAGTGCCATGGAATCTTTAGTGACCTATAGAGAGTCAGGGCCCAGAGGAAAGAGTGCCTCCTACTGGCCCTCCAACACCACTTCCAGCAGCATCTGGTCTCCCATCCAGGGACTGACCAGGCCAAACCCTGCTTAGTTTCCAAGGCAAGCCAGCAGCCAGATGCAGGATGATATGCTGCTGGCCAACACACACACCCGCTGACTCTGCTCACACTCGGACCTTAACATGCCACATGAACAACATCTGTTTGTTGGTCATGTCTTTAGATCTTTAGGGTAAAATCCATATCGTCTATCCTAGAGGCTATATTGGCTGAAAGATCGTAGACAGTAGCTAAGTCTAGCCAGCGACTAGGAATTGGCCTTTCTTTTCCAATCATCTGTGCAGACTGTGGTGGTCCTTGGCCACTTTTTCCCTGCTCTCTTTTTCCCCTCTTTGTCTGTCTGTCTCTAGCTATCTAGACATGACACTAAATGGCAAGTCTGGAAGCAAGTCAGCAAGTTTGCCTGCCAAAGTCATAGGTACTTTCATGTGTTCCTCTGTCTGTCTACGTGCTTGCATATGTGCTTGCGTGCGCACTCTCTAGTGCCTTGGCTCAACCTAACTTGTCCCAGTGTGTCAGCCAGAAATCCAAAGCTACTTACCACGGGCCAACCCAACAGTCTGGCTATTAATAAAAGCGTTCGTAAGTCTCTCTCCCTCCTGCTTGCTTAATATAGAACATCCAGATTCAAAATAAGTCTTACGAAACGTCACAAATAAACAATTACAGTCACCACCAGACTATTAAATCTCACAGTGCACATGTGCGTGAAATACTAAACTGAGTTCAAAGTTAAAAGGTACAGTCCGTAAAATATCCCGCTATTTGTTCATTTTACCTCCTTAAGTGTATCCTTCAAATTTGTGGACTAAGATTCATGAAACACTGAAAACTCTCCGGAAACACTAGAAGAACAAGCATGAAAATTGTTGTATATAGTAGAGCAGAATCTGTATGTATATATTGTAGAATCTATGTGTATAGTAGAGTAGAATCAATGTGTATATAGTAAATTAAAATCTGTGTGTGTATGTATGTGTGTATATATATATATATATATGAAATATGTGTATATACAGTGCCTTGCGAAAGTATTCGGCCCCCTTGAACTTTGCGACCTTTTGCCACATTTCAGGCTTCAAACATAAAGATATGAAACTGTATTTTTTTGTGAAGAATCAACAACAAGTGGGACACAATCATGAAGTGGAACGACATTTATTGGATATTTCAAACTTTTTTAACAAATCAAAAACTGAAAAATTGGGCGTGCAAAATTATTCAGCCCCCTTAAGTTAATACTTTGTAGCGCCACCTTTTGCTGCGATTACAGCTGTAAGTCGCTTGGGGTATGTCTCTATCAGTTGTGCACATCGAGTGACTGAAATTTTTTCCCATTCCTCCTTGCAAAACAGCTCGAGCCCAGTGAGGTTGGATGGAGAGCATTTGTGAACAGCAGTTTTCAGTTCTTTCCACAGATTCTCGATTGGATTCAGGTCTGGACTTTGACTTGGCCATTCTAACACCTGGATATGTTTATTTTTGAACCATTCCATTGTAGATTTTGCTTTATGTTTTGAATCATTGTCTTGTTGGAAGACAAATCTCCATCCCGGTCTCAGGTCTTTTGCAGACTCCATCAGGTTTTCTTCCAGAATGGTCCTGTATTTGGCTCCATCCATCTTCCCATCAATTTTAACCATCTTCCCTGTCCCTGCTGAAGAAAGGCAGGCCCAAACCATGATGCTGCCACCACCATGTTTGATAGTGGAGATGGTGTGTTCAGCTGTGTTGCTTTTACGCCAAACATAACGTTTTGCATTGTTGCCAAAAAGTTCAATTTTGGTTTCATCTGACCAGAGCACCTTCTTTCACATGTTTGGTGTGTCTCCCAGGTGGCTTGTGGCAAACTTTAAACAACACTTTTTATGGATATCTTTAAGAAATGGCTTTCTTCTTGCCACTCTTCCATAAAGGCCAGATTTGTGCAATATACGACTGATTGTTGTCCTATGGACAGAGTCTCCCACCTCAGCTGTAGATCTCTGCAGTTCATCCAGAGTGATCATGGGCCTCTTGGCTGCATCTCTGATCAATCTTCTCCTTGTATGAGCTGAAAGTTTAGAGGGACAGCCAGGTCTTGGTAGATTTGCAGTGGTCTGATACTCCTTCCATTTCAATATTATCGCTTGCACAGTGCTCCTTGGGATGTTTAAAGCTTGGGAAATCTTTTTGTATCCAAATCTGGCTTTAAACTTCTTCACAACAGTATCTCAGACCTGCCTGGTGTGTTCCTTGTTCTTCATGATGCTCTGCGCTTTTAACGGACCTCTGAGACTATCGCAGTGCAGGTGCATTTATACGGAGACTTGATTACACACAGGTGGATTGTATTTATCATCATTAGTCATTTAGGTCAACATTGGATCATTCAGAGATCCTCACTGAACTTCTGGAGAGTTTGCTGCACTGAAAGTAAAGGGGCTGAATAATTTTGCACGCCCAATTTTTCAGTTTTTGATTTGTTAAAAAAGTTTTAAATATCCAATAAATGTCGTTCCACTTCATGATTGTGTCCCACTTGTTGTTGATTCTTCACAAAAAAATAGTTTTATATCTTTGTTTGAAGCCTGAAATGTGGCAAAAGGTTGCAAAGTTCAAGGGGGCCGAATACTTTCGCAAGGCACTGTAGTAGAATATATATATTCTACCAAATAGAACTTTTACAAAATATAACTTTTTGGTAAAAACTCAACTCGTCATGTTTGGAGGACAAAGAAACATCATGCTTTGGGGCTGTTTTTCTGCAGCGGGACCAGGATGACTGATCTGTGTAAAGGAAAGAATGAATGGGGCCATGTATCGTGAGATTTTGAGTGAAAACCTCCTTCCATCAGCAAGGGCATTGAAGATGAAACATGGCTGGGTCTTTCAGCATGACAATGATCCCAAACACACCGCCCGGGCAACGAAGGAGTGGCTTCGTAAGAAGCATTTCAAGGTCCTGGAGTGGCCTAGCCAGTCTCCAGATCTCAACCCCATAGAAAATCTTTGGAGGGAGTTGAAAGTCCGTGTTTCCCAGCAACAGTCCCAAAACATCACTGCTCTAGAGGAGATCTGCATGGAGGAATGGGCCAAAATACCAGCAACAACGACCAAATACTTATTTTCCACCATAATTTGCAAAGAAATTCATTAAAAATCCTACAATGTGATTTTCTGGATTTCTTTTCTCATTTTGTCTGT